>NW_026136710.1:8484818-9084818 GCF_905237075.1 Dicentrarchus labrax
CCTGAAAGAAATTACTAAAAGAATATACATAAATTAACCGCATACATTAACTGCATACATTATTCCCTGCATGGGTACATTATTACGGCAAAAAGAAGGCTTAGCACACTGTGTGGGTCAGAATATATAAGTAGTGATAGAAAAAGGTACAGGATTCTTATATAACATTGCAAGTCAATGTTTACAGTCCTCAAGTCAGTATCCTCACACAAATCACCAATGAAGTCCATGCAGAAAACATCATAAATGTGACCCCCTGTGGCTGTGTGAGCTTCTGCCCCAGAGGATGCTGCCTCTGCCAATGCAGCTCTGAATGTTTGAGCACAGATTAAGGCGGAACAGTAGTGTTGAGGTTATCACGCTCACACGACAAAAATAGACGCAGAGCGGGTGAGACAGCGGGCAAGGCAGCAACGCTCGCAGTACAGTGTGATGTGCTTAGTGGAAGAATAGGAGAATAGTGCTGGCGGACACAGAAATGATGGAAAACAGAGCAGATGAACTCCCAGAGGAAAGAGCCACTTAGCCAGAAAAAGTATTTATTTTAAATGGTGACAGATAACCAAGGGATGAGTTTTTTGATGGTTGGTATGGGCTGATCCAGTAAAGACCAATATCACCACACCTACCTTGTATATTTATCCAACAATCAAACTCTTTTATAATATTATACATTATATATTTGAGTCCTTAATGTTTGATGCAGTATTTAATGATCAATCAGTGTATGCTGAGGTCGCAGGGCCACATTCAAACATTTGTAGATAAAAATGCGTTGCAGAATTTGTATCAAAGTAGCTCACAAAATTAAAAGAAACGAGAGAAAAATTGTGACTTTAGCACTTAAATAAAATAAAATAAGTCCCCAGTACATAATTTGTTTTTTTTTAATAATTTGTAAGCTGGAAAACAAATGACAGACTTCAGAAGAAAGCCAACTGTGAGTAACACTTCAAAGTCTGTTTCAGCTGTAATGCGCTGTTATTGCTACAGTTCTATTCTTTGTGGCCCATTAATAGCAGTGAGTGCACTGATGCAAATATTTTCTTTTCTTTGCAAGACATTTTCTGAATATGAGGTTAGCTGCTGAAATGATGAAACAGTCAACAACTTAAAATGGTAACCAAATAATAAGATAAATGAGACAGAGGACTGTGGGAATGTGTGTAGGGTGAGCAGCATTTAAAAAAAATTGTATTTATGACAACTAAATCAATATCAGAAAGAATAACTGTGATTTGTGTATTACTTCTCTCCCATCACATTTTATAGGAAAACAACACTTTTTACTCCTGATTTATCTGAGCGTTACTTTGCAGATTCCGATTTTTCATTCAAAGCCTGATCAGCTTATACAATTTGAAGCATTGTAACAGATTTAACTGCCCAGCAGTATATAATTGAAATTAGACCAAGCTCAACCAGCTAATACACTGAAATATGCTTACACAATAATGCATCTAATGACTATAATCCAGCATGATAATATTACAATCTGAAAGGAGCCAGAATTACGAGTACTTTAACTTTTGATACTTTAAGGATATTTTACTGGTAATAATTCTGTACTTTTACTAACATATTTTAGGTATTTGCTAGTACTTCTTCCATATATATCAGGTTTTATTGTAATGTAAGACAGGAGTGCATGCAGTGGGGAAATAACGATGTTCCCTGTTACATTAATAGATCACTGCTTGTTTTCTGCCTCTATAAAGATCCCATTGATCACCACCTGCCTTTTAATTAAGTCTCTGGCTATGAATTACCGTTGGGCCTCATTACCTAAATATACTGCTTGGAGCTGAAGATCCAGAGCTTTTTATGCAGAGAAAAGTAAAGTTTCACACAGCTTTAACACATCTTGAGAGAGAACCAAGTTTCATGTATAACATTACTGAAAATATATCCTATTCTAGTCTGTATTGTAGACAGATCTGTAGACTGATTAGTGTAAGCCTAGCATACAGTATGCTGCCCTAAGCACTGAAATGATGCCAACCCTGTTTACGTTTGTTTATTGCTGAACTATACATATATCAAGATGATTACACACAGGGCATTACATGTGAATTGTAATTACTTCCAGCAAGCTGCTCTTCTTTGGGGGAGAGAAGGCACTGGATGCTATTGTAGTATATATATATATATATAAATATTCCATATTCAGCTTTATCTGATAAGACATACATTGTCTTCAGGAGTTTTTTTTGTTTGTTTTTGTATACACAATTTGTTTTGGTATATAGAAGAAGGGAGAAGAAGAAAACATGAGACTCGCTAAATCCCAGTGAATTCCCATTACATGATAATATGATTTTTCAAATCCAAGTTCAACTGTAATTTTGTGATTAAGCAAAACCAAGAGAGATCCAAAAGGAGATTTACAAGACGATGTTAAGCGGGAGAATTCCAGATTTTCCTGGAAACAGTTTTGTCATCCTTCAATGTAATAACCAGTGGTGGATTTAATCCCCTCAAATTAGTCCCTTGCTAATCCTCACTAACCTCAAACAGAGGTCACTCATGTCCAATTTGAAGATGCATAAAGAACACTTTGTAATTGCGTGTTGAAGGCCCACAGCTTGATGATGAGTAATTCTCCTGTATGCTCTTTTATCTGCATATCAGATCCAAAAAATCAGTGTGATGTACATACATCAACCTGACAGACAGCAGGGGTGTGAACCCTTTAAAGCATCACCTCTGTGATTTTCATAATGTAACACAGGGACTCTGACATTAAAAATCAACATGTGATTATGTGATTTGTTGTATTATTCAGTAGTAATGTAACAATTCTCCATAATGTGGCATTGATGGACGTTTTGGCCCACAGTATTATAAAGTGTATTTGTGTATGTGAACACACAACACCTCCCAAGTTAACATACAAATCATCGCTCTACTGTACAGTCAAATGTATGGGGCCGTGCCAAATGTGAATGAGCGTCGTGCTGGCTGGACACAACCAGCGTGTGACCTTGTGCCGCTATCACATCACATCTTGGCTCCTTGTCTCTACTGTATTAGAGGATTATGCTGACCTATGCCCCTGTCCCCGCTCAAATTTAAGCTTCATGCACTTAATTCTAAGGCTATATTTTGCCAGCTGAGAGTATTGGTGGTTCGTTCAGCTCTCAGTCAGTGCTACCTATTTCCTGTAGTCATGCAGCTGATGAGAGCATATAGTGGCAGCGAGAGCGCTGTGAAAATTCAGATCTGTATTGTGGACGCAAAGCTTGGTCAAAGCCTTCCTCTCCTGTGCATTTATAAAGTGAGAAGGTGGTCAAAGATGTTTACAGGACAAGCACTGCACCAAAGATATAGATTGGATTGGATTATACAAGCCAGGCTTGACTTTAAAACTACCACATAAACAAAACTGTCACACTCTGAAAATCAAATCAGTGCATTAATGAAGGAACAGCACAACAGCAAAACAACCCATCAGACCCCAGAACTGCAAAATGAAGCAGGGTCTTGCATGACAGAACAATGTGTAAGTGGTGGCAAAACAATCAGAATCAGAATCCTTGAATCTCCCCCTTGAAAACACACTCACTCAACTGTTTAAATGGAAGCTAGCAAGCTTTGCGTCATCCCGTGATGTAGTAACAGTAAAAGTCCACTGCTCCTCTGGAATCGTTGTGTTGTTGTTATCTCAGAATGAGCTGTTTTCATCTACAGAGGGAGCGGGTCCTCTTGCATAGATGCTGCCATGTTGAACCACCATGTTTCTTCAGTAATAACTTCACCACCACTGAATCCAATACACAAGTCCATTAAAGCTGAAACAATTAGTTGACTGATTGATGAGTTTATGCACAGAAACATAATCATTTTAATAATTGGTTTTGTCATGTTTAAAGCAAAAATACCGTACCAAATTGGCTTGTTCTACTCTCTAAATTGTGAGGATTTAACTGCCTGTTCTATTTTATATCACTGCAATTGAATATCTTTGAATTTTGGGCTGTTGGTCGGACAAGAGTATTTGAAGATGTCACCTGGGGCTCGGGGAAATTGGGAAATTGCGATGGCCAAGTGATTCATTAATTAATCAAGAAGATAATTATCAGATTGATTAAAAGTGAAAAGACGTTCTTTTGAATAGTTTTGTAAAAGGGTCATTACGCTTTTTGGAGTAGTGAGAAGTCAAGTTTACTTCCACCAAGCTAGTAGTTTATTTGACTCCAGAGTAACTTCCTGGAGTGTTGTGCTGTTTCTTTTAGTTTAAAGTAAAGGCTTATCAGTGTGGTGGTTCTTTTATTTTTAGATCAGGTTTGACTTCCCTTACTTTACATGTTGAACAAAACAGCGGCTGCCCTATATTTTAATCCCCTCCATCAACACTGTGTGCTGCACAGACTCACTACTATTTGTGGCTTAAGTGCAACAACAGAAAACTGTTTGGCATCTTTAGTTGACCATATTTTTAAATGCACCAAGCAGTTAAAGCATGAATACATTATATTCTTTGTATTATTACAAATTGACCTAGTCGAGTGATCAGCGGTGGTTACAAATATAGTTCCTCATATATCCCAACATCACAGTGAAGGTTATCCTGTATAA
Organism: Dicentrarchus labrax; assembly: GCF_905237075.1. Classification (NCBI taxonomy): domain Eukaryota; kingdom Metazoa; phylum Chordata; class Actinopteri; family Moronidae; genus Dicentrarchus; species Dicentrarchus labrax. The sequence continues at coordinate 8,489,397 of NW_026136710.1, forward strand.
TCCTGTGACCTGACCGGTGATCTACACCTGGAGCCTCTATTAATAAGAACGCTATTAATAGACTGCTACCTCGTGGCTACCTGCTGCCACTAGCAGACATTTCAAACCACTGCCCCTAAAATACAAACCCAAACAAATCCCACATTGTGTTAATGAGTATGTTTCGTCTCTGCCCCTTGGTTACTCAGCCTGACCCCAACGGTCGAAGAGGCTTCCCAGCAAAGTGAAATGGTCCCTGGGAATTTGTAAAACCTCTCTGCAACCTTCACACACGTCACCTTATTATGCCCCAAACCTTGCACCCCCATGTTTTCAGACTTTCTTCTGTTGTGTTTTTCGATTATGCATAAGTTGAAAGAGGAAAGTTCAGACACGCAGTCGACCCTTTTCTATTTCTGCCTGCTGTGAATCATTTGCAATTCAAAGAGGGGCCAAAGTGCTACTTCCTGTTTTTCAGTCTTGTTACAATACTCCAATAATGTGTACCTTTCATTAGTTACCTTTGTCCTTTATCTCCTTTTTGTCTCCCCTATTCCCTCTTTGTCTGTCTTGCCCTGCGTGTGTTCTCTCCTATTATGTCATCAAACTACAATGAATGTGAAGACACACACAACAGAGGGACAGAGTTATGCTAAGTTAAGAATAAAGATGTAGGCAGCAGAAGAGATACTGGGTGCATTGAGACAGCCATCCTGTAAGCTAGTGGCTAATTTTAGCCAGTCAGGGCAGTGTACTGTATCTCCCTGTGGATGAGTTGAACCATAGAGGGATCTGAGCATCAGCTCAGCCTCTTGTTCTCTCATCTGTTCTGTGTGTGGACACTGTCCTTTGTGCAGAAAGGTTACAGGACAGTCACAATAGGCCGGGGTGGAGAGATGTGGATTCAAAGAGCTTTTAAAACACCTGGGGTTTTGGGGGGGGGCAGACAGCCGACAGCAGACTTTGTATACACATGGCAAAACTGGTTCAGAATTATGCCAGAGAACATGTTGGCACAACATGAAGTCCACGCTTAGGCTCTCTTTCTTTTCTGGAGTAATTGCACTCTATGAGAAGAGGAAGTAAGTAGCCTTTGCAATTTTTTAGGAAGTGTTCAGTATCTTTCCAAATGCTCAGGTATACGAGCCAAAAAAATAGAAGCAAAAATAAAAAGAAAGCGAGGAGAAAATAAAAGGCATTTAACATCAAAACAAAGACTGGACGTAGAGTTAAATACAGAGTAAAATATGTTATTAGAAAACAGTCAATACTACTGCTCATTTAATCTCTTTTTCAAGTCAAATGTTTCAATACACTATAACTGAATAATATGCTTATTTTACTCTATTGAGTACTTGAGAATTTTTTACTTGCATCATTCACAACTTTGAAACTCTGTTCAAACTAGGATCCCAAGTGTAGAAAACCTCACCTGAATCTACAAGTTCACCTTTTCTCACTGAGTGGGATTTGTTTTAAATGGCAGTACACCACACTGTCATGAGGCCCAATTAATTTGTCATTACACGTATGATAAGTAGAACGGGCAGTTTACAGAGAATGGAAAGCCATCAACTTAAAAATAGAAAATAATAACCTGAAATCTCTTTCACAAATTGGCAATTGGGGCAGGTTTATTGTGCAAAACCCACCAATCACCAATCTTTTTTTCCATATTTAACTTTTTTAGATGGAAAAATTGAGCTTCAGTGTGAGGGTGATTATGGAATAACTAACCTGGAAAGAAGTAATGGGTTTTTCATGCTAATGAGAAACTCTGAATTAGAGTCATAGCCAACCGGGCGTGAGTCAATTCTCTTCGCCCAGATCCCATGTAAATGAAACCGCTACACATTGCAGACATGCTTACTCACCCTGCTGATGACTTTCTATTCTGAAACTTCCTGCTCTGATTTAACAGCCACACCAGCGGTAACACTTGCCCCAGCTCATGGCGTTTAAACACACGTACTGGCTGATTATTCCAGACGTCTGCACTCCCGTCATCATTCATGATTTCATTCACCTCACTCACTCTGCATTACCTACTCTGTGCTGTGTATTTCCTCCACTGGTCAGTTTGTTTTGGAAAGGAGCCATGTTGAATTATGCAGCCTAACATCTGTGAGATGCACACACATGCATACACACACACACACACACACACACATACCGGCGGCAACTAAATTCTCTGGTGGCCAAACAGGCACACCATGCCCTCTACTTCAAAGGTGACTTTGTACTTTAGTGAACGTTTTAACTATCTTTTTAATCTTTATTTTTGTATCTCTGAAATACCAATGCATGTGACGTTTCAGAGACACTAACGAATCTAAATCTGAACTCCTGTATGCCTGTGTGGACTGCTCGAGTTGTATCACTTCATAAAACTGTACTTCTGATCAGAATTTAAGTGTACAACAAAGGAGATACTGAAGAGGTCTAACTTGGGTCTCTTTGTGTCTCTCTCTTCTTTCTCTTTCTCTTTGGCAGATTTTCCATATGACCTATGACCTGGCCAGTGCAGTGGTAAGAATATTTAATTTGATAGGGATGATGCTGCTTCTGTGTCACTGGGATGGCTGTCTCCAGTATCTGGTGCCTCTCCTCCAAGACTTCCCCCCTGACTGCTGGGTGTCCCTAAATGGTATGGTTGTAAGTATAACAAATTCTTCTCCTTTTGTTTGTTATTTTTGCATTTGGTATACGTATGTATGTAGTCTATATACAGTATGTGTTAGTGCCAATGAATGCTGCTCTCCTAACTGACCGTTTGCTAAGCCTAATTTTAAAACAAAAATATTTAAAAGGGTACTTAAAAATACGCCTAATAGCTATATATATATATATATATATATATATATATATATATATAATATATATATAATATTGTGCTAAAGAGCAGGCAAGACTGTTTTTATTTTTTTAAATTATGAATTGTTGCTGATTTGTTTTAGAATAGGCTATTGAAAGTAAATCCCTTGAATGCACAGAGTTTGCAGTGAGTTACGGAAGCTAGTTGAACAGAGGCTAACACGGTCATGAGTTCTGTTTCATTGGTTAACCTAAATACATCAGACTTCTCGCCAGTGCATCGCACGACAACCAAATACTGGAAGCGATGGCGACAAGGAAAAGACTGATAACATTCGTGGCTCCACAGAGTCAACAACTTTAGCTCTGCCTTTGGTCAACAGAGCGCAACCAGCGAGCATCTTGTCCTCAGTAAAGCCGAGCCTTTTCTTGGGGAAAACCTGCATACATGTTTGTATTTCCAAACTGTATGATTTCACTTTTAACGTTACAAGAGAAAGGAGATATGATAAGGACTAACTGATGTGTCTGGCAACCTAATCTACTTACTATCTAATGTACACATCCAGGACTGGCTGTGCCGAGTTGCAGTTGCTAAGCTATTTTTGGACAATTGGGGGAAGGGTTTAGCGAACGCTCAGTTCAGGTCATATTTATATTTATATTTCATAGGAGTACTTTATAGATTTTATGTAGCCTCAGAACACATTTGTAGACCACTTCAATCTGAGCTTGAATTATTGTGAAATATATGAAGAAAATTATTAGATTCAGACCAATATTTGATGAGAGACTGAAGAAGTTTTTGGTTTCAACTTTTTGGGTAATATGATAATTAATCAGGAAAACTGAAAGAAATCTATAAAAATGAAGTAGATTACAGCTCTGTGTCTATGTACTGTATGTACTATATGAAAGGGAAAAGAAACCTGTAGTTTATAAACCTTTCTCAGTGTCTCATCACTGGTATTTTTTTATTACTGCCCCTAAATGTCGATGATTCAAATGATCAGTCTTGGAGCCCCTGCGTCAAACCTTATGTTTTTTTGCTGAACCGTTTTTTTCCTGCTGTTTCACTGTGCGCAGACTATATGCACACAGGAGGACAAAATGGCTTTTAGTCTGACAAAAAAAAAAAAACAGTCCACTTCACCCTTTTTTCTTGCCACTCTGCTGCTTGCAGCTACGGTGGTAAATGCTTGTGAGGTCGGCTTAACCACTCCTGAACCAGACCAGACTCTGTTACTGCTTCCTCTAATGTCTCTATGTTAACAGTAACACCACTTTTCTGACAGCTCTGTCATAAACCATGCAAGAAATGAGATTAGAGCTAACACCAATTTCTTTTACAGTGTGAAAATTTGAGTTGTTAGGAAAGGCCGTGTAATTGGGCAGAAACCATGAGTAATATATTATTTCTCACAATTACAGGGTATTAATAAAAAAATGCTGCAGTTATGAGTTTATTTTTAAAACATAGAAAAGCAGGAACTAACTCATGAATAAATAAAACAAAGAAGAGTCACATGACATGTTGATGTGTGGAGACAGCCTACTCTCTTGGTATTTTGTTTTGATATAGTATCAGCTTAATTTGGAGCAAGAGTCTATATCTATAAATAAGAATTGCAGGCACATTTCATCATTTCATCGGGGACACTGTTGCAGATACAGGTACTGCTCTGCCAACCTACAAAGAAACAGTTTAAAGAGGCAGCGAGCCTGTTTTTTCTGACCAAAGATTACTATAGTGCAGTACACGCACTTTTTTGTATTGCAGGAAAGTATTAAAAATTAAAAGTTGTTTTCCTTGTCTTTCTAATTCCTAATTTACAGATATCAAACTTTTTATAAACCTTTTTGTGTTATTTATAGGTTTTTTTTAAACTCATGTCTGGCCTCTCTATAAACTACGGGGTTAGTGCTTAGTTTGATGTATTTGGGGACTTTCCCCAATGTGCTTTTTATTTCTTTGGGTTTTTCTGTGTTTTTCCACCTCTCTCTGTTTCTCTGAGTTGGGGTCAAACGGACTATGTTTGCTCCTCTCCGAGCAATGTTATAGTGTAGAAGTGTGTACGGGCCTCTTGAGAAATACTGATTGTAAATGCTCGCCCAAGGAACTCTTCTGCCCTCTCATCTCCCTCTCTCTGACAAGCATTTCTGTACTCCACATGCACACTGACTGCGCAGAGGCATCAGACTGGGGGTGCAAATGTCAGCTTTCCTTAACATCACAACTCTGGATCCCTCTCTTATTTGTCTTTTGAGGCAATGAGATGCCCAAGTCAGCCCAATACCAACAAACATGTGTTATTCACCCAAACAGACATTATCCATCTCTGTTTGCACCAAAATTAATTTGCAGTGATATAATTTCCCACAGAAATGTCACAATTCATCCTTGCAAATGGTTATGTACACAAAAAAGAGCAAACAACTCCTTCATTCACTGCAGCATCAGAGATTTTCTAACTTTGATCAACGCCGCTCTGGATTCATATTTACTTGTAACACTAAACTTAATTATAAACATCTCCCTGCACTCCTCCTGCTCAGAATGAATCAGATGTATTCCCCTTCTTGAATGCAAATCAGTACGAAATGGGAATCATGTAAAAGGGTAATTTTGTGCCCCCTGTGTGGCAGGATCATTTGCACCATGGAAATCTATAGCCATAACTGGGCGCCTATATGTGATTTAAAAGAGCTCTGATGACCGATTTAAAATCTAAATTCTCTTTCCTTGGTAAAATGAAACGATGGAATCATTTGTATTCAGTATGTAGAAACAACATTACAAAGATGTCTCTGAGCTCTTTACAGCTACAAGGTTTCTAGTGACATATTCTGACTGCAGCTGCTTGTCTGCAGTCTAGCACACCTATATATAGACCCTCACAGAGTTCGTCTGTACAGGAGTCTAAAAGGCACAAAAAATGCTTTCAAATCTCAGCAGTTTCACAGCTTCTTGGACTGGCGGATTAGAATTACCATATATTTCATGAATCTAGTGAATTTTTTCTTGTTGTGTTTAGGTATGAAAATACAGATTCTGAATTTTGAATTCTTACTGATTCGGGTTAGCTAATAATTAATTTGTTAGATGATAGATAGAAAATTAGTCCAACAGTTTTGATAGTCAATTTATCACTATGTATGTCGAACAATCATATATCAAGAAAAAAAAAAAAGCTAAACATTTTCTGGTTCCAGTTCATCAAAAGAAAAGGTTTTGCTGCTTCTTCTTTCATTGTCCACCAACATATAGCAACCATATTGAACAATTTCTGTTTCCAATTCATTGAGTCATTAATATAATATGTGCATTTGGAAAGCTCACTGTGTATATAAATGTCCAGAACTTCACATACAAATGAGAGTCAAAAAAATAAGGCATGCCTACTGTGGGTCCAACACATGTACTTGACCACAAAATTAGACCTTCATCAAGGCAAATATTTTATCATAGGGAATCTCAATGCTTATAATTACATTAAAGATACCCCATCAGTGCGTTGTAATGCTAATACACAGGGGAAACACAGTTCACAATTGTACTTCTCATGTTTAAATACAGAGGGAGCTCCACAGATACAACATATCACAAAAAACTGAGGATAAATCAATACAGAAAGCAGTCATTCAAAATACATTTTTATTTAGTTTTGACATACTTTAATTTCCAAATTGCTATCTGTTTTGATTTCTGCTCAGTTTTTGTGATGACTGGATACTTGCATTGAAGTGTACTGAACCTTCCAAGATACACCATTTATCAAAAAAAAAACTGATCAAAGTAATTGTTAGTTGCATATTAGAGGGAAAATCTTTGAGCGTGCGATTGGTAACATAGGATGTCAGTTCATGAGCAACTAACATAGTGTTACTGACTGTGATGTGGTAGAATGAGCAATTTGTGGAATCTCTTCCCTGTGGATCCTTGCAGAAGTGGAGGCCTGTGTGCTGACTGTGGACTGGCAAATTCAAAGTGAAAAGCGCTGCCCACATGTGGGATTCCTCTTCTCACACCATCACAATGCATTAATGTTCATAAGCGAATGAATCTTGATAAGATATCTCCCCTACTGCAGGTATAAATATATTATGTGACTCTCTGGCCTGTCAGGAGAGGGACTGACAGGTAAATATATTCTTCAAAGGTTGTGTCTTTCAGTTGTGTTTGCTCAAGAATGAAAGCTTAAATATCAGATTGAGGCTCTTTTTTTCTGTTGTTGGCTTGGTACTTTCTGTCTCCAGCTGTGAGAAGAAGAGTGAGGCCAACGAGGACTGCAGATACTGCTGAGTGGTGCGGCAGAGGGTGTAGGACTGTTATCTTCTTGACTAATGGCCTGAGAGTAGCTTCTTACTCTTTAGAGGCTACATTTACTTAATCACCAGACAAGATAATGCTGCTGTCGCTGTGTTGGCTCGGGTGAGAGGGTGATGGGGTGTCGCTTTTGTCTGCATGCACAGTGTAAAGATATGTGTTTAGAAGCACGGAGGGACGTTTTATGTGCTTACTGCTCCTGTCCAGGCTCATATTAAGAGACAGACAGCTGAGCAGTAGCCTGCTGAGGATTCAAGTCTCAGAGAGATTCAGGGGCAGACAGATAGACAGATACGGTAGGTAGACAAAAAAAGAAGAAGAAAGGCCTGGCCATGCATAACTACCCTTCAGCATCGGTCACCCTTCCTGGCCTCTTTTATCCCTGGACCAACCACTACTTTCCTGTCTCTTTCTTCCCCAACCTCTGAATGAGTCACTTCCAACTGCCCGGCTCAGTCCGGAGGTTATGAATTAATCAAACTTTCTTTTCCTCTCTCCTCTCTCATAGCATGGCAACTTGGGGGCACATTGGTTTCATCTGAGTAAAATGCAGCACTGATTCTGTGGCTCTCTTGGTTAATTATTTGGTGCAGAGTATGGTTTGGATGGTTGAAGCTGTTGGGTGTGTATGCAGGAGTATTACTACCAGAATTGTCAATATGTAAAGCATGGCTGGTTAGGACATTTGAAAATGCAGTTTGCTGCTGAAACAGTTTGATAGACTCAAGATCTTTGTTGTATGTGGAGAGTGCAGACAGCTTCTCTGTTCCAAACATAGAACTGGTTGCTTAGTTGAACCTTTCTGATTGAGGGTGTGCTCATCAGTGAAAGTGGCTGCTGCATACGTGATTGCACATGATTGGACACCAAAAGAAAAAGAAAAGTCACCTCACTCCCCAGAATGTCATCCTTGTTTTAGACACTTATGTATTACCCTTCAGAGAAAGTAGAAAGAAAAGGGCATAAACCAAGGGGACAAAATTAAGTAATATATTATGTGATAAAGGAAGGGAAGTAAACACATCACAAAACACAGAATAACTAATAAGGTTGAGAGGTCGCCTAACCCACACCAACAACTAGAGCTGAAACTATAAGACGATTCAATAATTACATGATCGAGAAATTCAAATTGGCAACTACTTGATAAATGTTTTAAGAAAAACTGGCAGACAGTCTCTGAATATCTTTTGGTTTTGGAGTGTTTGTTATTCTTTAGGGAATTACTAAAAAAAACTAATGGACATTTCTCCAGCATCTTCTATAATTCATCAAGACTATTAATCGAGAAAAGAATTGTAGAATGAACCAACCCCGCCAACAACTCAACCTTACAAACCCTGAGGAAAGTAAGGGAGACCATTGCAAAAAACAAAAAACCCCAAACAATAAAAATGAATTATGAAGGATCCTTTGTCAGGACTGCTGAGCCGGCGATAAACACGGAAACTTACGAGACAAAGAGATCCCCCAACCTTCACACGGAGATACATCACTGTGAGTGCTTTCCTTGCCAACTTACAGTTTGGCACTCATGCAGGCTTGCAGACCCCTTTACTTCCTCTATTATGTGTTCAAAGACTGTTGTGCCTTCTGTGCACTCCCAGGGAGAACAGCTTGTAGTTTGATTATGTAATTGAAAAATGAATATTGTGCATCACATTTTTTTCCATGCATGAGACAGCTTGTCGGGTTTTAGAGAGTTATATGATTGAGTAATTAAAACCATCAGCTAATGCGGATGTTTTGCTCATTCGTTTCAAATGTGATAAAAACACACAAGGAGAGCATTTACCTGAAATCAAACTTGAAAACGAGAATACAACATGCTTGTAAAATCAAAATATGATCAAAATTTGGCACCAAAATGTATTCAAAATTTCTTTTTCCTGTCTTTTCCTTTGCTTTTAGTATTGAGTTATGCTACAGTGAATCAGTGTGCATCTGTGTGAGTACAGATGAGAAATCACTCAGATCTTTGCTATTTGCCCTATGAGATCTTGTGTTGTTGAGGGGTCAAATCCTGTCCTTTGCAGCCGTGCATTACATCCTGTTAGTCTCATACTTATTCGCTGGTATCAACAACAACCAACGCCTCTGGGTCACACTCGACACTGGGACGATGGTGAATCATCGATTGCCTTCCCGGTCACATAACCAGCAACATTCTTGTGTTGGAGGCACGATGTTGTGACTAATGGATTGGGATGCAAGTTGTTAAACGTACAAGCACAGTCAAACAGTTGGCTCAGTCTAATTATAAAAACTTTTAAATTGTTGATTTGAATACTTTGACAATGGCGTGGGGTGAGATTAGTATTAATTCAAGCCGTTGCTTCTAAAAGATGAATATGCAGTATCTGATGTCACTTGTTTTGCTGCATCCAGAGCTCAATTATTATTAGAACTCTGGATGAACTGAATACATCTGCTGTGTTAGCCACATTTATTAAAAATCAAGGGGATTATAGAGAGTAGGAAAGAAGTAGAAACTGCATTTTATGGTGGAAATACTGAAATGACTCACTCTTCCCAAAGGAGAGACAGTATCATGGCAAGAAACGACAGTTAAATCATTTTGTTAGTCTGGGAGATTTTTGGTGGTCCTTAACACTTTTAACATGCTGGAGAAAAATACATGTTCATGTCTGTCCTGATTACCACTGTAAATCCAAAGATTGACTGCTACAATAATAATACTCTGCACCAGACCTACTATGAGTCCTTTACTGTAATAGCAGGAAAAATACCAACTCTAGGAATCAAATATGCAATAAAGCAGATGTTATAGACCTTTTTCACAGCAGTTGTTTTGACATGAAATAGTAGAGTAAATGCAGGTGTTACCATGTTACCAGTGATACTAATGTTTTGTTACATTTAGGTCAGAGTTAGGGAGCTGCTATTGTGCCTGTTGACTCATTGGAAAGGCTCTGCTACACCAAATGAAATGGAGCATCCTAACATCTGTGTTTAGCCTACTATTTCATGTCAAAAAGTCTGCTGTGAAAAAGGTCTATTGCTGCAATGTACTTGGTTAACAAGGGTTTTCTACTCCATCCATGTCAGATAAAACTGTGTTTAAAAGTGTTATACCTGTGTCTCTGATGTGAAATCACAGACAGAATTGCTTCTTTCCATTACCTCCTCCCATATTTTGTGGTCTTTAGGACCCTACAACATGCCACAACATGCGAACTGACTTCTTTAAAATGCATTTACATTATGACGCATACAGTAATTTGTATCTTCTGTCTAATACTATCTAATTTTGGCAGAACAACCTGTTGAGTAAGGAACCATACCTGGGACAGTTGAGTCCAGTAGAGACAGTGATTGGTTAGTTCACCAATGAGCTGACAATCACTCAGCTTTTTTTTTTTTACACCAAATTGTGATTTGAAAGAGCAATTTTCATTATAATTATTATAATATTATTGACTAATGTTAAGCATACCACTTGTATCGTTTCTTAATGAATGACTGATTCTACAAACTACTACCAGCAAATGCATTACTTTATCTGATTATGTTCATGTACAAACAAGATACCTTTGTGATTATAAAAAGAGAAAAAAATATTAAATTTAAATAGTAACAGTAGTAATAATTGCAATATTGGCAAGAAAAAACACAGTTTCCTTAAATCGTTAAGTAAAAACACATTCCTTGTACAGGAAGAACGTCTCAAAATTCAAAACAACCATTCTTTAATTGGAAAAAATAGGCAGGCAAGTTACTGGAGTAGATGAAAACATCCTCAACACCGTCAACAAATGTTCCCCAGAATAGCACCGGCATCATATTTTCTATATATAAACAAACATCAGAAGTATGACATACAGTGCAACAAGATGTGACGTTAATTTCTAAGTCCTATATTTCCTATACTACAATTGGATTATGTGACACGCTCATGCTGTGCATACGTTTCCTGTTGTATGTTACCTCTGGATGTTTTTATCTGTCACCTCACACATATGCGGACAAATACCAAAAGGTGCGGTGAGTCAGCCCAGGCAAAACTACACTTCTCTGCCTTTTCATCCATACGAATGTATCAACACAAACATCCTGCAGTAGCGGACCATCTCAGTCACACATGCTAAATGAACACATGTAAAGGGACACCTAAGGCCTATGACCTCACAAATGGCATTTGTTCCAGTTGCATGACTGGGTGGGTTTGCTCTATGTGCATGTGTAAATAGATTATTCAGTCTGTGTTTTGTGTAAAATACCACATGTCCCTTTTCATACAGTAGCTACAAATCTTTCCATTACAGTTTATATTGTGGGAAATTTTTTTTTATTCTTTTGGCACTTCAAGGCAGTATTTTGTTAGCTAAAAAGTCAAAACTGCCAAGACAAATAAATTGGACTCAATTTGTTATTAATTCTGGCAAGTTTAATTATCAGAAATGTTCTAATCAGTATCTGGAAGAAATAACTAATCAGCATGGAGATGAGAATTGGTGAGTCATTCTGGGCAGATGATTAGCTGCAAATTTACTCATTTACTAAATCCCAGTTGATTAACGGCATGGAGTCGAGCAGAATGGCGTGACAAAAGGAGTCACCAGCATGTGGACATGATGGGATGTGCTATATTACAGTGCGGTATGTGGAACTATGTCAACCAGTGGAAAAGAGGGAGATTAACTATATCTTCTGGAGGTTTCATATTTCTTTCATTAGCTATTCTGTTTAGGGTGAGATACGATTCTGTATGGAGCGCTTCCTCAGCATTTTGTGTTCACAGGAGGTGAAACTATTGGAGGAGTCAGCAAATTGGCTTTGGCTACAAGGCCTTTACCGGAGAGCTGTCACAGCTGCCTCCAGATAGGAACTTACTAGGTTTCACAGATGTAGCCTCGTTGGGCTTGTTTGGCTGCTCACTAGAGATTCTGTGTCTCCGGGCAAAAGGCACACATTTGACGTGTACTGTATTAATGAGGTGTCTGAATCGTGCTCTGAATCCAAGATATGACTTCTCCTAAAGCTGAGACCAACAAAAAGTGGGGAAAAGAAATCTGGAATGCAACTAAAGAAAGTGGTGCATTTTCAAGCCATATATCGTGATATAAGGGGAGGGGGGCTCTGTCAGTTTCTCATAGCATAGTAAAAAAGCAAAAAGTTGGGGTGCCCTGGTAGCTCACCTGGTAGAGCTGGTGCCCCATGTGCCCAAGGTTTAGTCCTGCAGCAGCCATGAGTTTGAGTACAACCTGTGGCCCTTTGCTGTGTGTAATTCCCACTTTCTCTCCCGCTGTCCTATTAAATAAAGACAAAAAGCCGGCCACATTTTTTTTATACATTTAAAAAAAAAAAAAAAAGTCTGAAGAGTTGCCCAAAGGTCAGGCTGTGCTCGAAAGTAACTTATTTGTATGACTTGTTGTCTGACCACATCTGGAGGCACAAGTGCTTGAGGCTGTTCTGAACAGCTACCATCATAAAGAGGGCAGAGATGCAATAATCATTTAAATATAGGAATATTGGTCCACATCTTCAGTGTCATGGAAGACAGAAGTAGTTGATTGAATGTAGAAGTTTTAATCCTTCTTAATTTCTTACCTCCACACACCTGGATAATCCCTGCAAAAAGTGAGTGTGGTTATTGCATTGTTGGCTTCGGAAAGTTACAGAAATTGTCAGACATAATCCCCTAATTCCAGCATCAGAAAGGCTTGGAAGGCGGGGGTTTCAGATGCTGATCTGACAAGCACTTTGCTTGAAGCATACTGAACCCTAAAACATTCACTTTGAGATTGCTACAAGAAATAAATTTCATGACTACTTCACAGGAGTGTTTATTCTCTCACCACTTATGTAAAAGATGTTCAGTTTATCACTGCCACATACAATATGGGCCCTCTGAATCTGCTAAAAGAAACCATAAAACTCTTGACCACCAATGATGGTGTGGGGGGTGGGGCTTTAAGGCATCTACACTAAGGGGTCCATCTTGTCATAATCCATTCATGCCTCATAATACCTCAGCCTAAAAAGCTAATGATAGACAAGAAGAGTAATAGAAGCTGATCTTGAGTGGCAGAATTAACTTCTGTCTGGCTGCGTCTCTGGTTGTTTCCCAGTCGGCAGCGACAGATCAGGTCCTTTTTGAACAACTTAGTCTGAGTAATGATGAGCAACAATGAAATGGCTTCTCATAAACCCAGCTGGACACATTATTGGATAATGGGGGCCTCATGAACCCAACGTGTGATCTTATTGTGTAGTTAAAGGCACACGAGGCGACGTCACTTTGTGAGAAGAACACATGCCGTGAAGGATAAATAGGAATGACTCTCACCCAGTGCAAATCGCTTCCCTTTGTTTGTAACAAAGAGCTGTTCTAAAGATTCGCTCACGACTGACTCACTGCATTTTAAACTATCGAAGACTGTTATACACTCAAGCGGATATGTTACATGACTGTCAGCTCTGAGTGTGGAGACCGCAGGAGAGTTACTTCCCTCCCAGCTCTTTATTTTTTCTGTTCCCTGCCTCCAACATACTGAATCCCATAACAACACTTGTGAAAATCAAATGTGAGAGAGAGGGCACAACAATCCAGGCCAGTCCTCCCCTCACAGTGAAGGATGCCCTGGGTTTTAAAGGAAATAAACCCTGTAAATAATGCGAGTTTGGGTTTTCTTTGGCGCACTTGCAAACATGAACTGTTTTTTACCCTTTGGCAAAAGGGAAAATAAATGAGGCCAGGTAGGTCTAGGCAGAGGGAGAGCAGACAGGGTGTTGAAAGGCAGAAGACTCAGTGAAAAAGAGAAAGGTAGAAAGTTCAGCCACTCAGTGAGGGCATTAGGCTCTGAGGCATAACGAGTATGTTGGCAGGATGTTTGGTAGAGGTTCAGTGATCCATCAAAGGAAAGCCTGTCTTTCCATTTTGCCTGCTGGAAAACCTTTCCTCCCTGCCTTGCCTCACAGTAACTCCCCCAATCCCCTCTCTGTCTCTCTCTTTCTCCCCGCTTTCTCTCCCTGTCTCTTTCCTTACAGAACGTTTCCTGGGGTAAGCAGTACTCCTATGCCCTCTTCAAAGCCATGAGCCACATGCTGTGCATCGGTTATGGAGCCAGGGCACCTGTCAGCATGTCCGACCTGTGGATCACCATGCTGAGTATGATTGTAGGCGCCACGTGCTACGCCATGTTTGTGGGCCACGCTACAGCTCTGATCCAATCACTAGACTCCTCACGCAGGCAATACCAAGAGAAGGTAAGAACCAAACAGTGATACACATTATGGTATCCCTGAAGATTACAAAGGAGATTGGGTTTACATGATTTACGAACTGCCTTGTATGATGTACAAATCTTAATTTTGTTGTTGTTTCAAGGTAAGTAATGCTTATTATTACCACTTAAGGTATTAATCTGAGGGTTTTGCTCTTTTCGACTGCATAAAATCTCGCTCATTGAAGCTAGACTTAAATGAATTAGGTCTTTCATCAGTGGCCCCATGGACCAATCAGTTGAGCTCTCAGAGATCATAATATCCGGGCCGATGACTAGGAAAGAGGATTTTCTACCCCGAGCAGATCATACAAGGCCTGTGAGGTGAGGAGGTCTATGACATGACCAGCCACCTCATTGTCCGTATGCTGCTAGTGAACACATTTTATTATTCCCATTCATTTCAGTCCCTATTACATCACTTTTTTTTTTTTGCGTGGAGGGTGATTATCCAGCGTTTCAGCAGGGCCACCATCTGTGATCCCGCTGAGGGGCCTGGGCAATTCCCAGAACACAAAGCCATGACTGATGCGCTCTGTGCTCGCACGCAAGAACCTGAGTTTGATTCCAAAACTTTTGCTGCGCTTATGCTGCAGAATTCCATGTACATATGCCATTGTAGTGCCAGGGATTACGGTCCTCTATGGTATGTCTTCATCAACTTAAGAACACAGTTAAGATTAAAAGAATGAATGAAATGAAGAGCTGACCTTTAACTTATGCGGTAACAAAGATGACATAAGCTCAGACAGATTGTACAGTATATAGAATATAAATGGTTTTGTCAAAGGAAGCAATATTTCATGTCATTTAAAGACACTGAGTCAAGTGACAGGGTGAGGGTAACAGAAATGTGTAAAGATCTTGTCACACACTGTGTATTAGACCTAAAACGATTAGTCAATCTGCAACTGTTTTAATAATCTGTTAATTCTTATAATAATAATAATGCCAAACATTCTCATTCTCTTCACTTGCACTTTGCTGTTTTCTTATGTGATAGTAAAGTAAATATCATTGGGTTTTGGACTGTTGGTCAAACTAAACAATACATTTTATAGCATAGGCTTGGAAAATTGGGATTTTGATTTTTTTTTACCGTTCTCTGACATTTAATACATGTGATGTAATGATGAAAATAATCTGTAAATTAGGGCTGCAACAAAAGAATATTTCCATAATAGATTAATCTGCTGATTAATTTTGTCTGTAAAATGTCAGAAAGTGCTGAAAAATTATAAAAATATTTGGTTTACTATCAAATGTAAACAGCAAATACTCATATTTGAATGGCTGGAACAAATTGATGGCACTTCTGTCAATCAATTAATCAAATAATTTTTAACTAAATGATGATAAAAAAAAAAAAGAAAGATGTTAGTTGCAGCCCTAAGGCAGGACTGGACTGATGCATAAAGTACACATCAATGATCCTGGGGGAGGTTGTTGCAGTGATTCTTATCAGAGCATCGGCAGAGTCACCTTGACTGTGACTATGACAGGACATGCTAAAATACCAGTTCATTAATTTACACCTTGCATATAAAAGCATTTAGCTGTTATCAACTCATTGTAAAACGATGGCCTGACCTTGCCCACCGCTTTTATGGTCAATACAAACTAGGGAAACAACCCCTCTGTGCTTTTGGTGCAGTGTTGCAGTGTTGTTATACATATACATTATAAAATTTGGAGCCCAGTCTGTTCTTGCCTAACTTTTATGGCTTTGCAAAATACAAATGCGGTATCATTATGGTACACCCAAGCCACCCACAACTCACAAATTGGTGGAAGTGCACATGTAAGGAGAAGACTAATCCAATCAACATCATGCTAAAGAAGTTAACCTAAATGGTATTGTGAAATGCTGATCACTCAATTTCATCATCCTCTGATGAAGACAATCATAGAGAAAATTTCATCCTCACACTAAGAAGCAGGTCTAGTCATTAACCCAAGAGTGGATTAACACAAAACTGATACCAGATCCGAAAACGTCAAAGCACTCCAGAATCAGGACAAGATGCAGATGTGACAGGAAAGAGAAGGCTCATGAAAGACTTTTTTAGTCTGAAAAGACACTTGCCGGCATCACTGTTAGTGCCATAGGTATTTCATTCACAGCATGGAGCTGTTTTCTTTATATCCGTTTAAATTTATCGTGATTTCATAATTTCAAAACATAATTTTATGATTGATTATAAACAGCCTGATACATAGATGTCACAGCACGTTCCACCAAAAATTAACGACAGCAGGTCGCCCACAGCAAGCAAGTCAGCCGTTCGAAGTTGGAATTAGTGACATGTGTCTTGCTCAGTATGCAATGTACATCTGCTTCACAGCAAATCATGCTTAATCTACATCCCACTTTAGCCTTTCAACATCCCTCCAGGCATTGAACTGACAGCTTTGAGGCTGCGAATGCCATGTTCATGGTAACAGAGCCCCAGTGTGGAGCCAGATTCAGCTCGGGCTGATTTGCTGCATGGCTGTGCATATCAGCGGAGCAGGCTGAGGAGCAGCAGGGATGGGTTCAGGGTGCTCAGCCTCTAGTCATTACATCTATCACTGCCACAGCTGGGGGGTTGGAAACATGGATGGAGAGATGGATGTGGGTGTGAGGTTAAAGGTTAGCTAAGGACAGAGGATGTTGCGAGGAAAACGAAATGAGGAAGGATGCAAGTAATCATTCTTGTCAGTAGGTTCTTCTTAAATTATCTTTAATTGACCTGTTATAACATCTTTTTCATGCTTTCCTATGTTTTGAATAGGAGGAAGGCCATCATTAAAAAGATGGAAGGAAACAGACTAAGAGAAGGAGGGAGGGAACGTAGGAGGGGGTGGAAGGAAATGATGGTGTGAAGCATGCATGCTCTCAAGACATGCCTGCTGTGATGCTCTGGTGCTGAATCACTGCAAGCCAGCATACAGCTGTGTGTCATTCAGCAGCTGAAGAGCGGTGCTATAGGACATATGAAAGCTGAACCTTATTTCATATTAAGGGCTTGGAGTGTAATGTTAACCTAACTAAACTACTTCCCTGCCCTTAAACCCCTGGACTGGTTAGATAATAAAATACTGAAAATAAAATTCCAGTTGTGGAAGTAAAATAGCAAACTAGCCTGTAACTGAATTTGCAGCCATCATCGTCAAAAAGAGTTCAATAGACATTGAAATCTGGATGCACCCAAGTATGAAAATACTATATACATATTTCTGGGGCATTTGCATTATACTAGCAGTCATGCTTAAAGGAATTGTTCAACATTTTGGGAAATTTGCTTATTCACTGTCTTGCCGAGAGTTGGTTGACAAGACTGATACTACTCTCATGTCTGTTTGTTACATATGAAGCTACAGTCAGGACATGGTTAGCTTAGCTGAGCATAAAGAGTGGAAACAGGGGGAAACAGCTTTACTCTGTCCAAAAGTGACAAAGTCTCTCTATACGCACCTCTAAAGCTCACTAATTAACACATTATATCTTATGTATGTTAATCTATACAAAAACCAAAGTGTAAAAACGACATGTTGTGGTTTTACGGTGAGTTACCTGATATTTCTTTCTGAGCCCTGGGAAAGAGAGTCCAGCACACAACCCCCCATCAAACCACAGCTTGCTGTTTTTAAATTAGCTTTGGAAGAGGAAGCTAGCTGTTTCCCTGTTTTAAGATTACTGTCTTTTGGCTCTAGAGTAATATTCAACATAACAGTGCTATGAATCAAAAAAGCAATGCTCCGATTTTCCTGTCATGCCTATTTCTTAATATTGCTTCCGCCAGATAGTTTGGCGGAAATTTAGAAGATATAAGAAAATTGGACCACATAAATATAAAAAAATATTTATTATTTTACAGCTTTGTAAAATACAAAATGGGTTATTTCAAAGCCAGAGCCAGAGACAAAAGCATTTGATTGTCAAATTCATTTTTTAATGATCCATTTAAGCACATACCAAGAGCAGATACCTTACTTTTCCTTCTCATCACATTCAACAACAGCAGATTTTTCTCCAAACAAAACAAACTAATTAGGATTTACCACATCATGTAGTACATGAAAACATGTATGGGATGTTGTTTTTTTGCAGATGTGCCCCTGAGGCTGCATTATATCAACAGCAAAGCCTGACAATGCCACCGGCAAGAACAGAAGTGGGTTAATTTCGTACCACATGGTTCCAATGTGAGTGTAGGACTATGTCAAGAGACAAAAAGAGGCACAAATAGAGACATGGATGAGGAGTAACGGTGAGAAATGTAGTCAGTATTCATCTAAATTGCTTTATTAGAAACTGGATGATTAACTAGTAAAATAAAAAATAAAAAAGTTAAGTCATCATCTAGAAAGACTGACTTGACCTAAAGCTGCAAGCCACATATCAAACCTGAATTATCAGAGACGTCAGGTAATGCTCTATGCCACCTTGTCCTGACTCTGTGCCCCTTGACCACCCCAGTCATTGCAGACACTCTCCAACTCAATCACGGTGTCACCTTTCTGCAGCCGGAAGAGGAGTCAGAGAGGGAGGAATTGTGATTTTTCAATCTTACTGACAAATTTCATTTTGTGGACTCACGCTGGCCATAGAACCTGCTACTGGACTGGACTACCGGCCTCACAGCTGCTGTTGGCTCTCATCCACTGACTACTGTGATTACCAGAGGCAGCGTGAGAGGCAGTGTTTATTTTCAGGTGTCTGAACTGGCTGGGAAGATTGTTTTCACGGCCCTGTCTGTGGAGAATCTGCGCGAGGAAACAGAGACTGATCAAAATAGATGAGCTGAAGTAGTTTCTCTCTCTTTCCCTCTCCTTTGGGTCAATTCTTTGACTTTCGGTTAATGTGGAGAGAATTTTAACTCCCACGAAGATTAAATTAATTACCAGAAACAGGACAGTTCTCACGTCTTTGTTACTTGCAGTATTGCATAAATGTAAAAGTACAGAGTCACAGGCCAAATATTATATCATTTCTATCTTTTTCTCTCTTTCTTCTTCCATCCCACTCTCCTATTCTTCCTCTCCCCTGTGCACGGCAAGCAATAATAACTGTGGTTTTAACATGCATTTGCATTTCTATATGTACATATATATGTATCAGAATAGTATAAAAATGAAATGCAAATTTTGCCTTAACTGTAAATATTAGTAATTTTGTCATTTTAACACAAAATTAGTCAGTTACATTTTATTGCAGTGTAAATCTAATTAGAAAACTTCTAAATGACATACAATGTAATCATTTTGGTTTATAAGATTATTATGCCACTTTCATTACTTTTTAAAAACAAACCATTGATTACTGCTAAGTGATTGTGAAATGTATGAATATTCTTTATTGATTAGAAATATTTCACCTTACTTCACCTTTAGGGCTCATTCATTCACAAAAATAAACTGTAATGATGATACAGAGCTTGTAGGTGAGTGGTGGTATAACACAATTCATACACAGACAGTTTCAAAGTGATTTACAAACATTTTGTACAAGAGAATTACAGACACAAGAGAGGGGAGTTAGAGAAACCTTTGGCATCACCTTGGTAGAGGCTAAAAATCAATACAATACTCTGTACTACTACTCATGCTTGAAATAAAAGAAATCCCCAAAACATTTTCAAGCAAAATAATGCAAATAATTATCACATGATCAGTCATGCAATCTGTGCCATCTGGTTCTTTGCATCTCTTAAATCTCTCCAGGATATCAGGTATAGCTTGCTAGTTCACATCAGATCATAGCTTAGTTGCCTATTAGGGCTGGGCTTCCTGCATGGGTGAGATAATCGGAACTGCTACCTTGGTCTGACATAGCCCCGGGCCTGTACTTGTTCCTACTTTCGTTCACCACCTGCCTCCCTCTTTCTGTCTCTCCCTCCCCACACACGGAACCAGGACGTGGCACTGTGACTATGTGAGAGCACGGATTGTCCTCAGTACAGAAACACAAATACACACTTTGTGACGACCACATTTTTGTGGCGTTTTTTTCACGGTGTACTCAGAAAATCTTTGCTTGTTTCGATTACTAATTACTAACATTGTCATTAGAGTTTTTAACATATAGATGCATGCAACTGATATCCCATCTGCTTTCTTTGCCTTCCTAGTACAAGCAAGTGGAGCAATACATGTCCTTCCACAAGCTTCCAGCAGACATGCGGCAGAAAATCCATGACTACTATGAACATCGCTACCAAGGCAAAATCTTCGATGAGGACAACATCCTGAGTGAACTCAATGACCCACTCAAAGAGGTGAGACAACTTCTCTCTTAAGACCCTGAACTGAATTCAGGCATTGGTTCTTTCAGAAGCTCCTACACTTAAGAACATTTATAAATCTTTGTGAGACTTTCCATTTGAAGGTTTTATTTTTGGAACAGGCAAAAAATACACTCACCTCAAATCAAAAGGAGAAAAAAAAGAAGTTCTTGACAGGTAAGCTGTCACACAGTGGTTTTAGTTTTGGAACATGAATGAGTTTATTCCCCCAAGATGAAGAGTGAATCTTCATTTGGCACCTTTAAGCATGCAGTACCTGAAACTGAAATACCAACACCTGTCATCTCCTCTTACAAGGTCACAGAGAAAAACAACAAAACGGATTCTCCTCAGCATCCTGGGTGAACCCAGACTGAGCATCCGTGAAGACATGAATATTTTCTGTACAGAAACATTGCTTTTGACTCACTTTTCGTGGTGATAAACAATCAGAACTGAACAGAACAATCACTCTTTTGATTGCAATATTTACAAGTCTGAAGTCTCCAGTATAGCCCAGTAGCAGAGTACAAAGAGAGGTAATGAGAAGGAATTATGAAGTTTATTGTGGAGTGAGTGACCAGCTTTTAAGTTCTTGGCTGACCTCCTCATGTCAGCAGATTACATGGGTAATTATGCATAGGTGGATGGGAGAGGAAAGGAATAAAAAGCAAAGCAAGCGTAGGAATCGTGACCATCTCTCATGTAGCCCCATTAAGTCACCCTGCAGAGTCGAACAGTGAGGCGAGGGGAGTCGCTGCACAATCCCAGACACTCACAGGGAGGTGCGGGGATTTAAAGGTATGACTTACTACACAGAAAATCCTGCAGGCTTAGTTCACCGTGCAGAGCAAGCAAAGTTAAAATCTGCATAGAGACAGCTATGCCCATGGGACTCCTGGGTAAAAACAAAATAAGTTGCGCCAGAGCAAAACAGGACACATAGACTAGCTTACGCTGCCATTTCACTGAATAACTGCTCTGATATTTCAGTTATGGATTATTTCAACAGTCTCTTCCTCCCAGAGAAGGTAGAGGGTTAATTCAGACACAGGACATGTAATTGTCTGTAAATTTCATTTTCTACACTGTCAACTATTTTCCAGTAAGGCAGTCCTGTTTCCTGTATGAAAACCCATTTCCAGACATGAAATGGCAATTCAGATGAAAATAAAGTTTCATTTGTCTTCTGTTATGCTTCTGATTCCAGATACTGTGGTTTTGCGACTTTCCCCCAAATTTTAGCTGACTTCAGTCCACCACACTGGAATATGTAAAAAACAAGAACCTAGTTCATACAGCTAACCAAACAACTTTTGGTCAGGCTCACAATCTTTTTAATCTGGTAACCGTTACAACAGTACCGTTAACTCTATGGAGTGCAATGGATTGCTTTCTCCCTATGTCAGGTATGCGGCCTATTTATTCCCTAGTCTCTAAAAATGAAG
This sequence comes from Dicentrarchus labrax, assembly GCF_905237075.1. Lineage (NCBI taxonomy): Eukaryota > Metazoa > Chordata > Actinopteri > Moronidae > Dicentrarchus > Dicentrarchus labrax. Next base: position 8,511,478 of record NW_026136710.1, read on the forward strand.
GTTTTTGTCTGATCGTCCATTATAATTTGGTCACTTGAGGGTTGACTGAGTAACATGTCCATAATTACTATGGTAGGAGCATGTGTTATGTTATGTATTATGTAATGTTATGTTTTTGAAGAAACACAACAAAAACATTAGAAATCTGAATCGGCTTACAAGAAGTATGGCTTACAAATATTAATGCTGCATCCATACTGTATTTTTCTATGCTGTAAAATTAATGTAAAAGAAGGCAACTGTACTGCCCCCTTTTACCAAAGATCTGCTAGCTATCCGGCTGTTGTTATGTCCAGGTTTTATCCAGGTTCTTCGGTTCTTAGACCATCCTCTTAGAAAGCTAGATGACTAATGCCAACCTTCATGCAAGGGCCAATGCCACTTATCTAAATGACCTTGCTTTTGCCATCTCCTATTTAAATCTAATTAGACCAAAAGGAACTGCACACTTACACTTGCATACAAAAAGTAATAAATTACAGCTTACTCAATTAGATGCATCTCAATTTGTCAGTGTGGCACCTTCCCTGTTGTGCACGTCTTTGCCTACTTGGCCTATGTAGTAAAGTGGCCATAAGTTCTGTTTGGAGAGATAAAGGACGGGAGCAGTGGGGTTTGTTTTTCAATCTCTGCATCCCTAACCTGTATACTAGTCTCTAGCTATTTAGCTGTCATAAATCAATTAATGCAGCTTCAAGGCAGAACCATTATACGTACACTGACTGGGACTGAGGTACCTGAGCTGATTACCTCTGAGTGTCGGCACGTTGTGTTCCAGCAAAATTTTGTAGGTGCCGACTTATAGGTTCAATTTGGGATCAGAATCAGCTCCACTCAGCAGTACTCAGACTCACTTTGGGCCAAAGTAGGGCCATGAAATCAGTCCAAGTGTTCTTCAACTGATTCTGGCAAGTCATTTATCACAAGTCTTGCAAATATAACAATGTCAAATATATGCAGTTTGTCATTAATGGGCTAAAATATAACTTAACCATCAGACTATTTTGCTGTTCTCTGTCCCCTCCAAACCCCTCTTTCCTTTTCTCTGTCTCGCTGCCTCTTATTCTCCGCCATATGACAAATCTTTAAATAGGCATAGCCAAAGATTGTTTCCCCAAGAGGACTCCTGGCTGGGCATGAAAATTGCTTACTCTCTAATTCATTAGTTCTGGTGCATGATTGAGGTCAGAGCCCCGTGGCATTAGCTGACACCAGCATCTGAGGCTGAGCTAACATCTCTTTGCATCACCCTTCGTCGAGCTAGCAAGCATCCCAGAGATTGGTTATCTCTCTGTCAATGTCCTGTTGTCACTGGAGGAGAGTTATCCCTCATGGGGGGTCAACAACACACCACCACAGATGCCAAGTGCCCCGGCTTTCCATCTGCACAGCAACAGAGATGTATGGATAAACAGACAACAAGCTCCTAATCTCCTGCTGGGTCTGAGGGGACAGGATGAGACCAAAGAGATGGCCCGCAGCCGGCACCAGAGGGCAAACTCATCAGGATCTGACTCGTATGCCAAAAAGTTTCTTCTCAGGAGGGATGGGAAGTGCTTTAGAAGTATTAGGGATAAAGCAGCAATACGCATCCAATTCATTTATTCCCTCAGATAAAACTAGCACAGATGAAGGATTTGTGGTGGTGTTTTGTGTCAGACTTCCTAACCGACGTTCATTTCTCAAGTTGTAGGTGGAAATTACTGAATTATTTATGGCGTGATCTCATCTGTGTTTCTCCACCAGGAAATTGTCAACTTCAACTGCCGTAAGCTTGTGGCCACCATGCCTTTGTTTGCCAATGCGGACCCCAACTTCGTGACGGGGATGCTGAGCAAGTTGAAGTTTGAGGTCTTCCAGCCCAACGACTACATTATCCGAGAAGGCACGGTCGGGAAGAAGATGTACTTCATTCAACATGGTGTGGCAAGCGTCATCACCAAGTTCAACAAGGAGATGAAGCTGACTGATGGATCCTACTTTGGAGGTAAGAACTAAAACGTAACATTCTATAATTCAATTTTTATACATTTTTCTATACATTTTCACTAGAAAATGCAAACATGAATTATTCATGTCGGTACTGCCATGCGAGAACGTCATACTCACAGTCACACATGCATTCCTGCAGTATGTTCATGCGGTAATATATTGAGACATGAGTCTAGCCTGAGGTCTTGCGTTTGATGCTGTTTGAAGTTAAGTTATTGTAGATGTAGATTCTCATTAACCAGTGTTGGACGTTAGTCAGTTTCTGCTGTTACATAACCTCTCATCTGGTTGTTAGAGTAGGCCAAGGCATAGATCAGGCATCCCTTAGGACACACAGAGGTTCTTCCCCCACCCTTCTCACCCTAATACACACACACACACACACACACACACAATACACATGGATGAACTCTTCTCCCCCTCCATACGTTCCTGCTGCGTATACTTGGCACAGACAAGAGCAGCTAGTTGTTCCTTCTGTGTAAAATCAGGAGCTATTCTCTCCGTCTGTTCTCCACTGTGTTTTCATTCTCTGTCTTCCAACTCTCTTTTTCTTGGCCCAAGTCCCATTACCTCTCCAAAACATCACACATATCATTAATTTTTTAGAAGTCAAATGTAATTTCATTGCACATTGTTTACCCAGACACGACATTCGGATTTTGTCAATGTGAAAGCAAAGCAAAGATTCCTATTTTTGAGGTTCTTGCATATTTTATCTCATGAGTTCATCCCCACTATGGAAGGAGGCTGAGGAGTCTAAGAATACCTTCGCTTTGGTGTGTCTGCTGAATGCAGTTCATGTCTCACAGGCGGGCTGAGGAAGGCAGTGAATCAAAAAAGAAATTGGTCATCTTTTTTCCTGCTTGTACAAACCACAGGATTGCTGTCATGCCACTCAGCGTGCAAAGCTGCTGGCTTTAAATATGGGATTGCCGGAGGACATGGGGCATTGTAAATTCTGCATAGAGTGGACATGTCATATAGTAAGAGATGTGGCAGTAGCATTCAAACAATTAATCCTCTGGGGCTGCAACTCCAGAGATATTCTGCTAAAGAATCATTGTGGCAAAGAACAAGTACAATGTTACACTAAGCTCAAATGTTAGGGAAAAAAACGTTGGCCAATAAGGCTCTGACAAATGGAGTATGAGTGCATTTATCAAACTGTTTCAGACAAAAAGAAAAGAAACTGCTGGAGTTTAATTGGCTATTGTTTCCAGTTAGAGAATGAAAGGAAATAGTCATAGTTCTAAGTAGACTGAACAGTGGTGGGCTTGTATATCTCATATATTATCATTCAAAATCAGCAGTTCGAGATCTTTGTTATAAAAATTATACTGTCTATGCTGAGTATAGTTTTTGGCAGAGCACATACAAAAAGAGACCATGTATGTACCAAATGAGAGTGTGACAATGTGAAAGCTGCCTTCAACTTTATGGAGCTTTATACTACTATACTACTACTTATATACTTACAGCTCATTTTTTATTCATCTGGCAACTTTACTGTTTCCATACACTCACCACTCTCATAACAGAGTTTTTGGCGACAGCAGGAAGCTGTTTTCACTGAGAAAGCCCTAAAAGCCCACTGTGTACTACCTGCTCAGCACTAAACAGCAGACAGACACAGTTTGAGACTAGTTAATAAACAAGGTGGAGCATTTAGCAGCTAAAGAGCCAGATATTTCCCTCAGGAGTTGGTAGAGACCAATAACAGAACTAAAAGAGTGAAAAGAAAGATGTTTTTATCAGGCAGCCAGAAGAATGATTAAATGATAATGTTGCTTCATAACTGGATGTCTAAATAAGCAACTGTTAGCTAACAAGTTCGCTTAAACTTAAAAGTTGATGATATGTTACTGTTGTGTTTACAACGTGTTTGCGCTGCCCCCAAGTGGTCAACAAGTTAAAAACAAAGTACTTCAGTGTACTATCATATGAACAAGAAAAACAGCAAATCCTCACATATTTTTAAGCTGGAAACAACAAATGTTTGTCAATGTAGGTTGAAATCGACTCAAAGAATTTTTTTAATATGTCTTCATACTTAAACGACTGAATAGGTAAACTCCCAATGCCCGGTCAGAACATAATATACAACTTTTTTGAAAGATCGGGCGACAGGACCTTTGTTGTACTATTGTCACTCGAATAGTCGCAATTTGGTTAGGTTTAGGAAAAGATTATTGTTTGGGTTATGTAGGTATATAGTTACACATTATGTACGTGACATAATTTAAGTATGTTACGTTTGTCAGTTGAAATACTCCAACTTTTGGTTTCACACAGGACACGAACAGCTCATTCATGCACCTCAACCTCCTTCCTTTATCGGTTGTCAAAACAACCGATTTTCTGTCAATCGACTAATTGATTCATTGAGTAATCATATCAGTTGGAGTGTAATGGAGGGATGTAGTAAAAGTGGGCTAATAGCTTGGCTTCGTGCAGGAGATAAAGTCCTAGACAAGTCTCAACAAACTGATGCCCTGAAAACTGACCTCTGGAAAGCTAGACAGTTTGTGCTTTTCAGGGATTTTTGGATTATCTTTTTCAAGCTTTGTCTAAAACATTCCGAAGGTTATTTAGTACCACAAAATATTAACTAATTTTTTCGTGTTTGCTGTCTGGTGTGCTCTCATTCTGTTCGAGTTTCCCAACAGCTCAGTACATATTGATTCAGCAGACTACAAAGGAGTTCATCAGTGCAATTAGTAGTGCAGGAAGCTGAAGGAGAGTTTACAGTGAAAGATCAGCATCTAAAATCAGCTTAATGAAAAGGGGAAAAAAACATACAGGCAACATGGAGAACATACAGTAGATGTTCCCATTTAATGAATCGTTTAATCTTTGAATTAAAGGATATTAGTTATGTCTCTCCAAACAATAAAGGGTGCACCGCTCATTTTGCTGTTTTCTATCGGTGCCCGGCCACCTGCTGTTGCCTTCTGCCCAGCTGGTATTTTTACCCATTTGTATGGCATTAGTAGATGAGCCCTGAGTTGGGAGCAGCTGGCTGTGCCAGGCACCTCACTCTTTTCCCTTTTCTCCGATGATTCACATTCCCCTTACAACCAGGCCAAACCATGGCCAGAATGAGAATAAGTGAGGGGGACTGAGACAGAAACAGAGGGAGGGCGAGTGAGTTACAAAACCGAAATTCAGCCACAGGAAACGATTAGCATAGTAATGAGCAGGACATCTACGAGGACAGTAGGTCACAAAGCACCTCCAACCATGGTCAATGCCACGCCTGCATGCTAAAAAGGTATCATAGTAATCGCTCCTGGGCCTCCGTGAATGGGATTACATATTGGTACCACACAGCTCTGTAGTGAAGTCATTCTGAGGCTAAGGGACTAATAGAGTATAATGCTAGGACAATGTCAGAGGATGAAAATCCCTATTGGGCTTGGAAGTCTTAGTCATTTGGGACTCCCTTTCTCCTTAGTCCCAGCCATGGGGGAGAAGGGGAAAAGGAGATGGTTGCCATGAGAGTATGTGACACATGAGGTGATGGCAAATTATCCACAATGCTCCTGTGGTCGACAGTGATGCTTTGTGTCAAGGCAACAGACACGTGTCAAACCGCATCATGTAAAGTGTTAACAGTGCCTTGACTTACACACACAAAAACACCTTGGAATAAACACACTTTCAAGTCTTTAAGGTAACAATGCTAATGTTTCCCTTAGAAAGCATTTTCAAATATCTGTCTATTAACAGGGACAGGGGAGGGTAAAGCATCCATTGTAAGTACCTCAGGAGTCCCACCTACATCATAAGAGTCATTTTTGGGAGCCATGGGCCACTATTATCTTTAAGAAACTCATCAGTTTCTCTCTCTGTCTTCATTGACTACTTGGATGACCTCATTCTGTGTTGTGTACTGCCACACCCTTAGCAGTGACACTTAGATATTTACATTTTGAAAGAAAGCAGGTGTGTAGCTGAACATCTGTTGGCATCATATAGTATGTATATAGAGTTAAAACTGTGGACATCAGCACAGCCTAAAAATACGCTTTCCAGCTCCCTGTCAGCTAATTGTCAGCGTGGTGCTTTCATGTTCTCAAGCAATCACTCACAACTGGAGTTCAGTGTAGTCTGACACAATGAATTAGCACAGTTTGAAAGTGCTATTCCAACAGAGGAAAGCAAAAAATTGAAAAAAGTCTCCCACTGTTGCTTGCACCATCATTCTACTGCTGGTCAAATTCAGACATGTGGTGGCGCGGCTACCTGACAGCAGAATCAAAGCTGAGAAAAAATTGTCTGCCTTATTCTGAGAATAAACTAAACATGTGAAAGTGAGGGGTTAAAATCTTGGCCACCCTCAATGAGGCATGTGGTTTGATTCCAGGTATTGTATTTCTGGGTTGTATTCACTGGTTGGAATCTGGCTAGAGTTTGTTGCTCATAAAGTTAGAACTAGAACAGTGGTTGTCAAACTGGGGTCCGGGGACCAACAGGGGTCCTTGAGTGGGTTTTAGGGGTCCTGTTTTTTGTAAGTTGGAACAAGAAGGTTGGTTGTAATGATTCAATAATTTATAGTGATCCCAGTTTGATCGACGATTGACTATGAAGACTTTATAATCTCGAATCCTTTGTGTTACATTCTGCTTGTATGAAAAGTGCTATACAAATGAACTGGAAGATGGTTAGCAGCTTAGTGATTGGATGTAGGAGGAAACTGCTAGTTGGAATCTTTCCAAAAGTAAAACTCTAATAACTAATTAACATGTTTGTTTAATTCATACATAAACTGAAGTGTAAAAGCAACATGTTGTGCTGGAGTCTTTGCTGGTTGCCTTGCTACCTCACGATGATGAGTTCAGCACATAAACCCCTGTACAACCACAACTTGCTTTTACATTTTCTGTGATTGTAATTCCCAAAATATCAAACTATTCCTTTCAAATTTCTTTTTTTTAAAAATAAATTTATATTTTTCATAGTGTGGCATGTTCTGCTTGTCAATTACAATTATAACTACAGATATATTTGGAGAACAGCAGATGCTAAACAGTAGCTTACCTTGGTACTTTGCTCTAACTAATAATTTGATTGTATTGGTTATATTAGGGAAGGATTCTAGTATGAACTGAAATGACAAAGCAGTAATTAGGAGCCTCTGGTGCTTGAGGAAAAAGAACTTTCATTTTAACTTGTTTTAAAGCAGTGTATGGAATCAGTCCAAATTTAGTGCCATGGCAGGCAGTAATTTGAGGGGCATCAGTTGTTTTCAGCTCATCCAAACACCAACCTTTCTAGACCCGAGCTACAGGGTGCTCACTGTCAAGTAACACTTTTACCTCTGCAGGTAGTCACACAGTGCATCACGCAAGCTTTGTCTGCCTCTGTGAAATGAAATTCTTTCTCTCCCTGTCTACTTTTCTCTGTGTATCTTGTTGTGTTAACATCGGTACCACTTAAAGGGAGCTTTTCCATTATAACAGCCCTAACACCTTATTCACACCCACAGCTTGAGAGTGTTGCTCTCGCACCTTGCACACTCTGTGCTCTATTTTCATGACAGCTCATGGCATTGCCAAGAGAGATCACACCATGACAAGTTAACATTTAACGATTTAATGAAGATGGAAATTGTGCTGTAGATTGGACAGAAGTGCAAATGTGGGTGGAGGTTAAGCGGCGTTGGCGGGTGAACAGGACTGAACAAAAACCAAGCGGAAGTTAATACTTATAAGACGTGTAGTGAAAGATAAATAGAAGAAAAAATGTAGGATTAATGAATAGGGGGCAGATGGATGGATTGTGCACTTTCTGCCTCGTGTCACTGACTCATGGGAACACTGAGGAGATCAGGTGCTGTGAATGTCAGGTGTTACCATTAAATATCCTAGCACACATATTCATTTATTTACTGCTTGCTAAATATGATGCACAGGTGAGGAAATATAGATTGATTTCCTTTACAGACCGCAAATATTCCATCTGTGAATACATTTCCTAATACATGTTGTGTGAAATCATCTCGTCTAGTACTGAATTTAAGTCTGTTGTTGTTCACATCAGAAGTGAAACATCTCTTTGGGTCATTAAAATTTTAGGCCGAATCAAAAGTGTGACCTTTTTCTCTCAACATGAGTTCTGTTTGCAATCATGTAATTGCTATTCAGAAGATTTCAGTACTAATGAGTATTAGCAATAATAAGCACCCTACTAAGACAAAATGTTCTGACATATTTCAGATCCTCTTAATTTTGTCGGCTGATTGCATGTAGGATCAAAGTGGGGTCCATAAACTTGGGTAGATTCTCTTTTTTTCCCCCTCTCAAGCCTCGTTCAGATCACAAACCCTGCAGACTAATTTCGGCTTGGAAATCTGAGAGCCAAAATGTCAGCCTTATCAGAGCACTGTGCCCAGTCCTGTGTGTGGTGGATTGATAATGCCAATCAGTGTTGGAAAGTAACTAAGTACATTTACTCAAGCACTATACTTAAGAACAACTTTGAGATACTTTACTTATTAGTATTTTCATTGTATCCAACATTTTACTTCTACTCCACTAGATTTCAGAGGGAAATATTGTACTTTTTATGCCACTATATGTATCTGACAGCTATAAACACTAGTTACTTTACAGATTTAAAAAAAAAAAATCATATGATAAGCTGATAATATACAATACATTGCTAAAATGGTTCTTAACAGTGGACAGCCTAAGAAATATATCCCTCTGAACTTCTCAGATGGTTTCATTTATTGGTAAAATAATAAAGATTAGAAATATCTTTAAAAATGATACAACATTTGCAGATGTGTATCCTTGTTTTTCCTCTTTTCCTGCCTCATTAATCAGCTCATGACACCTCAGATTTATCTTGTGACCCTTTGCAAGGGCCACACCCCAAGGTTGGGAACCACTGGGCTAAGCTACCTAGCAGCATATAGAGTAGTTAAAAATAGCTCCACCTCAACATCATTGTCATTAAAATGCTACTCATGCATTGATGCATAACACACAATAATATATCAGTCACAGGGGCATTTTTCATTTAAATTGTACTATAAATATACTTCTGTACTTTTGTAGTTTTATTTTTAATTTTAGTTTTACGTTGTTGTATTGCTACATTAACATAATGAAGGGATCTGAGTGCTTGATGATAATGAAACCTATAGTACTTTTAGAGATTTTTAACCATATGGATCATTGTCCCATTCATACATGTGTATATTTCAGGCAGGTGTCTTTGAGTACAGTCTGTCTTTTGTAATCAGAGGTAAATGTAGCTAAGCGCATAGACAAACTGGAAAACAAGATGTATGCTACGTTGTTATGTGATGTGAGGGGAGCTGCAGGGTCGGGAGTTGTGATGCATTGTTCTAAACGTGACACAAAGCAACGTGTTCTCTTCACATCTCTGAGAAACCAGTGACAGACCAGAATTACAGGAATGCTATGTAACCATACCTGCTGTTCGGTTATACATTACATCTGTGAACTGATGCATTGATGCAGTGATGCCTGCAGTAAAGCTGACTACTGTATCATATTATGGGACCATTAGCTCTCTGCTGGATGATGAATTATCTTAGTATAATGCAAGTGACAGCACCGCTGATGGGCTTCTCATTTTTATTTACATTCACATTAGCTTCTGCTTCTGTTCCTTTTGTACTCAAGGTTCATCTATATGGTAATCTCTGTATTGTAATTACTGGTAAAATTTCCTTTATGTCCTTCTGTACTCTCCACTTCTTTTAATGTTTCTTAATGTGTCCACATTTTTTCTTTTCCTTTTGTCTCTGTCCCTACAGAGATCTGTCTGCTTACCAAGGGCAGACGAACTGCGAGTGTGCGTGCAGACACCTACTGTCGACTCTTCTCCCTCTCTGTTGACCACTTCAATGAGGTGCTTGAAGAGTACCCCATGATGCGACGCGCTTTTGAAACGGTTGCCATTGACCGATTGGACCGCATTGGTAAGACCTGCCTACATCTAATTCTTGTCCTGTCTGATTGGTCGAATCTCTTGCCTGTCATCGTGCCTTGTTGTCTTGTCTTTATCAGTATTCGTTTGCCTTCTTTCTTCATAAAAGCATTGTGTCTGCCATCTTGTGCTGCATGACCTGTAATGCTATATTTTTTTTAACTTCTCGTCTATTTGTCTTAAATAACATTAAATCAAATTTGTTGTAACCAGCATTAATCCTTCTAAAGAACCAAAGTAGCGTTTTGTGGTTGGATTAACTGGAAGGCAGTGCATGTCGCTGTCCGGGAGGGAGTCAGTTCGCCCCCTTGTTGGTTTGGTGTTGACCCCCCCGCTGGATGCCAGCGAGTGGATGGAAGCTAACCTCACATGCATGTGTGTCTGGCCCTCTTTCCACTCATCTACACTCCTGGGTATGAGCAGCACCCCACCCCATATCTCAAAATCAACCAGACCCTGTAAAAAAAGAAACTAAGAGCAGGGCCAGGTGAGATCAGGGAGTTGTTTCAGGCTCTAACGTCCCCACATCCATCAGGTCCAGCCCAGTTTGCCAACAGGCAGGACCCTGTATAGTTTCATTCAGCTATACCCTCATCACCAACAATGCTTCCTTATTTTCACTGTCTGATAGAGCAACATTTATAGAATAACTTGGCCTTGACAAAGTTGAAATAGAATAAGTGATAATGATTTCGACACACATGGATTTGTTACAGTTTTAAAAAAGGGGCACATGTATGTAATGCAAACAGGGCAATAATTGGTTGCATTGATCGTTATGTTGCACATTTTCCCACTCCTCTTTTAACAGTCTGCTCTAATACTTTGATTGGAACTGGCACATTACAAAAAATTGCAGAAGATAATATGAAAGTGTTTTGTAACTGACAGAAGTAGAACGTATGTCTTTGTCTTTGCTTATGTTTTGCTGCATTAGTACATTATTTGTATCTTTTTGAAATGATAATGTTCTCCCTTTATTACCTTTTTATATATGAATAATACAAATTCAGCACATTTCACAGTGAGAAACATTTAGGCACACTATGTTACATTTCATATGGACATTTTAGTGTGTATAGTGAGTATACTTTAAGTGTATAATGAGGGTTATTTTCACCATGTGTTGATGTCTCACATAGTACTGTACATGTTTTTAGGTCTTACGTAACCCCTGTTTTTTTGAAAATGAGATGACAATTTGTCAAAACTTTAAACTGGCAGGTAGAGATTAAAAACACACTGTAACGTATGAACGCATGTGGACAGCACAGGTTCAATTCTTATTGTACATTATTGTTTATTTTGCAGAATCTTATATTAGCGCCATACTATACCTTACCGCCACAATTTGTGTGGCAATCTGAATGTCAATGTGCTACAATTTTTTTGACAGCAGTCAAAGTTTGACTAGTGTATTTATGCTAGATACAACTAGATAACAAATCTCTTCCATTATTTAATAGACTTATGAACAGATCACTCGGGGGTGGCAAAATAAACAATAAGCAATAAAAGTCAGGAGGATACACCACCATGTGATTACTGTAATGCTAGACTAAGGGCATATGTAGAAAAAAAATGTTAAAAAATAAGATATATTAAAAACATATATTAAAAAAGGTCACTGCAAAGTCTCTATAGCTATAGATAATTGTGTTAATAGCATTCCCCACCTGTGTAAGACTTACTTGTAACTGAATCAGCAGACAGTAAAGATAATTTATCAAACTAATTATTTAGTTTTTTTGTAAAAACTTGCAGGTGGATGCTCTCCAAGTAAATTAACATTTGCTATTAAGGCAACAGGTAACTGGTGGTGAATAGAATGAACATTTTCATGCAGCCCATAACAATTTCTTATGCATAAAGAAATTAAATTTGTTACATAAAGCACTTCTGAAACAATTTATGGTTCATATCATTAGCTTTTATGGCTGCTACACAGACAATCCGAGCAGCTCATTATCATAAATTAGAGACACCTTTACCTTTTAAAGCTGCCTTCTTGTCAACAAACTTTTATACCTGCCAATAATGCTAGAGTAATGAGTAAAGTAACCATAATGTTTTATCATTTGGTTCCCTTTTATATTAACCAGAAACAAAATCACCTAAATACAGTAGACAAGTAGAATTTGCATAATGACAGTGTGCCAGTGTTGTCTCATATCAGTGGTTAAGCTTGCAGTCTGTATCTACTTTTCTATCTGTTATTGTTGTTTTTCTTTGTCATGGCTTTGTATTTGTGTATTATTTTGTTTGACACAGGCACATCAATATTGAATTGATAATTGAAATACTGTAGTGTCAGGGAAGTCGGCAACAAGCAATTAACACTAGTTCACTCAGAGTCAATAAGAATCCGACAACAGATGTGTGTCACTGTTGAGACAACCTTTTCTCCTCAGGATTACGTTCAGATACGACTATTTTTTAGGGTGGAAACGGTGCCTGGATTATTTTAAAATATCTGACAGTACATGTCTGCAAAACACCAAAATTTATACAAACCACATCTGCAAAAGTTAATGTTAAGCAAATCTGGTAGATGTTCACCATCAGTTTTTAAATTCTGCTCATGGCAACTGAAGCATGGTTAAGGTATGGTTAGGGTGAGGCAAATAAAACTACTTGATTGAGTTTAGGGAAAGCCTGCTTACATTTTTACAAATGAAAACACTGATTCAATACGGGATGCAAACCTCCTTCTCCAGCTTTGTTCTTCCATCCACGTGGACGTTAACACCCGCTCTGTGCTTTGCGAATGTCACACTACTTCTTGCATTGGAATTGAACACTAACTGTGAAGTAGTTGCATATGAGCGTAATTCACAGGAGACAAGGTTGCATTGTTTTGTTTTTTTTGGGACTAGCATACAATTTAAGTAATAAAATCTTTATTTGCCCTGTAGTGAAGTGTATGGATTTGTGCCCTTCACAACATACTGTATGCCCTTTGGCCTCAACAGTCCAAATCTGCATTTGCCCTTTTTGTGAGAGCTACCAGCTTTTCATTAGAGCTAAATGTTAGAAAATGAAAGCTGCCCACTCTGACTGACACCTCTCAGAGTGATATAGATTCAATCCATCCTTTCAGACTAACCATGAAGGGGGTTTTGTCTCATACGAGGGAAGATACTTTGTCATGATCCGTGCTGGTTGTATCGTTTCTATATATGAACTGCATTTGGTTACATGCTTGTCTTGCTCTAAAAAGGAAAGAAAAAAAGTAACCATGCTTTGAAACCAATAACGTGTTGCACATTTGACATTATCTTTTATCTATCTAAAAATTATTTGACCAGGAGTCCGTCTTGAGACGAGCACATCTCGTTTTCAAGAGTGTCCTGGCCGACGAGTAGGCATCAGGTAAACACTTTATTCCAATTCCAATATTCGAACAGGGACAAATTGACCTATAGAGGCTTGCTAAATGGATCCGGTCTCAAATTGATCCTCCAAGAGTTTGACCTCTTGCTGAAGGTTACATTAACTGTTTAATTCCTGCATCAGTGACACATTAAATCAAGTCACCCACACCAGTCCTGCAGATGTTTTGATGGACACATTCAAAATGTCAAAAACTAAGACAATCAAAGAAACAAAAGATATCTCATTCAGTGTTACATGCCATTATTTATTTGTAACAGACTTTCACAGAATAATCAACTGGATTATGAACACATGCTCAGCTCTATTGGTGTGACATTTTTATTTAATCTTTGAATCCTTTGTTCAAAGTGTTTTCACAAATGAAATCATGTCTGCAGATTAGTAAAAACTTTACTAATGCAATGCCACATACACTTTTTGTTACATGCAGAAATTCCATTTCATTTTTTTATTCATGTTTTCACCAATAGAAAAAGAAAAGTTTGTTTCTGATTGTCTGACTTGAAATATGAATTCTCTCTTTTGTGTAAATAATTTTGGATTATGTCAACACTTTACTTATACTAGTCAAAAGAAAGTTAATCTAATTTCATTGTTAGAGCTACAGTAATGTTATGTTGACCACATGTGGAAGGCCAAAGTTTATTTAATTCATGAAGAATCATTTTCTCACACATATTTACACAAATTTCTTCTCTAAAATGAGAAAAATACATTTTTTTTCTTTATGATGTATTAAATAATAAAAAAAATCAAGAAAAACATTTCCTGCAGTGACTCATAGAAGTAAAAGAAACAATATATTACAGATTGGTGAAATTATTTATTTTAATAATTGCAATGTGTAATTTCTCTGTTAAGCCTTGAATGCATCTCAAAATTTGTGTATTTTATTTTTTAACAATTTCAGCCTTCATTATTTCTATGATGTTTGTTAACATTATGATGTTTGTGTTTTGCTTGTTTTTATATTTGTTTGTTTGGTGTGTTAGTTGGCTTTCAGACTGTTTTACAACAATTATGTTTTAGATTTCAGATATGGGTTAATTACTGTATTACAGTTTCTCATATTGATGGGTGAAGTTTCTTCTTAAACTAGTCTCACTGATTCTATTGCGTTGGGAAAGACATTCAAATATTATTATTATTATTATTATTATTATTATAGACAATTATTAACACAGCACTGTAATTGTATTATTTTCAAATAGTGATTCGACCCATATCTGATCTATTTTTATTTCCATTTTAAAAGTTTTGTATGTTAAAAAAAAAAAAATCCTTTCTTTACCCATGAGTGGTGTTTACATTTTGTTTATGTTTTTATTTGTTTGCTTGTTTTCATTTTGTTTTTAGGGGACAATATTTTTTACAATCCTCTCTTAATGTTTCAAAGTCAGACTTCCCTCCAAAGTTTACAGATCAGATGAACCGAATATTGAAGACATGTCAAAATTAACAACAGCATTCATTGGAAAATATATATATTTAATATAATATTTTGAATATAGTATATAATATACAGTATAAGTTTAAAGGGTAGCTTTAGTATTTTTCAGTATTGAGCGAGAGCAATGGGTTTAAACGTAATCCTTATGGGAACGTGCACCATCAAAATATGTCCATTAAAAGTGCTTGTTTTTGCTGTTGACCGACTCAGATAGTCAATGTTGTCAGAGAAAACGTTTTCTGTTACTTTCACTTGATCGGCTGTGTCTAACCAAGTTTTGTTCAAGGAGAAGTCTCGTTCTGAAATCTCGGGAGAGGTGAGTGTGGTAATGTTTGGCTGGGAGGAGTTTGTTGTACAGAGAGCATAGCTTAGTGTCATGTAAAAGATTTTCAATGTCATGGCTAAATATTTAGGTGATTTGGATGCGATTTGGCAACAGGCATTTCACACTGGATAAAGCAAAAAGTGCAGAATTTTTTTAATTCTTTGTAGGGTCCTTTCCATAATAATGTCAGACACCTATAATTACAATTGAGCTGGTCAGTAGCAAAAACAAGCACTTTTAATGGACAGTTTTATTTGCCCAATTGCCGTCAGAATTACTTTGTAATTTGTTTCGCGGCTGCAGGTTTCAGCACTCTCACTCAATACTCAAACCAAATCCAAAACTTGTTGTCCCCAT
This sequence comes from Dicentrarchus labrax, assembly GCF_905237075.1. Classification (NCBI taxonomy): domain Eukaryota; kingdom Metazoa; phylum Chordata; class Actinopteri; family Moronidae; genus Dicentrarchus; species Dicentrarchus labrax. The sequence goes on from NW_026136710.1 coordinate 8,526,966, forward strand.
TAGTCCCTTTGCCACAAAACGGGGGGTAAAAGGACCATGTTGAAAAATACAGAAGTTACCCTTTAAGTGTCTGTTTTCCTCTCTCTCTATTGTGAGTTCTGTCTGTAGAGATTTCCACTGTAAAACAACAATTTAAAGGACAGAGAGGGTCAGTGTTCCTATGAGAACAATGTGTATTAAAGCACTATAGGGGGAATCTGACATTTACTGTGATGTAGGTTAAGTAGCACTTAAGACATAGTTAAGTTCTTCTGCTCCTAATACTAAGCTTTGTTTGGGCTGCTGAACATTAAGTACATAAAAGTTGACTTAAAGTAATATTTTGAATTTTTACACTACGTATATACCTACTGATATGTACATTCTACTGGTTAAAAACAATCTCTGCTGCTCTGTTGCTACAGCCATGTCGTAGCATGGAATAATAGCAGATTTCTTGGAGAAAGTGTTAAGTGGAAGACTTAAATCTAAGTCCATATATAGCTCTAAAAGTCTGTTATACTCTTTGATAAGTGTCTATTTATCTTTTACACACCCTTAACTGAACAACAAAGACGATAAAATGTCACAGAGAGATTACAGGAGGAGAGGAATAAGAAGACGACATAAGAATGTAGAGGGGCAGCAGGAACAGCACCAGATAAGACAGATAGCACACTGCAATACATCATAATGTTCATTTCAAAATTGATGAAATTTCACACACTGACTAATGCCCTGAAATGCTAACAACCTCCCTGTGTCTAACTACCAGCAAACCTTCAGATCACCACAGGTTTTGGAGGAATAAGATGTATGAATATGTGTTGTCCTTCCAATCTACAGAGTTTAACCCCGTCACCTTTAAAAATGCAATGAAAGCAGCCTTGTAAGTTAACAGTAGTCTTATATGTGGTGCTAGTTTTAGCTCTTTAACTACCTGACCCTGTAGTGACTGTCACAGTCAAAATGAACAACGTTAAATGGAGGACTTGATTTCTCAGAAATGGCCGCAAACATAACACAAATCCATTTTCAGCTGTTACAGCTGCCAAATTCATGTGTTATAGCTGAATGCATGGCTTGTTGGAAGCCTTGAGAGGAGAGAAAGCCGTCCAGCAATGCTGCTCAACTGTAAACTCGGTGCAGAAATCTTCTGCCTTCAAGGACAGGGCTTAATGATTGATTGACTGTTGCTAAAGCCTTCAGCACACTAAAAGTCAACTCTGTCTTCTTTATAATGCTCCACAGCCTGTCGAACACAAGGTCAATAGTAATTACAGGGAACGCATCTTCTAAATAAATTTGAATTCAGTCATTCAAAGTAAAGATGTTAAATAGATCTTTATCATTTTTATTGTCAAATGTAGCAGTTCCTTCTACAAAAGAGCTTTTTCAAGACGTCTTTCATGCTTTTAGTATCACTTAGCATTTTACCACAGTTTTGCTCCCAAAGCCACAAATGTGGTTGGTGTTTAAAGAAGCCATCTGTCGAGCTTGTATTATCACGGTCCATGACTTGTGACAGGCTGGGATAGATTTACAGGCCTGTGGGCTCAAAATGCCCTTTAGAGTGCATAGAATAACACTTTGAAAACCAATCTGTTTGCTTTATAAAGGAACAATGTATTTTAAATATTTAAACTTGCAGATTTGACCAATTGGGTATTTTAAACAGAAAATTCCATGCAATTTTAAATTATAAAGATACCAGCATTCTGTGGTAAAGTTTAGTTTTCCATAAAGATATTTAATGTATAATTATATTAACTATCTGTATCCATCGAGGTAGTATGGTAGGAATAGATCTTTGTGGCTTTCTGTTCTTGTTTTTATTGTCACCTTTATTCATAAAAAAAGTTTATTCCAAGTGTCCTTGTGATGTGTTTTAGCAGACTTGTCATTGTGATTTAAATAGAGTGTGGCTTTAAATTTATTCTTAGAGCTTTAAAAAAAAAAACGTGTCCAGTAAGTGATGTGTGGGTACAACTCATCAGTATTCTTCTGTGTTTCATTGTCCACATCAGCACCTTCACAGTCTTCGCTACCACGTCACACTTTCAGTAATCTTTGTCTCCTTATGTGTCCTTCACTCCTCTCAAACCGTATATTTCCCATAGTCATTACCATTCAATGTCCTTCACACTTTAAATGCAATATGACAGACCTTAGTAGATGTGAAAAGATGCAGCTTGTAAGACTGAAACAGATTCATTTATACATTTAATGGAATCAAGAAGATGAACCTCCTATATTGGCACAAAAAACGAAAGAAATGGCGTCTTCTGACTAAAACATACAAGCTGCATCTTTATTACTGTCCTGAATCCTGCCCTTTTCCTGTGGTTTAGGGCAACCAGAGTTTGCCATGGCTTTATGTGCTCACCTCTCCTGACTGCACCCCAACAGGGAAGAAGAACTCTTTGCTGCTGCAGAAGTTCCAGAAGGATCTGAACGCCGGCGTTTTCAACACACAGGAGAACGAGATATTGAAGCAGATTATTCGTCAGGACAGGGAGATGGTGATGATGGTGGATCGCAAGCAGTCAGTCACCGGGATGAACTCAACACCAATGTCAGGAAACTCCATCATTAACTCACCAGCCCAACCACCCTTCCCCACTGCCTTCGGCACCAATCAGCTCCAGCAGTCCTCCGTACCCATGACCTTCAGTGCTTCAGCTATTGCCAATGCTTCTGCTGCCCGCATGCTGCCAGCCTCAGCCGCTGCTGCTGCTGCAGCGCAGGGGGTTTACCCTGCTCCCAGTGTTTCCCATGGCAACCTCAATTCTTCCTTAACCAACCCACAGACCCCACTCCAGCAGCAAGGAGCGATCATGTCACCCTGCTCTTTCACGGCTGCCATGTGCAGTCCGCCTGTGCAGACCCCTCTGGCTGGTCGGAGCTTCCAGTACGGATCCCGTACAGCCTCCCAGCTGTCACTTATCCAGCAGCCCATTGCCCAACCATCTCTATCCACACAGCAACAGCTTGCCCAGCAGCCTGCTGCCTCGACCGCAGCCGCCTCCGCAACACAGCAGCAGCAGCAGCAGCCGTCACCTCAGCAGCAGCAGGTGCCCTCACCTCAGCGGGGAGACATCCACAAGAGCACACAGGCTCTTCAGTCGGGCAGCTTGAGTCGAGATGTTAGACACTTATCGGCCTCCCAACCATCACTGCCACATGACACATCTCTGGGGCCCAGAGCACACCCAGCCTCAGGAGACTCTCTGGCCTCCATCGTGCCACCAACGGCGGCAGCGATCCAGGGGATGAATCTGCAGAGTGGCATCCGCACCACAGTGCCCCAGCGGGTCAATTTATTCCGCCAGATGTCATCAGGAGCATTGCCCCCGGTGCGCTCAGCCGCGGCAGCAGCGGCGGCGGCGGCAGCGGCAGCAGCATCATCATCCTCAACTCAGCACAGGGAATCCCCCGGATCTAGGAGAGATTCTGTCCTGAGCAGTACAGAGACTGAGCAAGACAAAATGCGTTTTGCATCAAATTTATGATCCCATTTTTCCCTTTTCATTTTTTAAACTTAAATATGTTTCAATTCATTTTTAAAAGTGGAGATACAACAAAAGAGATAAAAGTGAGGAACTTCAGAATTTTTGTTTCTCTCCAATTTTCTTCTAAAATAACCTCATAGAAATCCTGTACATACAAGCCCTTGTATTATATTTTAGACACATTGTCTCCCTAAACGTAAGAATGTATATTATACAGATACATCTCTCTTTTCTTTTAAGTTATATATATATCTATATATAGATATCTATTTATGGATATATATATGTATATATACTGCTGTATGTATGGGTGTGAGAGAGTGTGTGCATGTGACCGCGTGTGTAAAATCCAACTAGAATATTTGGCAAAGGCAGTTTAAAAGCTGTAGTATAAACATGAGTCTTCCTTTCTGAGAAATATAAAGAATTATATACAATATATGAAGTTTTTTAATTTTATTCTTTTTGCTTTCTGTTTTTTTAACTGGAATGCATTGTGGATTCTGACAATGACTATTTCTTTTTCTTTTTTTTATCACTGAGGAAGAGACAAATTATCTTCTCCTATTAAGCAGCTTTTGGCACCACTGTGGAATAATAAATGCAAGCAACTCTGACAAATAATCTCAAAAAGCACACACTCATAAAATGAATCTTATACTGAATTTCCTGAACCCTCATTTCAGAAATCAACACAGATACTGTTACGAAGTGTTATGTTGCTCTTAGCGGCAAAAATACAGTCTGCTGAGCCACTATATCCCCACAGCGGCTCACATACAAACCATGACAGTGTTATGGGTCCAAAGGGAATAGATAATAGAAATGCTGCTTTCTTTGTTTGTTTCTGAGGAGAATGGAGTGTGGAGAAAGATATGGATGGATGCTATTGTTTTCTATTTCTAATTTCAGATGGCTGAGATGTTATGTAATGTTGCTTAAAAATTCAGTGTATATTTATAATATTTATAAACTAAAGATTATCACCATTATGCAATAGACTGTGACATAAAGATTACCTATATGTGTGCTGTAAATAGTTTTGTAGATCTAGTATTTACAGATACTGTGTGGTGCATTCTCTATCATAACAATGTCTTACTTCTATCAGGAACCTGGATATCATCTATATGCGAAAAAGGTTAAGTGACAAAATACATACGTTTCATAAGAGATAAACAAACCTTAATGCAATAGCTAGCACTACTTGATGCTGAGAAATGCCTGATTGGAGGACATTTAAGAATCCCTCTCTCTCTCTGTGTATACTATTCCTAGTCCTAGTATAGTTTTGATTTCACATCAAGTGAACATATACAATATTTACCTACAATACACAACTTTATTTCAGAGTCATCCTACTGAGAGTAAATGTGTCTTTTCTATTGCCTCATGTCCTAAATCTCCTGAGGATCATATTAAGAGTGATTCTTTGGTTTATATTATGTCAAACCGATCATTTTATGAGATGTATTGTTCAAGGATGGAAATTAGGCTTTTTTTTTTTTTTAAATCCATTACACCGTTTTGTAAAACTACAATTTAAATTCTATGCTTGCTCATCTGCTTCTTGAGTATAACTGTACTGTACGCTGTCATATCACAATTCCTGTAGTTGAAGAGCCTGGCACGACATTTTCTACTCTTATGTTATAGGTTAAAGACATCAGGTGTCCAGTCACTCAAGTGTGCAGGGGGACATTTTCACCGAGAGGTGCTTTTGTGCTGCTGCAAGTCAGAAAAAGAATTGCTGGTTTGCATTAAGGTTTCTGTCTCGTGTAAATCCATTATGTGGGCTTAGGTACTCTAAACTGACCTGGACTGATGTTGAGGCAGGGAAGCAAGGTCAAGCCAGAATATTGTGACTCTATCAAAAAGGATAAGAGCGATTTTGAATATTTTAATCTTACAATAACCAAAGCATTTGATGACTCAACTAAAATAAGCCAGCCATTACGGCTTACAGGTCATTTCCCTGCACACAATAGATTGGCCTTCTTGCGGTCTTCATACAGTGATGTCAGATGTGACAAAGTATTCCACTGTCAGTCATACAGAATTTCTATTCAGAGTCATAGTTTTCATGGCAACCAAATATCCCATCAGTTCAAAGTGACTAAGCCCTCTGAGATACCGTTTTAAAAAGTCTACGCTACAGATTGTGTCGATAGTGTACCAATGCAGTCAACCCACCAATGTCATGAAAGCATGCACTGTCACAAATACTTAAAAAGATACTATCTCAAAAATGTTGACGTTAAATGTAATGTTAGATTATGTTTTGTTCATTGTCTGTCTGCCTAGACGTTATCTGTGTGTGAACAGAAGCATTGACTTTTCACATGGACATTCTTAAGTATTTGTGCCTAAACTATAGCCATGTTCCATCCTTTGTTATGAGTGTGAGCTTGGTGCGTACGGGGGGCACTTCTGCACACAACTGCACATTCATTCTTACTATACTCTCTGTGTTCTATGTCTCAGTGTTTTTAGACAGGAAAGGAGTAAGCAATGATGATGGCCAAATGTCTCAGTTTATCCAATTGGTATCTTTACTTACAATGTGAACTTCTAGAGGCAGGTTTTTTCTAACATTGTCAGTCAAGCTATATAGAATATTTAATGAGATCATGTACAGTTTAAAAAAAAAGTGCAATCTTTAGACTTGCAGTAATATCACGCTCAATGAGACATTGTACAAATTTGGAGCACCTTTATACCTTTCTTTGTAGCTAGCCACTGATGTTTGGATTGAATATTGATGTGTGGAAGGAAACTGGCCAAAGCGAAACATTCTAAGTCATTGTCTTTGTTTTAAATTGCACTTTCTGATTTACTAATAAAAAGGTACAGATTCTTTCAGCTAGGTTAGGTGTTGAATGAGTTAGTAAGGGAGCAATACCCCCCCCTGAGAATTTGTGCTGCCCTGATCCTGTATGAGGTTCTAAATGAAGGGGAGATGTTCTATTTACAACGAAGAGCGCTTAATCGTGAATATGCCATAGTGTATAGGAACTAGTACACAGTGAAGATGGATAGCAGCACTGTTAGTTTGTGCTGTTTTTGATACTTGCCTTTGGAGGGAGAGCTTCCCAAACTATGTGCTTTTTTCACTATACCAATCACTAACTAACATACTGGAATGGGCATTAATGGTGATGTACAACACAAACTAATGAGCTTACATATTAGCAGTATAGAGACTCTCAACAAACCAGCACATATATTTGTATATTTCTTTTTGTTTGTTGTTTTGTTGGTTTGAGAAAAAAAAAAAAAAAAAAGAGATGCAAAAAGAATAGAGAATAATGCCCAGAAAGGACAAACCAAATGTTTATTTGGTTCTGATGACCACAGGTTTCATATGTTTACTGATGATATGCGTAGTGGAGAGAGGGGCAGAAGCTACGACGAGCTGCTCAGTCCTCTTAACCCCCACTCACATGGTCATTGTTCAGCTCATTTATGTAATCCAAGGCTTAGACTAAAAGAACAGTTGGTTACTTGACACAGATGAAAGAAAGATAAATGTAAACTTTCTTACAACAATATGCAGACAAACAGTGTTTGTCAAAAAATCTTTTTGATTTTTTTTTGTTTATTTTGTTTGTAAATAATAAACCTTTAAAATATAGAAAATAAACGACATATTGTCATCTACAAATGAGTGTGTGTCATTCTATTGTGAAGCAGTGTGTGTTTTGATGGAGACAGGCACATGAATGAGCTTTTACCCATTTACAATTTGATCGAGGGAGAGAATGGAGAAATGATTTCAGAGATGAAGTAATGACGGAGAGGGTCGTAGAGTATCCAGGAATAGTGTCTGTCAGCAGTTACAGGCGAGGTGAAATATCAGTCTGTGTGGTCACTAGGGATTTCCATCCAGTTATCAGTCATTAAGTCATCATACAAAAGACATATTTCCCTGTATGACTATGTACTCATAGGCAGGAGAGGTTACTAAATGCAGGCTGATGTGTTGCTTTTTATAACTAACAGGACTTTGCTCATATTAAGCTACCTTGATGTTTGATTACATGTTCAATATAGCAAGATTAGGTAATCTTTTATTAGATCTACAGTAAAATAAATCAGCAACATTGGTTGAATCCAGCTTATATATATCTGGACTTGATGATTTTCTTCAGCATAAATAGCGAACTGAATATTGTTGGGATTTTTTTTTTTGTTGGTTGGACAAAACAAGACATTTGAAGACGTCACCTTGGACTGTTTTTGGAAATTATATATATATATATATATATATATATATATATATATATATATATATTTTTTTTTATTTTTACAATTGTCTGACATTTAATAAACAAAATTAGGATAAATAATAGAGAAAATATTCTTCAGAATAACCAATTTACTTGCAGCCCATATTTCTAACACTACAGCATTTATAAAGACATTTGTCAGCCATTTTTTAAAATAATATCTCAGAGTACTTTACACTGCAAGGTTGTCTGCTTGCACCCTCCCAATTTAAAAAGAAGTTGAGCACAGCTCAAATTGCACAGATGGTTTGCGGTTACCTTTTTGAAAGCCAGGCTCACAGGGGTTATGCCAGGGTGACGCATGCTTCAGTTGATCTCTAGCTCCATTCTCTCATTTAGCAGGTGTTAATGTGATGTGACTTAAGATATGACAACCAAAGTTTGTATACAGAGCCATCATCACAGGAACATTGTTACCTGCCATACATAATGACCAGAGTCATTACATTCACAGCAATGTAATATAATAATGATAATAATAATGATACATTTATTTACATAGTAGCTTTAAAACAGAGTTTACAAAGTGCTTTGACAGACAAAGCAAGGACAGGATACTCAGAAGGTAATATTTTACGACAGAAAGACAGAAACTGAGACCAAATTGTGGCAGAACGGAAATAAAGTAAAGGGAGGACAATGATGTAGATGTAATAGGAAGAACAATGATAATGAAAGATAAGGATGCTGAAAGCTATTAAACAACAAAATGTAATTAAATATAAAAATACATATAAAAATAAATAAATAAATACCAAAATACAAAAGAGCAAAAGATAAGAGCAAAATAAAAGCCATTATATATATATCCAAAAAATCCAAATAATCTTTCAACTATATAACCACTGACCAGCAGTTTACCTATGACACCAAAACATCCAGGACCACCACTGCCCAACTCCTCCTGATGGGAGGACTGAAGAGCCAACCAGGGTGAGTGTCACTTCTTCTGTGCTCTTTCTTTTATTTTCTTAGTTTAAAGCAGAACAAGCTTGGACATGGTATTTGTTAAAAGGGTCTTGCATAATATCCATCTGTGTAGCAATTTTGTGTTAATGTAGTTTCAGAATTACATTGAAAGAACATGTGCCTTAACCTTGGTATGACCACTAAAACTGTGACCTACAAATAAATATACTTGTCCTTTAGAATGATGTTATCCTATAGAATAAATTATTTAGGATTGTATTTAACCTGCAGCATAGAGGTCAACAGTCATGTTAAATTATACCAAGGACAGTATAGTACAGTACAGGGTGTGTCATTTTGGAATAAAAAACACTGTGGAGAGTTCTCCTGAGAAATAATGGATTTGAAATTGAATTAATTTCCCATTCAGCTATATTCTAATGAATCTGTACCTCAAGTGGTCATAACTTGTGGTTTATCTGGCAACAGTGTTCCATTTATCAAGAGCTTAATGAGCTACTCTGTTTACCCCACACCAAGTATTTAATGGGTTTGGTGGCTTCTCTGTTAATCAAATCCACTGCTGTGCTCTAGGATACCACATTTCATGCTGCAAAAAGCCTGTCAATATCACAAATACACAAGTAACCCACATAGAGCAGTAATAGTTGTTGTAGTCACTGCTGTATGTGATACTGTTGTGAATTTGGTTTGCTGTGACTTCACTGATGGCTAACCCTCAATGTTTCCCACTTTTTCCTCTTCAAGTCAACTCACCTCACAGTTGGATGTTTGAGCTTCACTGTGCAGAATGATGTATGTGCAGTTTGACACTAGAAAGATGATTTCACATTCATCATGCTGAAAGCGGAATGTTTCTCTGTGCTCATTGAAAATCTCAATTCCAATCTACGAGTATGGTTTGTGACATCAGAAATAGTTTGGAGATCAATCCTCCAAGTGTGACATAGAAACTTGAAGTGCACATAGGTCCAGCAGAGCACATACGTTGAGAATGTTCTCTACACTGAAGTAGGAGAGATCTTGTGTCCAGCAGGAAAACTTTAAAAATGAATAAAAGTTGCATATTCATAGATTATGGAACTTTTAATGAGGTAGAAGTTGATGCCTTTTTATGGATTTTAATTTGGAAATTATACTTTTTCAGCAAGAAAAATGACACACATATTGTTCCAAATAGACTATTTATATACATGTCTGGAGGGGATCTTCAAGTAGCTTTAAGGTGTTCTGGCAGAATATTCTATAACAGCTTGTTCCAGCTCTTTACTGAAGCTGACATTTACACTGAGGAAAAAATATCAACACAAAATTCAATCTGCGTATTTGGTATCTTAAGAAAGTTTGGGATCTCCACTAAATTAATTAAATTAAATTAAATTAAATTATAAAGTTCTGTGGGTTTGAACAGGTTTTTGAGGTTTTTAAAGATGTTTTTACAGAAAGATGTTCTTTTATCCTTGTCTAAACCAGTGTTCATGTAATTAATTATTGCATGCACAACAACACGTGTCAGTTTACAAATGGGCAGCTCCTTCAGTTGTCCCTGTGATCGAATTTCATCATACAGTCAAATCAATGTCAGTTTAACTTCCTTCCCCACCTTCCGCATTTCATTTTAAACAATCACCTCAAGACATTTGTAACATTGAGAAATGAGCAACCGTCCTCAGGTGCTGATGGAAGGTCACACCCACCAGTAGAGACAAGCAGAGTAATCCACAAGGTGATTTCTGGGGGTTTTGATCTGAAATTAGTCATATTTATGCAGCTTTTCATTTCAGAAGCAGTTCTGGGATTTATTGCAGACTTGTTTTAGAGGGGTCACCTCATTTCCTGCCTGTCCCATGGTCAGCCACCTTCTTTCACATTTGATATTTCCCCACTGTCCTCAGTCAGACTCATTTCACTCTGCTGATGTGTGTGGGTGTGAGTGTGTGTGCATGTGTGTGTGTTTGTGTTTACTCAGTATGTGTGCAAGCACTGATGAGATGCACAGTGTGTTGGCCTGTCGGGTTAGAGCTTCCTGGAAGCCAAAATAGGGGACTGTGATTAGAATGCAAAAGCTGTCCTGCTGCTGTTTGGCCTCTTCCTCTGCTGTTTTGTCTCTGTCTGCATCTGCCCACCATATTTGTCTACAAATCAAACACACATACACACACAGACACAGGCATAGCTCTCATTGCATACTTGATTTTAACATGAATCTAACTCACCAAAAAAGAAGCCACACACAATCCCGTCTGAAAGAGTGCTGGGCTTTTACATACGCTAACATGTACGACAAAAGGTCAGAGGTTGTTATGCATTGCAGGGGAAATAGAGTCATCTTATTACACGTTTTCTTCAAAAAGGACACAGCAGGAGTGCTGCCTCTGTGATCTGAGCTCAATATTGAAGTCTGTAGCAACAGAAAAGTCAATCAAGATTAGCTCTGTGAGGTCTCGGCCTGCCCTTCACAGGAGGCCATTTTCATTGTTGGATAGTTATTCGGTGCAGCCACACAGAAATGAAAATTTGGAGAGTGTTTCTATCTAGTTTGGAAGCCTTTAACTGTGTTTCTGTGAAAGCCATATATAGTCCTCACAATGCTTCCCAGAGGTCCTTTTAGAAAGGTTGCAATTTTCAGGGTGATTCATTTACATGTCATTTAAAAAGATTTCACCGACTGTAACAGTACACATAACCCAAAGTTCTGTTGAGCTAAAATGCATGTTTATTTTATTCACTGCAAGGTCAATTATCTATTGCGATTAGAAAGCTTCAACCAGTCAGAACAACCATTGTCACACATGGCAACAGCTGTATGGCGACATAGCAACAACAGTGAGCCAAAGTCATAATGTCATGTTCAGGCTAGCCTCTGTTCCATTACCTTCTGTAACTCAATACACTGATCGAGCATTTCTGTCATCAATTAAAAAAAAAGTTTACTCTTTATATTCTGAGACTGCTTGCCTTACAGCAATTCAAGAATTCAGTTGCAGGTTTATTGTCATATATACAGAAAGAAACATAGTGGTTGTGTAAAATGTAAAATCTTACTTTGCCCAACAACACACAAATAGAAGAGTAGAATAAAGTTAAAACATAAAAAAATTAAATATAAAAGTTAAAGAATATAAAAATTAAAATATAAAATATAACTAAAATATAACATATAACTTAAAGTGCAGAACATTGTACAGTAAACAAAGAAACCTGAGTTGAAAGGTGTTTTGTGCCTCACAGTTACACTTAAGGTGCCAAGTGACATAACCTCACAGTGGGGGAGGGCGGTGTGGGCAATAATACCAATTTCTTTGTGAGAATACAACTCCCATGTTTGTTAAAGGATGCTAAAAAACAGAAATATTAAATAAACAACATTAATAGGTTTTGTTTTCACACATTTTCCTATTTTTATGATTAGCTCCATCTAAAAAACCTAAATTGTGATGGCCGAATGTATGGTTACAACTACCGTGTGTGTCTGCCAGATCCCAAAGCAAGCCAGCTTTGACTTTTTGGTTTACCAAAATGGACAAATCTGACAAAGCTGGCCAGACTCCCTTTGATGAAAATTAATTAAATGCCATTTAAAGTCAAACTTAATAGTTATATCAGCATGATGTGATGGCTGCAACAACTCATTATCAATTTATCTTTTTTTTTTGGATGACAAAATGTTTCTACTCAAAGTGACTCTCACTAAGCTAATTTATATCCACAGCTGTTTGAACTGATAAGACTGAATCGTTCCTCAAATTAATACATGAAACAAACCGAAATACCACATTTCCATCATGTTTTCGAAATTATTTTCTACCGTAGCTTCCTTTTCATCTGCAGTGGTTTAATAGCACTATTTATCTCGATTTATCAGCTTGTAATATTTATATAATGGCAGTGGATGTATTTTTTCTTTTCTTTTGCCTACAGTAATGATATGAAACAGGGCACCGCTGCAAATCTTCCTCACAGTCAAGAAAGTATACAGTAACCAGGAAATAATTAGTAACAGGTGATTTATTAAACCTGTCATTGATTAATTTCAGTTGATTGAACAATTGATTCATTCAGCACCCTCAGATGAACTCACACCGCATGCAGCAGTGTTTCTCTCCTCCCACAGGCACCACGCTGAAAACAACAGACATTTCCTCGGTCTAGCAGGATGGTTTTTTTTCTCTTTTTGTTTTGTTACTTGCGTGTGGTACCCAGATGTGCTGTGAGTCACTTTAACCTTTCCCAAGCACCTTGCCTTCACATATCGTTTAACCTCAGATATGACTGCTGGACGTCTGCACTGACCTCATGGAAGAGGTTAGAGGCTTCTTGTTATCTTGTTACTCACACTCTCTCTCTCTCTCTCTCTCTCTCTCTCTCTCTCTCTCTCTCTCTCTCTCTCTCACCCACACACACCCACACAAACACCCCCACGCACACACATATATATATATTCTGTTTCTCCTGAAGCGAAAGCCTTCATATCTCCTGCGTTAGCAAAAGCTAAATCCTGATTATCAGCAAAAGCATTTTCAGGACAGGCCCAGGAACGAGGGGACAAACGCAGAGAAATGAAAGATAAACCGAGCAGCGTGAGAGTGACATGAGGTAAAATGAAATGTTAATATTATTATATTAACCACCGTGGCTCTTTATCTATCGGCCCTTCATGCTGATGATGCTGCCTCGCCTCCACCACTCAAACACCTATTGATAAACTGTCAGCAGATGGTGTTTGCCATCTCCTTTCCATAATTACACCTGGAGGATTTTTTCCCATTCCTGCATCTTTATCCTTTATCCTCTCTTGTCCTGCACACAACCCCAAACACGCTGCTGTTAATACAGAGTCAAACAGAGGAAGTAATAGTCTGTGTCTTTGCAGTCAAGTGGAGCTGAGTTTATTGACAACTAGGTCTGACAGTCCATAACAAACTACATTAACTTTGCAGAAACCATTAAATCAGAGAGACCAAATAATGTGAAAAGCCATTGAGTTGTTTTGTAATTATATCTTTTTCTTTTTTTTTTTTATCTAAATCTCAATGGGACTACCTAATTGAGTGTCAATAATTCTTCACCCCTGATTTATTTATCAGGTGGATTCCTATACACAACATATAAAACAAGATTAAAATTCCCCAAAACATTTGCACAATTACTTCGTCCCCATGAGGGAACTAAAACGATTAGAAAGACACAGATCACCACAGGTTTGCCTCAATCCAATTGAGCTTCGCAATCTGGAGATAATAGCTGTATAAATTGCTGACTAACTGCGGAGAGAAGGATGTTAGATTAGATAGAGTAAGTGGGGGACGTTATTACATTTATTGAAAAGGTTTATTTTGTGGCCTTGCCAATAATCATTTATCTTCATTTGCATGCACAAACGTGATTAAGACATCTTCTCTCAGGTTTCATTTGTCACACTATATGTTCTTCAATGTTGTCCAAAGATTATTGTCTTGTGCTCCATTTGATATAATATCAAACACATGGCGCACTCAACTGCTGCTCCATGAGAAGCTTGCTATCTTCAGTCTCTCATCGGAAACCCTCCCTCTGACTGACTCGTGGCTTTGATCCCACACACATGCACCAGGGGTCCTCTTAAGGGGTCTCGATCAGCAGATTATCTCATAACTGCATCAAGGACGACATACAATATCCCTTTACTAGACCCACTCTTCTGCTATCAGATGTTAATCTGTCTGAACAAGCAAGGATTAATACTTTCCCAGAAATGCCAGCCTACAATATGAACAAGTGAAGGGGCAAAGGGAAACCTGACATCCTCCTACTGATCCATGTAAGGTCAAGGCCTCATACACAACAGATTTTGTTGACAAATACACAGGACTGACCTACAGGCTTTTACATCAAGCAAAATAGGACATTCTAAAGAGGTTTATAGTCCAGTCTTTTTTTTTTTTTTAACTTGATTTGTTTGTTTTTGCATTGAACCATAAGGAACAACCTGGAGGGAATATACCACAAATTCAATTCATATAACTCACAATACTCAAACATGAGTAGGACTTTCATCACCACTACAATCGCCAAAGGACAACTGACCTCTACCACAACAAGTAATTAACATTAAGTCACAATTAAAGATGGTGTAAATACTCCATACGTACATTTACAGCCGGATGATCATCAGCAGAGAGCAAGAAAACAGCCAGTAGGGGGTGTGCAGCTTCATACTTCACAGACTACTGAACTAGTTATATGTATGTTAGCACAAACAACACTCAAACAACAGTTGGTGAAGCATTGATCCTGGGCTTCTCAAAACCTCTGTTTGGAAAGTTGCCCAAAGACCAATTGGAAGACAGCAGGACACAAAACTCCTCTTCCACCTTTAAGTTAAAGTTTGTGGCCCACAGTTGATTTGATGTTTACCTCACCTGGCTGAAATACTCAGCCAAGACCTGGAAGAACAAAAAACTTTTAATTAAAATGAATCAGGATGGCTGATTTGGCAATACGATGGAGCTGTTGACAGGTAAGTTTGCTTATGAAAATGCTATCCAAACAGCACAGCTAGTTATCTAGCCGAATGAACAGTGCAGTACTGACCATTTCCATTAATTAAACTGATGACCGTAAGCACAATTTTGAGGTAGTTTTACTTAACTTTAGTATTTTTCCATTTTATGTTACATCTTATGTTATCTGACAGTCTTAGTTTAGTTTAGTTTTAGTCTATTCAGATTAACATTTGTCGTAAAGAAACATACGATTAACTAAAATACAATTCAATTCAGTTGTATTTGGATAGTGCCAAATTATACTTTTCAAATAAAGAAAATCTAGACCATACTCCTTGTACATTTATTTACAGAGACCCCAACAATGCGATCCAACCAAGGTATACAAGTAGAAATGGAAATACCTTAGAACTTAAAGTACACTACTTGAGTAAATGTACTATTTCCACCAGCTCAATTGGACTAACAGTCCAAAACCCAAAGATATTCAATTTAAAAATGCATAAAGCTAAAAGCAGCATATCCTCACACTGGAGAAGCTGGAAATACAGTTATTGTTATATCAGCTTGATAAATGAATTAACTATAAAAATTGCTGCTCATTAATCATTTCAGCCATACCAATAGCTGTAAGCAGACAATTAATTACTTGGGCTGGTGATGTGACATAATTTCCCTCTAAGCTCAAATGATATCACGCTATGAACAACTGTTCAAGCAACTGACTCGTCCTGCTCGCTGGAAATATTCAGATCTCTTATTATTATTATTGGGGCTTTTTTTTGCTTAACTTGTCAGCGACAGTGAAGAGGCAGACAGGAAAATGGGGAGAGAGAGGGGTATGACATGTAACAAAGGTCACTGGCTGGATTCGAACTGGCGATGTTTGCGACCAAGGCGTTCCATATTTATTTACTTAAAAATAGCAATACAACCATGGAAAAATACCATATTATGAGTCCTACATTATATTATTCATATTGAATTTGGGCCCATTTCAGAGTGTTATGTTGTTACTGATGCCGGTCTATAATCTATCTATATTATACTGTAGCTGTAGGGAAATGCGGTGCAGAAGTTTAAAGTAGCATAAACTGGAAATTCTCAAGTAAAGTAGATCAAAAGTGTCCATGTACTTCAATACTTGAGTAAATGTACTACTCTCTCTCTCTCTATCCCACCACTGGTAACACATGCATCCTCACAACCGCAATTACTCAAAAGGATTTTCTCTGAATACCTTCACATCCGACGTTTAAATTTCACCAGTATGTGACGAGTGGCTGAATTGTAATGTGGTGAAAAGGAGATTACATATTATTACATTATTGCATCACAGATCATGACATTATGTTATATAATTTGTTTACCACGAAAAAGAGCAACCAGTTGTTACGGCCTGTTTTCTTTCAGAGAACTTCTTTTTAAAAATTATATTGTGTGTGAGGAAATGACGTCTGCAACTGTTTTCAAGCATGAATTAACTGAATCTGGTCAGACAATCACTTATGTGAAGGCAACCAACTTTAAAACCATGCCCAGATGAAATTTTAATCATCAGTATAATAAAATGTTTTAAACTGCGTATATGGTCAGGTCATGGTAAGTCTTGCCACCTAAACACATTTTTCTAGTGTGGCATATGTGGGGTGAAAAAAAATTGTATTTGAAACATTCAACAGAAGCAACTCTTCCAGATATAGTAACACACTTACTCACAAAGATCTATAGACCCAATGTTGGACATTCTGTTCCACAGGAGTATGTTGAACTGCTTGTCTATATATTAGCAAAGTGATGTTACATTAGAAAATGTGTATTTCAAATTTAAACAAATTGTACTTGCTTGTGTATGCATAAGCTGTGCATATACTCTGTGAGTGAATTAATGAGTTTGCAAAATCATTGTCTTTATGCATTTTGTTACACAGTGTGCCTAGGTGGACTCGTATCCTGATCATTCAGTATCAGTTAGTCATTACTAAAGTAAACTATAATCTGGTCAGTTGGAGGGCAAACGGATGTAAGAGGTTTCCCCCTGATCTAGAGCCCTATCCCTATCCTAGACTCAATGGACATGTGACACCTAAAGCCTCCTGCGTAACAGTAAATAATCCTGCCTTCGTTAAACCCAGCCAGATTAAAGCAAATCCCTTATGAATTGACTTTTTGTTGTAGTTTCCGTAACCATATTAATGATAATATTATGATTCTCCCCTCGTTTTTCTCTTCTGTGTATCATCAGGCCAAGGATGTGGACAGATTGCTTAACTGTTGTGGTGGGTACATATAGAGTAGAGTCAGGCATACAACCATTGCACCATAGGAAACACTGGATGGACCTGACAGCACGTCCTGATGTACAAAACATGTATTTGTAATTTAATGGATTGAGATGTGAATGACCTCAGCAGCCTGTTAAGTCTAAGCTGTGGAATCCTGAACCGTCTGTTAGATGACATAAGCTTTTATTTTATTTTTTCCCCAAAATAAAATATGAAAGGGATCTGCTGTAATTCTATTATGGTTCTGCTACTGCCACTAGGTCCTCTGCTAGTGCTATCCCTATTACTTCTACTACTTCGAATGTCATTAAAAGTAATAAAACTACCACTTGTACTATTGTACCCTGAATTCATTGGAATGTTCTGGTACTGAATATGTTTAATACTAAACAAACTGAAGTCTAAGAAAATAAACTTTTTGGTAGTCCAAGACTCTAGGAAGATGCCACTTAAAGATGCTAATGAGCAGGATATGCCAAGAATGAAAAGTGCATTATAATGTAATGTAATATTGTTATACTCTGTTGAATTCTTTCTTGTGTTCCCCTGTCCTCAGGGAGGTCAGACTTCAGGCTCAGCCACAGGACATCATTGCTGCAGAGGGGAAGAAGGTACACTACACTGGGACTGCAAGTGCTCCATTATTTGCACAAATATTGTGTCCTAATTATTCATTATAACTTTTCAATTCAATATTCATGAGCTTCTGGTTTTACAATGAACATGCATCTAAAATCCTTAATTTTAACATAATTTCAGTCAGAAAGAATCTGTCTACAACAAGGAAAGTAAAGACTTCCTTTCTACAACCTTTTTATTTCTTATAGCGTGTCAAATATATAATCACATCTTGAACTCTACTTCCACTTCCTAGGTCAACAGATTAATTTTGTCATCTGTGACATTCACAAGTCATATTGTGCAATTTACTCAGCTCCTTGCATGACAGATGTCTCGTGCAATCCTGATATAATCTGGCATTAAGGTTGGACCAATGGAGACTTAGCAAATACTTTCTCTCTTTTTTTTTTTCTTTTCAAAACGTGTGCCACGGTTGTCTTAAGTAGTAGATGTTTGGGGCTTAATTTACATCCTATTCTGAGAAGTGTTGATATGTAGTGCAGATTTGTGCCTAAATTCCTCAGATGGCCTAAGAACTACACTGAACTCTTTTTCAGGACAACAAACAGTGTTTTTTTTGTCTATTTTAAGGTCCATGGTTTTATGAAGAAATCTAACACACACACACACACACACACACACACACACACACACACACACACACACACACACACACACACACACACGCACACACACAATACATTGCCAGTGCTGCAATACATTAAAGATACATATGAATCAACTACCAATGCAATACAGTACGATGAGTCACGATTTGATTCAACATGATGCAATGCGATGTAAAATCATTTTTATTATTATTTTTATGATATCAGATAGTTTGAATTTATTTCTTTGATTCTTCTTAGGCAGCTTGAAAAATAGCTACGAGAAGAGGAATCAGTCTAAATATAAAATTATTGGCCACAAATTATTGGTCACGTTTCTAAATCATTTCTAAACATTTTTACCAAATCAAATATGTTAGAACAAATGCATCTCGACTTCATCCCAAATAGATGGAGTGATAGAAAAAAGATGGAAAGATAAAGTAAATAGTGATGTCAAACATATAATTTCATTTTTGTGGAGGAAAGCCGTTTCAGAGTAAAACATTAGCATGTCAAACACTAATTTGTCCTAAAAAAAAAGCCATCTGTGTGACCTGACATCCCCCCCTCATGGTGCAGGACCTGGCCTCACTGATCTGACAGAAGCTTTGTGATAATCAAATGGCTTTCTGTGTCATCAGTAGGAAGTATTACATCACAGAATGAATAGACATATACAGATGTGGTGTAGAAGTAACCAACCAGACACTGATGATCAGCCTGAGGTAATAGCACTGAGTGGCCATGTGGTGGTTACGCAGGCAAGCCACAATAGCAATATTGCTTAATTTTGAACCCAAAGGTACATTAACTAATACGTAAAGCAACTTTGCACTCATGAAGAATAGTATATCACCATTTTTAATCCAAACGGCTCTGACGGTCTGTTTGCACCATGCAATCCATCCAGTTTCTCAGAAACTATTAGTTGGAGTGCTAATTAGCAAATGTAAGAATGCTAATGCTAGATTTGGTTAGCAACCCTCATGGTCTTGTTTTGCTTGGTTCCGCCGTGCAACATATGTACCGAATATAAATTTTCTAAACCTTTTTATTTTAATTTTAATTTTAAATTGATACAAAATTCGGTCTATGCATTTGTTATGAATCAACCATCTCCTTCTGTAGAAAATAAAGCATTTTCAGTAGAAACTGTGTGACATTAAAAGCCAGATTAATCATGTGAGATGGTGCTTCAGAGCTTCTGTAGATTCAGAAGTGGAAACCCTGAGCCCTCGATTCTGTCTGCTGCCATCTAATTCACACCCTGTCCTTTCATATGCAAGCAAGCATGCCCTGACGATTTACGTAGCTGACACGTGGCAGCAATTAATCAGGTCTTTGCTCATGGCTGGACGTGGTGATAAGACCAATGGTTGAGGATGAATGCTGGTGGAGATGAAAAAGCATTGTATTTTTTCCCCTTTACAGTACATTTGTCGTATTGATTCGATCAATTTACATAACAAAGAGGCCAGGTGAGCCATCTCTCTCTTTCTCTCTCTCTTTCTCTCTCTCTGTCTCTCTCTCTCTATCGTGAGTGTGTGTGTGTGTGTGTGTGTGTGTGTGTGTTTGTGTGTATGTATGTTTTCTTTGCTCAGATGTTGCTCTGGAAAGTTTCTCTTTGTCATCCTGACATTGGAGGAAAGCTATTTCTGGATCAGTGTTTGCTTTTGACTCGGCTGTTGCATCCCAGAGGTTTATTGACAAGAGGAAAACTGTTGGGTTACTTGACATACACTACTGGACAAACCTCTGATGACCTGAACACAACGACCTCAGAGGAAAAATCAATGATTATTATTAGACAAGTCTTCCATGGTTGCCAACTTCTTATTTTTATGTAGATAAATTCCAGCAAATTATTGAGCGTATATTTTCTCGACCTTTGTTAAAATAACCTTTAATCAATGTTTTTCTCACCTAAGGGCAGCACTACGTTAGTGGGAGTTAGAAGTTTTCCAGAAAATATGGATAAAGTTCTGTCTAGTTCTGCTTTGATGTTACTCTACGGAGGACTGACCTTGTGTTGATACTGCAGATTTCAAACCAAACCACTCCAATCACTGACAATCACCGTGTTTTGCTCTCCTTATTGATTCTCTCCCTTAGAAAGTGGTGCCTAAACTGAAACTCTCAGGTCAGTTAAGTTCAAAAATTGTCCAACAAGAGGACATTTTTTTTTTTTTGCAACAATGCAGCATTAAAACATAATAACATGACGGAAGACATTAAAAGTGCTGGTACAGTACTAGACATGCAAAACAGAATACGACAGAGGTTTAGGTGATGAAAGCAAAAAACTGACACTAAGAGCAGGGGTTGCTAAAGGGGAGTGCTAAGATGTACAAGGAGGATGGTTATGTTGCATCAGAATTAGGAGCGTTTACTGCACATGGGATCAATTGTATCTAATTTTCTATGATATTATATATATTATCTATGACCAGAGAGAGAGGAAGGATTGGATCTTTCCATGTTATTCAATTTCTTGTCAATATACCGTAACAATTGTTCGCCATTCTTCCACATTCTCTCATTGGGCTAACTTGCAGTCAATGAAATAATAGGGAAATTAATATATCCCACATTTTCTTGTGGGGGTACCTGGACCCCAAGTTGAGAACTACAGGCATGGGTGGTGGAAGAAGGGGTGCTGAGGGGGCTGCCCCCTAAAATCTGGAGTAATGAAAACCATTATTTCATAGAAATGTTTAAACTTTCTTCTCCCTTTTTATTAGGATTTAAAAGTATGGCAGGAAAAGGGGTTTTACCTAACGTTTATATTTGTTTTATCTGCTAAAAAGTTATGCAATTTGTGTAAAAAAATTTCTTAATAACTATAATTGATTCTAACAATATTTGACAGTAAGCTTGGATTTGCCTAAAAGTAATAAATATAGAATTATATTGGAGGATGGATATGCTTCATCATGAAACACCTGACTACAGGTGAAACTGAAAACACTTGATGTCTTTTGACGCCTTTTAGTCCCGTAATGCTGAGTCCAGCAAATCATCTGTGTTACATTTTCCACTGCAACACACAGAACATAATTCAAAGCCTGTCCTAGCTCAAGTTAATGGCCTGCTCAGCAAAGTATCCTCTCTCATCTCGCACAACAGAACAATATCCATTTTGCTCTTGTCATCTTAAAATTAGACAAGCAGTCATAGAACAAGAAAGTGTTATGATGAAGGAATATTTGTTCTTATTTTTTTTAATTGTGTGTCCTCAGGCAGAGAACGAGAGAACCGACAGTGTCTTGGCCAGCTGATTGTGTATGACTCTGTGTTTATAATGCCCCTTATCCATGTAATTCCAACCATAAATCAGTTTTGATCTAGTAGGTTTGAGGAGCTTTCGATTCCATCTGTTTTTCATTATCTCTCGTGGGGATGAAAGAATAACTATTGTGATTAGTCCTTATCTATCTTTTTCTACTCTAATCGTCCTTTATAACTTACCTTATGCACCGTCACACACATCAGTTCTTTAATCCTTTAGTGTCATTTGACTTGATAGACTTGATTGAATCCTTGATGAGTCACTAATATCCAGATGCAAGATTATGTTTTTAATTTGGAAGCTTAAAAGCCCAATTTAAAATGTACAAAAATATAACCTAGGTTTAATGTGTTTTGTTAAGTTTCCTAATTTAGCTTTTATTTGCATTTTAGCTGCAAACCTTGTCCTTGTGTCTTTATTTAGATTACATGTGAATACATATTTAATTTTGGCACCAGGCTCTGTCTCCCTGCCAACAGAGCCTGTAGGAAATCAGTAGTAACTGACTGGGGATTCATCCACAGGTGGATGGCAACAAGCTGGTGCAGTGTGATTGCACAGGAAGAAGCAAAGATTTAGCAACTCCATTTGACAGCTTAAATAGACTTTCCCGTTGGTAATGACACTGCACAAATTCAGCCAAGACATCGGCAGGTCAGAACACAGCAGCACCACTTAAGTTGTCAGCCTGAAGTTGCTCTGCAGGCTTGTGTCATTTCAGCACTGAAATGTTCTAGTTTGATGTTTCTGGGAACCCAACCCAGGTTTTTTTTTTCCTTCTATAAATAGAAATGTATGGCTCTGAATCCATGAAATCCAGCCTTTTGAAATATCTACAACTAAAATAATCATTTTGCAAATTATGCACATTAAATAAAAAGATAGTAAGAATACATTTAAATACATATCATAATTATAAAAATGTAATTGATAGAATAAAGAATATAAGTATATCCACTGTCCATTTAGCAACTTTCCACTGTCTGCTGTTAGAGCTACAAAAGGCCTTATACACCTTTTATCACATATGTACAGTCATGGAAAAAATTATTAGACCACCCTTGTTTCTTCAGTTTCTTGTTCATTTTAATGCCTGGTACAACTAAAGGTACATTTGTTTGGACAAATATAATGATAACAAGAAAAATAGCTCATAAGAGTTAAATTTTTGAGCTGATATCTAGCCAATTTCCATGGTTTTCTTGATAATAACCAAAATCACTTAAGTTCTTACATCAATAGCTATGACATTGCACTGCCAAAAACAGTGCTTTTAGGCATTCCATGTTTTCTTTTCTGTCTGTTTTAGTCACATGATACACACAGGAGTTAGTACTTGATTGCATAACCATTGTTTTTGATGAGTGCAGCCATGCATCTTGGCATGCTCTCCACCAGCTTCTGACATTGTTATTCTGTCACAGCAGCCCATTCCTGTGCAAAAATTCAAACAAATTTGCTTTGTTTTTGGGCTTGTGGTTCTCCATTTTGAGTTTGATGATGTTCCACAGGTTTTCAATTGGATTTAGATCTGGTGATTGAGCAGGCCAAGGCACGTTTCAAACGTTCTGGTTCTCCATCCAGGCTTTAACTGACCTTGCCGTGTGGCCACGGGCATTGTCTTGTAGGAAAATCCAGTCATTCGAGACAGGAAAGAGTTTATCAGCTGATGGAAGAAGACTGTTTTCAAGAGTAGCCCTGTACGTGACCTGGTTCATTCGCCCTTCACACAATTGCATTTGCCCTGTTCCACCAATACTGAAATAACCCCAGATCATCACCGATCCACCCCCATGTTTTACTGTAGGGGCAAGACAGTCTGGTTTGTAGGCTTCTCCAGGCTTCCTCCTAACCAGTAAGTTGGCTGGATTCATTGGATTCATCACTGAAGAGAACCTTAGCCCAATCATCAACAGTCCAATCCTTGTGATCCCTAGCAAAGAGTAACCGGGCGTTCCTCTACCTTTCATGGATGAAGGGCTTCTTCCGTGCCCTGTGTGACTTCAGACCAGCTTCAAGAAGTCGGTTTTGAACTGTCCTTGCTGAACAAGTCACATTACTCGACAGTGCCCACTCATTTTTAAGGTCCCTGGAGGTCTGACAACGATTCCTGACACAGGAACGGATGAATGCACGGTCATCTTGTGAGTTAGAAAGACGTTTCCTGCCTTGACCAGCTAGCAATTTGGTAGTACAATGTTCTGCTTGCTTTTTCTTGGTGTAATGAACGGCTGTCTTGGAGATCCTCAGTTTTGGCTACCTGTCTCTAACTCATGCCAATTTCCAGCAGTGCCAAGATGGCTGCCTTTGTGGCTTCACATAATTCATTTTTTTTTGGCATTATGTGAGAGCTGACAACTTCTGAGTTGTGCTACGGCTTGAATGTAAGCAGGAAACCACTCTAGGCCTTTGCATGTGCAGTGCTGCTTATGACATGAAATGGCCTCTTATATAACCTGGGAATACAATTAAGCTTAAGCATGTCAAATAAGACAGTATTAAGTATTATGGAATCAGCTGCATTTTTTGTCGTGTTCATTTAATTCTTCAGGTAATATACCTTTAGCGGTACCAGGCATTAAAATGAACAAGAAATTGAAGAAAACAAGGGTGGTCTCATGATTTTTTCCATGACTGTATGTGTGTTTCCTAAGACCTGTAAACAGACTCTGATGCGCAAGTGGGTTCCCCTTCAAGAAAAGTAACGAGTCTCGGTCGAAGAAATTTTGACATTTACTGCCAAGGTCGTCACTGTAGCCGAGGATGTCAGGCTAGTAAAAATCTTTATCATCTTTTAAATAAGTTAATCTCTTATGGGAATTTGTAATAGGTTTTTTTCTTCACATTTTATAATTCCTTTTATAATATTTCTTTCTGTCTGTGAATTGAGAGAACTGTTTCTACATGCTGAGGATTTGTCCCCATCATAATGCAGACAATACCACACAAAGAGAGAACTCTCCTCAGGCTGAACGCTCTGGACCATGAACCCCTTTAGTTCATACATCCGTCATCCATAGTAGCATGAAGAGAGCATGTGCCCTTAGTCCATCCACGCCATAAGTCAACTTATGATGCCAAATTGAATTTTGATGAACAGATGAAAAGAGTTGAGGGTTTTTTGCTGACCTGGTGAAAGTCATCCATGCGTTCCTTTCTTAACGGCTGATTTACTGCGTCTCTCTCCACCATAGCCTTAATAAAAATCATGTTGCACACTTGCAGTTTGTCCAAAATGCTGTTATATATGAGGATAAGCAAAAAAAAAAAATTCTTGAACTTGCAACTACTACAACTTTTGCACTTGTATTATTTATCCTACCTTTAACAATGTTTTGTCAAATAAGTGGAAGGACAGAACAAAGTTCTCACTCATTCTGTCATCTCTTGAGTGCAACCCCTCCCCTCTCTTTCTCTTTCTATCATGTTCTGAATTTTAAGTTTGTCACCACATTCCTCTGTCCTTGAGCCTGGTTCCCTGGTAATTAAATTAGCAGGATCAAATGCGCAGGTACTTCAACCAATTCATATATTTCCAAAGTTAACAGCCCTCCAGATGACCGACAGTGTTTGCTAATCAACTTTGTGCAGGGCCTGGAACATGCACGACATGATGAAGGTAAGTATGCTGTGGAATGAAAAAGGCCTGTTCCTGTCTGTCAGTGCAAGTGCACATTACAGATAATACAGAAGTGTCAGGTAATGATTATTTTACATGGTGATTCAACATACAGCATGTCCTCCAGTTGTACACTTGATTTTTTTTGTGTTGTCAAATGACCTTTCTCTTATATGGTTCGAATAGCTTATTTTACTTCATTCTGGGTGGCTCTGATGTATAGTGAAGGAAAGAAAACACTTTACTCCTCCAAAATCCAGTTAGGTCCATTTCCTGGTCCATATCACATTTTTCAGCATATCACCTGAATTATTACTGTCCTATACGGAGCACAGCAAATTATGCCACTGAAAGAAGCATTAATAAATGATGAACCAGCAGCTGTGAGCGTCAGTGTTATGCAATCACGCACTGTCAGTAGTGTGTGCGTTTGTGTTGTGTGTGTATGAGAGAGAAAGAGGGAGTGAGATGACCATGTGACTGAGGTGAGAGAGAGAGAGCGAAGTGGCCAAGACTCCTGCGACGAGTCTGCGTGAGACTTATCCATATTGATGCTGTATTTACCTCTGCCGCCTCCTTGCATTGACCTGAAAGTTACTGTTTATTGCATTATTAAAAAGGCTTGAGGGCTTCAAGTGCTCTGAGCGATATATAGAGGATGAGAAGAGTTTGATATTTTATGCTTCAACGGCATACAGTAAATGCATATATTTATACTGCCTAGTTAACGCTTGTACTTTTTAAAGGCGCTCATTCAGTAGAGAGGCAGAATGCCGGAAGTGCCAGCACTGAGTGAAACAGCATGTACTGCACAGCACTGCACAATACTTAAGTATCCATGGAGAACCATGTGTGAAGTGTGAAAATGGTTTCAGAATGTTGTTTATGCGCATCAAGTAAGCAGCCAGTGAGTTAACCATGTGTCATGCTGTGTGCCTCTTTGCTAATGGGGCTCGTGTGTCCTCAGGAGCAAAATGCATCACTACACATCAGAGTTATAAAGTAATGATTACTGTTGTGGCCTGTACAGTGTAATCAACGCATTTATACGTGAATAGTTGAGATGGAAATTTTGTCCAGTGACAGTAATTGTATGCAATTTATAGGGGTTTTTAATATACAATAGGAATATACAGTATATCCACGTCACTTTGCACCCAGCTGTCTTTGCTCCAAGTCGGCTGGGTTTATTGCTCCCATTGTTGTACCAACCTATTAGTTGCCCAGAGGTGTGCCCCAGCGCTCATTCAACTAAGCTCATTTACAATTAGTCTATGTCATAAATCATGTATTGTTTTTCTAACATATTTAATGTATAGTATGTATGAAGTCTGCTACATAAAGTACAATTGAATGTCAGTTTGCTATGTTGAAGATAAGTTATATTATTTTATATATCAGAAAGTTGTGTTGTTTTTTGCCATGCTAACAGGGTGGCTAACTGTTACTATTGTATGGATTGCGATTTAATTTAGTACAGATATTGTCCAGAGGATGAATCCTAATCTTTGATCCCCTGACTTTTTCTATTCCAGCTAAACTAATAACATTCCCATCAGCCTCAGCTGTACTTTGTGTTTAGTGCTAATAAGCAAATTCTACCATGCTAACCAAGATGGTTGAACATTGTAAACATTATACCTGCTAAAAATCAGCATTATCACTGTGAGCATAGAATTTAGTTCAAAGCACTACTGTTCCTATAAGCAGCCATACCTTTTTCTTGTGAATGACAATCCTTATAAAACAAAGGACACTGTTTAATTTTAAGGGGTCACAAGACAAAAAGTGTGGGAACAACAGCTAGATAAGAGGGTGACTTTTTGTCTATAACTATATCCTCAAAGTAAAATAGCGAATAGTTTTCCCAGAGGCAGAGAAGTGCTGATACCAGAGTTTTCTATAATCTTCACAACACTTTTACACAAATTGATTCAAACTTGTAAATGCAGTAGGCTAGAAAGCTCTGTGGCCAGGGAATCTCATTGACATTGCAACAGAAAATGCAGAGAGTAACCTTTTATGTTCTGGTACTTCTCTTGGTGTTATTTAAAAATGTGCATTGTTGTTCAGGGTACAAAATGTCTCTTTCTCCTCAAGGAAATCTGGCCTTTCCCCTGATTGTCTTGTGGAAAAATCAACAATATGGTAAAACAGGAAGCTTGTTTATGAGAATTTAAGGGAATCTTTTGAGGAATTTACATTTAAAAGGGTGGCAAAACAGAATAACTTCAACTGGCTTTTACAACTGGTTTGAAGTGTATATGCAAAAATCAGAACCATTTTCATAAGAATACTCTTTTGATCGTGAAATGGTTATGTGAGATTGAAGTGTTAAGAAAAGAATAAACAGCTAAAACAGAGAAAGAAGGGATTCTAATTCTAATGAGAGAAATCAGTGTGAGTGGAAGCAATTTGGTCTTTTGTTTCCATGCTGTTTCTTATCTATTGACACAGTGACACAGATTGTAAAGCTGCATTGGGGGCCACATGTCATAATTAATAAAGGTCAGATTGCTGTGAATGAAACTAAAATATCAGTGGATCGACGCAGTATGTAGATGCCAGAGATTAGTTACAGCTTAGGTGTCCTCAAGGATGGAAATTTTGGATCCCACAGGAGTGAGAGTGCTGTGGCTGCAGCTGGCTGATGGGGAAACCTTATCAGCAAGTTGCAAGGACGTATGTGTGTGTGCGTGTGTGTGTGAGTGTGTGTGTGTGTGTGCGTGTGTGTGTGAGTGTGTGTGTGTGTGTGTGTGTGTGTGTGTGTGTGTGTGTGGGGGGGGGTAGGAGAGCAGATAGATCATCTTCGTCACAACTTTTGAATTTGGACTATTTTATTGCAAGAATTATAGTTGTATTTGATCGAGAAGGGAAGGCTATGCACTTGAAGATGCTCACAACTGGAATCCAAGCAGCATTTGCACTGATTGTGAGTTCCCCAAAACTGTTACACAGCTGGACATGGACCCACAGTGTGAGACCCACAGAAATTTTGAGCTGTGGCCACCCGCTACACAGTCAGCTTTCTGTTTACTTCTCTCCCAACTGTTGCCACCATACTGACATTTAAAATGTATGACTAACCAATAAGTGACATTTCTGAAGGGTAAATCAATGGGAAGAAGAAAACTGTGAGGGCTTTTGCTGGCTGTGGTCTATGATTGACACCTTGATCTGCTCACATGATACAATCAGCTGATGACCTGTCAGACAGGTCAGTGGGACTGTGTTAGCCGAAATCAGCATGAGCTGTAGGACTGAAGATTGTTTTATTAGACCAAATGAAGGACATGTTTTTTGTAAACTCACCTCTGCAATAAAAGAAAAGCTACAGTTGACACAAACTGTATAGTGGTGTACCATTTTAAAGGCAGAGGAATCTTAGCACTCAGAAAATGAAGACTAATGTGAAGTTGCTCTTATATTTGTTAGACATCCGTCCATCCACACACCCATCAACCTGTGTATAATGGGCAGTAGCAGTAACAGTAGCAGACAAATGCTACTGTATGTCAGAATACATCAACATCAGGGGAAAAAAAGATAGACTACCAGCAGCAATGTAAATCCTGCTAAAGCCAATTTCAAATGACTCCACTAACATATTTTAGTAATCATGCTTTTGTCATGCAAAATAATTTTACCCAAGTAATTATTTGATAATCAATGTTGTTGATCAAAAAGATTTGTTAACCCTAATCTATTTGGGGTGCTCTTTAACAGCTCAAAACAATATACATACATTGCTTTATTACCTTGATACTTCATGACTTTTCCTAATTTAATGAAAATTGCATATAAACATGCTTTTGAAGTCATTACAATGCTTCAGATGTCCTTTGTTTGTGGTCTCAGAGACTCCAGCTGTAAAACATGGTAAAATAAAAATTTTCATGTCATGTCCAGATCTATCTGGTGGTCCAATTTACCCCAAACATAAGCATTAGTGCAAAAAGTACTTTTAATTTTTACTTAAAGCCCCTACAAGGATCTTTCTTTTTTTTTATTGATTGTAGCAGCCCCTGTGGATAAAAGCGGTAGTGTTTACACCACCTTGTTTTATCTGATTCATAGAAATCCACCTGAATCGACCCAGTGGCAGGTATCAAGAATAACTAAATAGAAGTGGCCAATCTTCTTTCGGATGTGATTTTGTCTTTTGATTGTTTGTTTTTGTAGGTTATAGATATATACACATATATGTGGATTAATTAATCTGTGTTTTAGGGCAGAGCTAGTTAGGATCCTAAACATATAGGCATCAATATTAAATTCAGACTGTTTTATAGTTTATATTTCCTTGTTGAACGTTTAAGTAAAAGTAGTAATACCACAGTCTATAAATTCTATTTTACAAGTTAAAGTCCCGCATTTAAAGCTCGATGTCAGCAAAACATGCATATGCACAACATATATAAAAATACAAACAACCCCAGTGGCAGTGTATAATAAGTGGGAGATTCAGTGTTTTTCCTACAGTAGGTGTCTGGTTCAGTAAAGGCAGTATCTGACCGATAAAGACAGACGGGGAAGTAATCTGTCCAGAGGCGATATCCTCACCTTTGTGTTTACAGCTTGCCAAGAATGATCACTGTATAAGAGACAGGTGCACCTCTGCATTATGTCTACCCTGAACTGTACATGCAAGTCAACTTTATACCCACCTCCTACTCTTGTGGACAAATCGAAACAGTTCACACAAAACTACCTGAATGTAATCTTCAAGTAATGGCTGCTTGAGTGGAAAATCAATGGTGACTGTCACTGCTGCAAATTCTAATATCCCATGACAGTGAAAGGAAACGAATGAGCATGATAATAGCTTGCAAGTTAAACAATATGGCTCGGTGTACTGGTGCATGTTGCCACAACTGGGCCATAAATTCACTGATACCCAGGGACACTTCTGCCCAATGCTTTAGAACTAATTTAAATGAAGATGAGCCATATTACCAGACCTGTGCTAGTTCTGATCACCAACAGTTGAAAAGAGAGAGAAGAGTGGAAGAGGTAGAGAAAGGTGTGAGGATATGAGGAAGGAAGCACATTTTTCACCTTCTGAAGTAGTAGTTTTAATGAGTGGATTACTATAACAGAAACTTTACCTGGGGTGGAGCAGGGGGCCTGAATGTTTTCTCAAAAACCCTGCATCTTTTAGGCTTTCAAAATAACTTTGTATCATTTCCCCTCAGTCTTTTTAACATTCCCCTGATCCCCATAGGTTTGCGCTAACTCCCAAATGTTTACAACGTCTGGCACAGCCCCTGAACTTTGCCTTAAAATACTCTAACATGATAGCTCTGTTTTCACATAGATCATATTTTGGTGAAATCCTATTGCATTATATAAGATCAGTGAAATGTCACATGCTCGGGCAAAGGGCCTGTCTGAGGGAAAGAATCCCTTCTTATTCCCATTTGTCCTGCATGGGTAGCTGCAGCCCGACCATCTGTTTGCTGGCTGCATATTTCAGTGCATCCAGATCAACAAATATGCAGCACATTTCCAAAGAAATTAAACCATCCATCTGATACAGGAATTGCCAATTGTCATGTCATGCTTTTACAGAAGGTTTCGGGAATGTCCACTTCACTCATACCTTGTTTTATGACTTATTATGAGCTCCAAATGCTACTTCAGTTCACATCACTTTGTCACACTTTGTCACAATGAGCAAAGGAAACAGACAAATACATTCATTCATTAATGAGATCTGATGGGAGGATGAAGAAGAGGAAGGATGAATTCAAGGAGGGACGCAGTGGACTGTACATGTGTGTATACATGTGTGTGTATATCAGGGATGGGCGGTAACAGTGAGCGAGGAGATCCAGAGGAGGGGGATAGACTTAATGGCAGGGAGGGGCGGTGAATTGTGGCCATCCCAAGGACACTGCACTGAGGTTATATTTATTGATCGCAGCACCATTGAGGGGACACATGCAGTGATATGTACTGTAGTGGAAGTAAATTTCAATCTCACAGTAATTGTTATTGGGTTTTTTTGTGTGTGTAGTAATTGAGAGAGGGAGTGGTTTAAATCTGCTTTCATTGTTTCCACAGTGAATCTGTAAGATTGAACTTGTGGGATTTTAATAAATATCAATAAATGAAATGTTATTTTTACTGTTGGACGTGTTGTTGAAGTCCAGATGCTCTCGTGGCTAAGGACATCCATCATCTTCCTTATATCCCTGTAAGCATTTGCTTTCCCAGGATTGCTTCTGTGTGGATGGGCGTGTTCACTGCAAGACTTCCTGGCACGTCACATCTCCTTACACTTTATGTGACTCAACAGTGAACCTTTGAACAGCTGGTGCAAGAAAAGAAAGAAAGAGAGAGAGGGAGTCACACTGATGTGTGGTAGAGGAAATTGTTCTCACTGAGATGACAGGAAGAAAACTCTACATTAACCTGCTGCCACAACAGTGCAAGAGCCAAAGTGATAATAGCTGTGCTCCACTTGCTTTCCTGATTGGGTTGACATACCATCTATGATCATCTACCCATGATATTTACACCCAAAAAGAGAGAAATAGTGGACTTAAACAGCTAAAAGATATTTATTATAATAGGTTTTCTTTTAAGGATAAGCTGGGGTACCCGTCTTTTATTTTGGGTTGATTCGTAATTAAAGTACAGGTTGACATTTTAAAATGCTGATATGTAACTGTATTAAAACAGTTGTTTTCCTCCTGTCCATACCTTCTTGATTTCTCTTACTCAGACTGCGGAAGCCTATTAGTTTTGGCTTAAGAATGCAATTTTTCAAATAACAAAAAAAAAAAAAAAAAAAACACAACAACCAAAGCACTGTGGACTTTTGTTCCCCATCTGTTATTTTGGAATTGCACTGAAGGGATCTTCTCATGTTCAGTATGGAGACGAAGAACACTAACAGCAACCAAACACTGCTTCAATCTACTTATGATATGTTTGAATGTTGTTTTAGGACTGACTTGGAAAAAATGTGAACCTTTCCCTTAAGACGATTTGCAGACCATTTCTCCCCCGCATGGCCTCCACTCTGTTCTGTTTGGTGCAACAGAAGCATCATGAAATAGTGCAAAAAAAGAAATACATCTCCCCTGTGTTACTGACTTGTTTTTCCCTAATTTTCCAGAACTACCAACATACCCATGTGTCTCCTTTATTTTTACCTTTTCACCATTTGGTGTCATTTGTCCTGCTTATTCTCCGATTTATGGTATCTTTCAGTGAGCTCATAATTACATTTTGTATGCTACTTGATTTCTCATTGGTCTATATTGTTTCAGCTACTGTAAAAGAGCAAAATAATAATGGTCTGGTCGTGGTAAACAAGTTGAATAGAGTAAAACATGCAACCACCAAGTTTTATCTAACTGAAAAACCTGCTAGAGTTACTAAGCTACCACCAGACTGTTTGAAAATTAGAAAACTAGCTAATTTAATTTAATTATATTATGTATATTATTATTATTATTATGTTTATTTGAAAAGAAACTGAGATCTAAACTGGTAAAAAGATAATTAACACTTATGGAACTATATGGCGAGAGTTAAATATGTAGTAATGATGGAAAAATAATGACTGTAATTATTGACTAAAGACAAGTAGTTTGACGCAGTATATTAAAGCTGCACTGGCTGTGTTCATTCTGCACTCAACAGTTTGTGTAAAAAGCTTGTGGGAGGCAGAGTGACCTTGAGACAAAAGAATGCCCTGTAGAGAGAAAGTCACAGGTTTGAATCTTGTCCCAGCAAATGTGTCCCTGTCTACACATTTTAACCTTTCAAAATATCATGGACAAATTCATTTTTAGTTGTGTTAAATAAGACTTTTGTTCCTAACATAAACACAGCTTGCAAGGAGTGCATGAATGGTGTCTGTGATGCAGGCTGTTAATATTTCTAGTGAACTCAAACTTGCTGTGGCTGTCTCCCAGTCTGTCTGGGCATGTGCAGAGAAGCACTGCAGTGCTGCACTGTGAAAAGAGAGAAAGACAGAGAGAGAGGAGTTGTGACAGTGGGGTACTCATTCCCTGCGATACTCTCATTGCCATCCCATGTGTGAGAGAGCGTTTAGAGGATAAAAGACTATATTTGTGTGTTAGTCCACTGCTGCAGCCGCGTATTATGAAGCATCCATTAAGCATGAAAAGGTTACAACCTACAGGGCTCTGAATCGTTTTTCATGGCACATATTCTCATTGCACAGCTCATCATTGTACCAGAAACAGTTTCTTTTCAGATTTCCACTTGCTAAACAACTAAACTGAGTCAGATTGGTGCAATACAACCCATAAACCACTACATCATAGATTACCAGTGCAGTACTGCTCCAGTTCAACTCAAGCTGATTCAACCTCTTGCAGACATCTCAAGGACAGCTCCTTAATCAAGAGAAACAACCAAGTCCCATCACAGACAGTTTTAGTCTTTACTGGCTTTTGTTTGTTCCAACACAAACCTTTACCAAATGTCTACCAAAGAATTGTCCACCTGTGCTCTAAACAATCCTTCTAGTTCAGGAAACAACCAGCTCAGATTAACAACACTTGTCATTAGGTCTGTAACTTGGCAACCAGACGGACACACACAAACAGAGAGAGAACTGATTAAAGCAAGGATGACAAGAGTCCCAGTAAAAAGTTTTAACTACTTAATACCCAGAGACTGAGACAGTGTAATAAAACATTTATTTGAAAGTGAAGTCCAGAGAAAATGGTAAAAATGCTTCCTTTGTTGTTCAATGTTTTCTTGAAAATGATGACATGGCAAAAGAGTCACAGATAATTATTTCATATCTCTAAGGCAGAGGCTGTTGCCAGATATTATAGTGAGGTTATTAGCCCTGTAGCTTTGATACAGTATCAGCCTGCAACATTAATTGGCTACTTGTGCTGTTGCAGGCATGATCCTTCTCTGCCTCTCGGGCTGCTGAGGCATCAAAACAGGTGGAACATAAATGGCACAGCATGTGCACCTCAGAGTCGTGACGCACCCTGGTATTTCTAAAAGCTGTCATCCATTTTGTGGGCAATGATGACGATAGTGGCGAAAGAGGGGTGGGGGTGGGATCTCTTGGTTGAAAGGGCCATCAAGTGGCCAGAAATTGAATTGCACCTTCAGACGGCTGCAGAGCCACAGAGGCTCAGTTGTAATGAAGCGAATAGACTGGTGAAACACTGCTTTCCCTTGAACTGAAAGGGTCATGCTTGAGTGGGCATTTTGAAGCAGGCTCAAGGTGTCATTTTCTGCTAAATGATACTGTAAGAGAAATGATTCCCAGTCTTCTATAGAAAAAAAAATGTAATTGTAATAGGTAATATTGTATTACATTTCGCTTCAATAGACATTAGGACTAATGTCATATTTCTGAATAAAGTTCAATCATACCTGACTGACCTCACAGATTGAAAAGCTACCATAGTGTCTGTAAGTGACACCACAGTCCTCTTGTTTCACTGGGATATCCTTTACAGGCTCCTCAGTGACTCCGCTATCCAACTCCCTGTAATGGCACACTGCATTCCTGAGAAACTAAAGAACTCTTGGGTTCTGCAGGTGCCAATGAACAATGTTTGTGCTCAGATCAGGCCTTCTGGTAGAGGTCACATAGAGGGCAAGGTCATTCAGAAAAAAACGCAATTTCTCATCAGCTTCCTTAGATCACTTGGGCTAAGGAATGAGTTGAATAGTGAGTGAGTTTGGGTTAACAGAGCATGAAAGTTACAACGTCAGTCCCTGCTGATGTTCATGGCTTGGTGGCCTTCATGTTAAAGTGCTGACTGGAATCCAGCAATTCTGAGGTACTCCACTTCATACTTCTACTCGTCTTTTAGAGGGAAATATTGTACTTTTTGAATCATTAGTAGATACTGATTGTGGGTTAGGATTTAAAAAACCCCTGGTGAGCATTGAATGATACCTGTAGGTATATTCTGTAGTTAAAACTTGTGTACTTAATTAAATTTTTAAATGAAAGACTTGATAATTAATTGAGTGATTTAAGTGTTATTGTTATTTTTGCAACTTTTACTTAAATAGAGGAGTTCACTACTTCTTCCACCTCTCTTGACTCTTGAAATGACTGATATAATGTAATAAGAACAAAATGTCAACAATGTATGAATATTATTCATAAGGTGGCAACATAATCAGTTATTGTTTGAGTTTTAGAGTTTTTGATGATGATATAATGAAGCACAGTTTTTCACTGGGTCCCGGGCTATAAATATGCCATGTTTGTCCTGCAATCCTTTCGCTGATATTTTATCTCGATGCTCAATTAATTCACAAACTCTGCTTTTCCCTTTCAACATGCTGCTCAGCTTTCTTTTTGATGACTTGGCTGATATTTTACACCATAAATCTTCAGTGTTTTGATGCAGTAAATAAAGACAGCAATCTGCTTTGCTCATACAGAAACTACAGAAAAGCTGCCCCCTGGAGGATTTAAGGCACTGGTCTGAGGTGAGTAAATGTGAGTAAATGCAACACTATTTTAACTGACTAATGAGTTTTCCTTGTTGACATTATGCTAACGAGTAAGCACGTTCTGCTGTGTTTGTTTAGTTGAGATGAAACCTGCATGCTCTTGCTGAAAATATCAGTGTTTGAAATTATTTTGAAAAATGTGAGTTTTTCATAGCCTATTTCAAATGCACATTACATTTCAATCTGATTCCATCAGTAAATTAAACTTAAATTCTTTCTGTCCATTAAGTTTGCTGGACTTGTGAGAGACAAATAAAAAAAAAAGCTGAAGCAACAGAGGCTGATATCCTTACTTTAATTCTTCATATGAAACAAAAACATGTATAGGATCATTCTCTTCTCATAATGCAACTCAGTAGTCTTTCATTTAACACTTCATTTATTTAAACTTTGGAAAGCTCCCTCCAGACACACAGAGTAAATTAAACAAATGTTTTCACAGATTGAGTCCTCTGGACGAGTAAACTGTAGCCTACTCCATGTGTTCATGTTCCCCTTTAATATTTTAGAAACTGTCTCTCTCTTAATTTATGAATACCGTAGGCTGTGCTCACCTCTTGTAATAGAGGTAGGCTACAATAATTACTTTAAATGTGTGTGAACTCGTATTGCTGATGCATTTTTAATGTGCTGGTTTTATGAGCATCCACTTAAAAATGAATAGACTTCATCTAATTGATGATGAACATTCATGTAATTATATTTCTTATTCATTATTGATTAGTTGTTGTTTCAGTAACAGCCGCGCGGTGGTAGCAAAGTCGTGGACGTCATGACGCACATAGCGCGTTCTAGTATGCGTGCGTGCGTGCGTGCGTGCGTGCGAGTGACTGATGGGACAAGCGTTAGTGTCTCCGTTCATGTCAATTTTTCAAAGTTTCACCGAAGAGAAACCCGCTATCCAAAAGTGTCTGTGAACTGCGCACCTACAAAAAAAAAAGAGAGACATTTAAGGATGAAAAAGTTAGAAATATTCCGTCTCTTTCGGTTTCCTGACGTGACCCGTCAAAAGTACAGAGGAGGGAAAGTTACCGTCTGTAGTGACACCAGTTCATTCACGTTAGCTGCTCAGATGCACGGGGTGAGTGGGAGGGTCTGTGGCTGTGTCTGCACACACCACTTTACGCCACTTTACGCTCTGAAGTTGTAGCAGTGAGGAGGTAATCGTTACAAGTGTGGATTACTGTCAGCACCCGAGGTGACTGGACCGATGAGATGATACTAAAACACCACAGCAGCCCTCTTCTGCTCACCGTCACCTGCATGTGCTTCTCGGGAGGTTTGCTTTGGTCCTATCAAGAGGAGGATGCCAGTGACGGGTAATTTTGTAGGACACGTTTAATGACACGAGGACTCCTTGCAACGAGATGAGAGATAAATGTTTATTTTGCTTTTTAAAATGTCTCCTTTCACAGGGGAGAGTGCTCTGAAAATAACATTTCTACAACAAAGTACCCCTGCGTGAAGTCGACTGGCGAAGTTACAACGTGTTACAGGTACAGTAGGATGATT
The DNA here is from genome assembly GCF_905237075.1 of Dicentrarchus labrax. Taxonomy (NCBI): domain Eukaryota; kingdom Metazoa; phylum Chordata; class Actinopteri; family Moronidae; genus Dicentrarchus; species Dicentrarchus labrax. The sequence continues at coordinate 8,564,583 of NW_026136710.1, forward strand.
CATGTGGTTGGATGCTGTTCAAATTATTTTATTATCCAACTGAAAAGGGTTATAATAATAGTGTGAGATGATCAAGCTGCGGTGCACTGTGTTTTGTGTATGTAGCTGTACATGATTTTAAATTGAACTTGTCATTTCCTATTCAGAGCAGTAATGCTGTTTAAATGGTGCTTGGTTGAAATGGCAGTGAAATGGAAAATAATTTAACTTGGTGTGACAGTGGGCACAGTTCCTGCATATGAGCCACTGAAAGATAAATGTAAGTGAAAATCTGAGGCTGATAATAGCATTTCATTTATTTGATTTAACAATTTAATTTATTGTTTTCAATGAATCTGCTGTGGTCAGATGTTTATCACTTGTAAAATTTCTGCTTCCTAGCAAGGCTGCACCTTGTCATCACACATATTACAAAACATGAACGTAATTCTATAAAAATGCATCAGATGTGTTGAAATGAAGGGCTTTTTGGGGACAGATGAGCCAATGTGGAGTTTCCCTCTTCATCATCCTTTGTGAACTTAAGGGATCATTGCAATCTAAATATCCACAAGACTCCAGATAGGCCTGTTCTGCTCTTACACTGGCTTTAATTATGACAGCTCACAGACACAGTGGACACAGCGGTGCCTCGCAGCAAAACTCCTGTCAGAGGCTACGGATTAAGTTGTTAGAACCTAATCTGTCTCCATTGCAAGGGGCCACCTCACAGGCATAATGAAAAAAACTTTTACTTACTGACTTTAAAGAGGCATTTTTAGTCAAAAATCAGTTTGGATATCCACTGCGCTATCCTTTTTTAAGGCAAATTCATTCATTTTGGTAAAGAGAGCATGGTTTACACATTAAAAGTATGTGATAAACAGAATATATACAGTTCACTGCAAAAACGTTTGACAAAGAGCATGTGCTACTCTCCAACACCCCCACACTCCCTATGGTGGTCATTTAAGATATGCTTATTGTAACATTGAATGTAATGCTTTTCTTTCAGGCTGATGAGATGGGCGCACTGTTGCTTTGGAAACACAATCATGAAAATTATTCAGGGAACTAATTTCAAACATTTTGTTGATGATCTTGATTCATAGCAAATCTATTTCTGTTAGTCCTTTTCTGGGAAAGCTTATTGAGAACTAAAGAAATGCCAGATAGTTGAATATCTTCCGTGAGAAGTCTTCCAAATGTAGACTTTGTAAGTTTTCATCTCTGCATCACTTGACAAACTGCTGGCCATGGTTCAAGCTCACAGTGACATCCTGTTTGATCTTCAAATCTCAAACACATTCTTAACATAATTATGTTGGTTTATGGTTATTGGCTGAAACCGCAGTTGTTTCCCACAATGTTTATTTAAAGAAGAAAAACTGTTTTAGCTAAGAGCCAAGATAATGCGTCCTGGGTGCATTTCAGTTCACCTGTGTGGTGTGAGCTGATGACTGCTCATCAGCCCTGTAATGGTTACTAGAGAAGTTTTATTGTAATGCCAAATATTCCACACACGGATCTCAATTTGATAAGATTAATATTGCTTTGGCATACTGCTTCTCCTTTTTTTTTTGAAAATGCAGTCATAGACCAATGCAATTGTGCCTTGGTATGTCAGGTTTAGTTCAAAGAGAACCAAGTGATTTAAGTTGGCAAGATTCAGTTGCCAAAGGAAAATGAAGGCTTATGGCATTCATTAGGCGCTCTGTATCAGTATCAGTGTCTCTGTACATCTCTGAACATTTTGTTACTGTAATTAAAAAAAAATTTAACACTGCCATTAGAACTATTTGTGTAAAGGTTTGCAAACCACTCAAGCTTACGGTACACATCACATGAGCAGTTCCTTCATGGGCTGAATATCGGGGTCATGATTGTGGTTAACTGAAGAAACAGGATATTTAAATCCTTACCGAATTATCTAATCTAATCTGATGAATTTGACTATGCTGTTTTTACCCAGCCTTGGGAGGCAGCTGCGACTTGCGAGATCTCGTGAGAATCCATCTTGTCAGGCTTCAGACTCTGTGCTTGTGTCCAACAACAATGTTACCGGATCATTCAGCGAACGAGGAACTACTGACAGCTATGGCGTGAGCTGCGGTCGTGGTTTAATGCTACGTTTGTGGGACAGTGTGTGGGAGAAGTGACCCTTTGCTTGAAAAAACAATGGCGGCTGCTAAAGAGGTTAGTGTAGATGTTGCTAGCATCGATTATATGAGAGCTGGATAGTATTTCCTAATTGAAAGAAGAGCAAAGAAGGCTTTTCTTGATGGAAAAGATGTTTTTGCTCTTCTCCTGACTGGCTTAACTAATGGTTTATACATATATATATATATATGTATAATTGTATAAATACCTGTTATATAGTTTGTTGATATTAGTTGAAGTTTGCCAATGCTAGAAGGTGATAGACAGATTGTTCATCCAATCAACTATCACCGGTATTTTTTGAAACTACCTACCCTTTTCCAGTTTCAAACGACAAGTTCCCTGATGGTTCTGTGTAACAAACCATCCATATATAACCAAGTCAATTTCTGAGCTTTAGAGTTGCTGGTAGCTCGATCTGGTTACACTTAGACTGAACCAGGCTAACTATTTCCAGTCTTTATACTAAGCTAATCAGCTGCTGGCTCAAGCTTCATATTTAACAGACAGATGTTTAAGGGACATCGATCTTCTTACCCAACTTTTAAAAAGAAAACAAATAAGCTTATTTCTCAAAATGATCAATGATTTACAAGCATTGACATTCAAGTCTTCTGTAGGTCTAGTGGGAGATGAGACTACATTTTGAAACAGGCCCTCTTTGGCCATGGCATTCCACAGTGTGCACAGTTTAACACTCATCCTTGGAGCATCTATCATATTGTGAAACAGCACCAGGGGAGTCACCAAAGACCCAGAGAGCATATGTCACAGCACAAGAGAAGTACCAGGGCCTCGGCTGACTCTGACCATATCTGTCTCACTGTCAATGGAGACACATTCTTCTCTCAGTGGTCCTCTGGGTTGTTTTACATGGAGATTGTCATATTTGAGTTCTTTTATTTGTGTTTAAGGTCTAGTGTCTTACAGGCTGAAGGGTTAAATATGCTTGGCTCATAACAAGATGTGAAAGGTAATGCAGGGTTTTTGTTCCAGAGGTTGCACTTCAATTATAAATGCTTGTGATTGCAACATAAATGCTTCACTAAAAACCAAAGGAGAGTTTGATTAAACTGATAAGGTGTGAGCTGTTTGTTCCAATTTGGCAACATCTTTAGTGCTATTCGGTCACTGCTGTTGCATTTGAACAGTATACCTCCCAGTGATCAGTTTGTAATCATTGCCAATTCTATGACTTATCTTTGTTAGGTTTTCTGTTTTTGTTGCTGATGGTGGCTATCTTTTCTTTGTTGGTTTGGCCATTGTGGTTATCAGCGGTCATGCTAACAATCCTCTTTATCCTCCTATAGGGTTTTATTTTTCCAAAACAGTTGCTGCTGTTGAAAACATAAACCCATCAGCTTGTGTCCAGATCATTTTCTCTCTGTGGCTTGTGTCACAAAGCATGATTACTGTACTGACGTGGCTGGACAAATGCACTGAGCATAACCCAGAAGAGGTTTTTAGTCCGTGTTGCAGATTTGCCGAGCTTCCAAGTTTTCCTCAGGAGTTAACTTCATAATCCTACTTTGTGAGACAGACCCCCTGGGGGAAAGCAGCAAATCTTTGAGCTTTCATGAATTACTGCAGGCTGAATCACTTCATCAGTTGGCAATAGAGAGTGACAGAACATTTATTTATGAAAAGGTGAAGGGTTTTGTACTAAAGATTCATAATTGTATTGTTTTTATACTGCTCAATCAAACACATTAAATGGTTGTAAATGTTAAGATGTTTTTTCACCTGCTGAGATTAAGTATCTTGTGACTCTGAAAGTCCAAGATGAGATCCAGATCCAATCTGTTAACCATCATAGGATGTAGACACATTAATATTCTTTGTTTATAACTTTTCTCAGGTGACAAGAGGGTACATGAAACAGTGATTACATTGGCTTGATTTATTGTGTATACGATGTCGGCCTTACCTACTCCGTAAAGGAAATGCTTCTCTGGAAAAGAAGCAGAACACAGGCAGAGTGAGTCTTTCTACTCTACAGCTGCAACAGTTACACATAATTGATGTGTGGCGTGTATAATTGTTGCTTTGTTATTTCTCCAAATAATTCTAGTCGTACTGAGCATTTTGTTGCATACTCTGCCCCCCCTCTGCTCTGGAATTCAAGGGAAACTCTGGTTTACGCAGTAAGGAAACTGAGGATAACATTTCTTCAGCCCCCCTGTGAGACATGATAGCCACGATACTTCTCATGCACTTGGCTGATCCAAACAGCATTGTTTATGTCCCGTAAATGTCGCCTTCAATTCATTCCAATGAAGTAGGTTGGAAGTAGGTCTCTCTTACGTCTCTTGTCTTTTTTGCGCATTGTATTCTAGTGAATCAAGTGTCCCCGAAATTTGTCAAAATTAATTCGATAGACTTTCCATGCAAAATGAGTTATTGAGTTATATTGTGATGTAAAGTCCAACAGTGGGGGTACGGCTCAGTTCCAGAAAAATGATCACTTCAGACTGATTATTCAACTTGGCTACAAGGCTTTAAGTCTCTCTTGTTTCCTTGGTTTTCAAATCTGGTTTTCACATCAAATTTAAATGTATTCTGCACCTTGGAATAATCCTCTCAGTTGGACTTCTGTTCCCTCTCCCAATTCAAATAGCTTTCAACACAAGAAATACTCTTGGGGATTCTTTGTTGCCATATTGTCATCCCTCCAGTGATCGTGGATCCATGAAGGATATATTGTGGCACAGCTTAAGGCGTTCAGCAGGCACAAATGTTATGTTTTGTTCTTTTGGGCCGTTACATTTCTGATACAAATATATAAATGTTCTGCACTGGAAAGTAGAATCAGTCTAGATTTATTGACAACACATGAACAGCATCTTCAGGAGAACTTCTTGGTGGAAAAACATGTAACTCAAGGGAAACCCCCAATGTCATAATGTTACTAAATGAATGTCAACACACACACACACACACACACACACACACACACACACACACACACACAAAACACATGGGGACAAATCCACTCTTGTAATGTAGTTATTTAATAGGTTGGAGTCTATTAAATAGATCAAATAACTTTTCCATTTGAAACATTTTGAATGTGTGCTGATAGTGAGGCTTTTAGTGAAATTACACATATGCTGATACAGTGTAATTAGTCCTTAAGTGATTATTGGATGAAAGAATGAAAGCTTTCTGATGGAAAACTGATGACTGCACATGAGGGAGTTGGAAAATATTAGACAATTTAATATGATTACTCTCAGACATTCTATATAGATGTGTTTTTTTTTATTACTTACAAACCCAATTATCATCCACCTCATGAATGCTACTGGATATGTGTCAGAGAACCAGTTAGTAGACTTTATAACTATACTTGTCAAGTCTTGCCTACTTACCTAAAAAAGGGCAGCAGTGCAGTACATGTCAAAAGATTTTTGGAAGATAAAGCCATTAAAACAGTTGTTGTTCATTTGTAAACAAGGTTTTAGTGGTTTTCATTTTCCAAAAACACAGAGACTAAGTGCCAAAGCAGGCATAGTTTTTTGATTTATTAAAACCACATCTGGAATTATTTACAAAACATTTTTTAGTTTGATCGAAACTGCAAGTTATTTTTTTATGAATGGCATGATTATAAACCATTGAATTTCTGGAATAAAATAAATAAATAAAAGCAGTATGATAAAGCAGCTAAGTTGACTGAGGAAGGAGCATGGAATAATTCCAAGCAGTTTCCCAATAGCCTTTTGAGTGAAACAGAGTTTACCGGAATTAACCTCAGTAGATGCAGAATCAGATAACACTTCTAAGAATCATGCCAATCAAAAATGCCTGAAGTGATTTACAGTACTTGGCACTGATTTCCAGGTTACTGGTTTTGGTGCTGTATGAGTAATAAGAGAAAAAGTTAGAGTGAAAGTTACTGGTATAATGTAGACAAGCAACTTTGTTATTGAAAGGCAATAAACTGCTTTTACAAATTGCTGAATACATGTGCTAAATAACTAACACGTCCGTATATGGTCTGATATATCCCATAATTCATCATAAAACAGATCCCTGAAATAATACATAATGTCCTGTCAAAGAAAAGACATCAACATCTGTTTTCTATCAATATTCAGAACAAGGATATGTATCCTGTCAACACAAGTAGACGGCTGTATTACAGAGACAGTACTGTGGATTCAAGCAGTTGACATGAACATTTGGTGTTACTCTTTAATGTCATTTTCCGCACAGTTGAACATCAACAGGCTAAAGGCAAAGAGAAGAAGGTCAGCTGTCGAATTAAGCTAATGATCCTAGTATGTCTGATTTAAAATGTTAACCCTAACCCTAAAAATAAAGAAATACTAATAATAACATGATTGGCAGGACAACAGCATTTGTTTGTGCCTTCCAAAACCGTTACGCTACAAATCCCTGTAAATAAATCTGTTTTAAGATTTAACAACACCATGGTTAAGGTTTGGTTCAGTTTAAGCATGAACTTGGTTAGAGTTAGGGGAAGAGCATGGTTTGGCTTGGAATGACTACTTCATTAAGGTTAGGGGACTTTCGTCATCATGGTTACAATAATAACCACTTGTTCAAGCTCTAAGAACCGCCACTGTCATTATATGAAGAAGCCACCATTGACTTTTGGCAGGAAATAGAAATGTTTTGTTGACCCACTAGGATAATAGTCATTAATACAATTGAGGCCTATAGAGGGATTTATCACTTCAATGTAAAAAGTATATTGTTTTTGGGACACCTGTTGTGTTACTGTTGTATTTCTTAGGAGGACAGTGTCCTTTTTCAGCCTCTTTTCAGTTGGTCAGACAAAAGTAAAAAATAATGGATGAGGTTTAAATATGTTCAAGCCCTACTTCAGCAGTTTCTTTTGTCTTCTGGAGCTTTTTACCCCCCCCATGTATTTGATGATTAAAATGAGACCATAATGCTTTCACCTCCTGTTGTGAATAGATATCGCCTTGTTCACCTTAGCCAACAAATTGTTTAAATATGTGCTGTTTTTGCACCACTTTGCACTCTCCTAGCTCTACCACTACTAGTAGGTCAATCAGAGGCTTTTCTCATGGGATATTTGGACTTGGTTTGCCTTTTCATTAATCACCCCAGTGTTTTTTATGTCCTTATAAAATGCGTCTTTTTTAAAGTTACTAACCAGGTTTTCAATAACACTGACACTTCTGGATAGGAAAGAACTTATCTTGTGCCAGTTGTTGCCTACAGGCAAATTGTAACAATAAGGTTATTGTGCGCATTACTTGATTGTTTTGTTATTTTTGCTCATTCACACTTTTGATTTATTATCTGCCTGTGTGCTCATGTGCATGGCCCACTTTAGTAAATACCCTGCACAGGTGGGATTAGTTGCACCTGCATGTGCAGTTCTGGGGCTATAGACCTCATTTGAAATACACCATTACTCATTTGTTTTTAAACGGACATACCATAAAATATATACCTGTATGTTTATTGCTGTGCTGCACCATGGTAGTGACAGGTTGCTTCAAATGTTATTTTATGTTACTACATTTTGATCTAATGATTGTTGAGAAATTAAAACTCAAGTGGTTGATGCAAAACACAGTTAATTTATTTTTTCAAACATATCAAGAAAACCTTTATAGAGTAGAGTTACTCAGCATAAGAAAAGGAGAAAGTATTTTTTTTATGAAAAAAAAAGATTTTCTTTATTTATGATTATCACTTATTTTTCGCACATACTTGTACTCGGACGAATCACTATTGGTACTTTAGACTTTTTTTCTTGTCCAATAGAAATATTATTTATGTTCATGTTACTAATTCATAGCACATAGGCCCCTGAGCCAGCCATTATTTTGTGTCATTTTAATGGTGTCGCACTTTGCAACACATTTTGAATAATATTGTTATAGAAGTCGAGCCAATTGGTCATGAGTAGTTTCTGCAGGTCCTGTCATTATTGTATTAGTGTGGGGTTGGAAGTTCTCTCAGTTAGGGCTGATCTGTGTTGTGAGTGGGAGGTGGTGGCAGGTTTTTCCAGTTTGATTTATATCCATCATTCAACTTTGCTCCCGTAGGGAGGTGATATTTTACAAAGCTTTATTAGTATTATTTCAGATTAGATTTTAAAGAGCTGATCAGCCACAGTCTTAGTATGCCCTATTAGGTAAAGGATGAATTCCCATCCTACTTCTTAAAAGCACTGCGGAAGATACAGCAGTGTAAGTTATCATGGTGAGAGCAGGGGAGGACATGTTAGTGTTAAGGAGCATTCCTTAGTGACAGATGTAGAGCACAAGCAGCAGCAAACATCCTCTCTCTCCTCTCTTATGTCTTTGGTGCATTGCACTTTATGAATTAAAGTTGTGTGTCAGAAATATACATACAGTAGTTGTTCATAACTTTGCTATTGGATTCACTATTTCATTTTTTTTACCCAAAATGTCAAGCAAACAGTGAAACAATATGTATTAAAATAATTGGAAACATGTAATTTATTTCCAATTTTAATCAGACTTATCAGTGTTACATTTTCACTGTTACTGGACAGAGAGTTGCTTTGATTTGGTTTCTTACAAATGCATTTTCATTTGAAAGAAGATTGTTATATGAAACATACCTTTATTGGAAAGACCATGCCTTCCTTGCTTTATAATGTATCTTAAAGTCTGGAGTTGTTTTATCAGAATAGTTTGACAGCAGTTGTTTGGATGATTTTGAGTTATTGCCCAGAGTAATACAGGACTATAACTATAACTACAGGACATCCACCTGTCGTCTTTTCACCTGCGGTGTCATACTGAAAACCGGTAGAAGAAATTGGCATCTGAGTTCATTTATAAATGAGTGCTGGTGGTCACATCCTGACACTTTTAGATATTCTTTCCACGTTCTGACCTTAAGTATCAGTTGGGAATACATGCTAAGTGGTAGTATATCATAAATTAAATGAATTACAAGATTTATTTGGTGTCCGGTGATCTTTTAGACCTTGTGTGATCTGTTTCACATTCACGTTGGAACATTTTCAGATCACAGACATTTTTCCATCTCCAATCCATGTCTCAACATTTTTTTTCTGATATTTGGGTTTCTTAAAATTCTTGTTTATTTTGGTCGATGCCCATTCACCCATCAGTTTCTTTCCATGGAGAACTGTTGCGTAGTCATGCTTTGGTCATGCTGTGGCTTTGCGATGGTGATGTGTAAACAACAGGCTGAGGTTTGTCTGCCTCCGTGCCTGTGCTCTGTATGTATAAGACCATGCTCTAGTTGTTTTCAACACGTTATTATATTGTACCCTGAAGAAGATATTAAAATCAGCACTTGGCAACTTCTCGACAAGTTAATTGAAAGCAATTACGAATGAGTTTAAACGCCCAATTGCTTAAACTTTTCGCTAATTGTAATTCATCGTTGAGCCACTTGAAGCCTTTATTTATTCTCCCATTAGTCAAATGAATAAGCTGCTAATTTCTGAAGGACAGCGGCTAGCTAAAGGACATGTTCGTCTGCAGCAATATGTCAGTCATGATTAATTTCAAACAGCTGCAGCAGCATTCACTGTCAGTAACACATTTTGAGAAAGCTTTGTATTTTTAATTTTTTTTATTTTGGCAGCACAGATGTTGCCCTTCCATTGAGAATTTTGCTTGTATGCTGCTGAATTTTAATGTTCGTGTCAGTGGTAGTTCAGTTTAAAGGGGACATATTATGCAAAACCAACTTTTTAATCATTTGATTATGTACATTTGGGAATCTGGAGGGCCTATCAGCAGGCAAAGTGTGAAAAAAAATTACTCAGTCATGTTTTTGTGGGCTACCTCAGTCAGAATACAGGAGATAAATCACTCAATTTCAGATGTTCAGAGTTTTTGACGTCATTTCGGCTCCATGTTGCCACCCACCGCAGTTTACTTCCTGTGTTGACTAGCGGAGCTCCGCCATTGTTACTATAAAAGAGCAAGCTAGCAGAGAACAAGCAAGCGAGCCCAGCCTGCCGCCTGCCGCCAGCTGCCTGCCGCCTGCCAGCCTAATGTCTGGGCAAAGGCTTCAGCAGACAAACTGTTCAGTCATTGGCTGCACAGCCCAACACTAATTTACATATGTATGAGCCACTGGATTTATTTTTATTTTTGACGGCAATGACTGTTCCTGAAAGAGGGATTCATACCAACTGTCTGTGGAGAGACGGCAGAGGAAGCAACTGTAAGTATTTTTTAGAATTTATGCTTTGTTTTTCATTGTTCGTGTAATGCTAGCACATGCTAACCGTTGTCAGCTACAGGAGCCTCAGTGATGCTAACGTAGTTATTGTTTGTTAAATGTTTGTTAAATGTTTGTTAAATGTTTGTTAAATGTGTGCAAGATGAACATGAAACTTATAAGGTGAGGTTAATTTATTAAGCCAGCTGGTGCAGATATCTCCATATTCTGAGATTTACACAAAGTTTAATTACCAAGCTTCGTGCCGGGGGGGGTGTAACCAGCTGGGGCTAGCTTCGTTGTTGTTGTGTGGGTGTGTGTTACGGTGTGTTTGAACTTGATCTACGCGCACCGGAGTTAATGATAGAGCTACTGTGAGAGAGAAATAGTCAAACTGCAGGGATTCATTTGTTTAGTGATATTGTGTAACTTCGAGGCTCACTAGTCTGCCTTGTGGAGTCAAACTGACTAATAAAAGTTTGATCCATATATTTAGCGTTACTGCAGTACTGGTATTTAAGTGCAGGTCCAGTGTAACATCTTATAATACTATCATCTCCTATTGTATAATAAACAACACCGAGGCTCACTGCTAAATGTCTGTTATTGCACCGAGAACTTGTTACAACATCAGTTACAGTCAGTAAATGTCCTGTGTGTGTATCTGCTGCCATTAGCTAGACATTGTGTTGGTAACCTCAGATTGTTTCAACAACACATCACTACAGTTAGCTGCAACAAGGCACCCACCAGTGACACTGCTTTATTATTTTAGTTTATAACTTAGGACTACTTTGAGCCACAATGAGCTGTTGTACTTGTATTATATTATACTGTATATTATATGCTGCCTTACATGTAACACTGAATCTGCCTTGTTTTACAGGTGACCTGATGAAGCTCAGGTGTTCCTGGACCCATCAGAGGACAGAGACAGCTGCAGCATCAGGACAGTCTGGGTATCCAAAGGAAGACTCATCAAGATGAACACTGACTGCAGAGCTCCATTACCAGCTCACACTTCAGTATACTAGAAACCCCCTTGATGGAGAACATGATCTGCACATTTTACATAAAAGTTATAGCTTTGTTACTTGCAACATGTGTAACTGGAATATGAATGAAACATAAATAAAGTGTTTTACTTTTAAGAAGAGTTTTGGTCATTTTTAAATTCAGTAATAAGTGCGGTTTTATTTAAATAACATGTTATTTCACATTGGTTTTATGAAGATTTCCTGGATGTACAAGAGTTGTAAACCTGGTTCGTGTAACATCTATCAATATGAAAATGTGAAATTTAAACCTAAATTATAGAATATTCAGTATACAGTATTTTTAATGGGGTTCAAACATAATTGCAGCTTTTACACATATCTGAAGGTTAACTTTGGTAATAATACTTTCAAGTTAAAATATCAGACTATGAAATATGGATACAGTACAGTTTACAGTTGGTTACTTAGCAGTTTTTAAACCACAAAAACAAGTTACTTTATTAGATGAGTAATTCCTTCAGTTATGTTGACATGTTGTACAGGATAAAGTATTCCAGCCATATAATATGTTTAACTTCACTGGGCTGTGTAGACTGTTGGTCACTGCTCAATGCTGTACCTGTAAAGACAAGCATAAAACACAGTGTTGGTTCTCATAGTTAAGGTATAAACACTAACACTATGTGATAGATAGAGGTTTTTATAGCAGTATTTACCTGAGGAAAACGTCACAGAAAGCTGTAATCCTGATTGTTGATGTTGTTCGTTTCGCCATGATTTCAGGTCAGACTCCCGCTCTAACCTGTCCAGTGGTTAAGTTTTTGGTTTAGAAGCAGTTATTGAATTAATATTGACGGTAGAAATGCAGCTAAACTCAGTAGCAGTGAGGAGCTACCTGCCGGCAACGCTGAGGCGGAAGTGGGAGGGGCCGGAGCGTAATCTGCGCAAACCGTGTCATAATGCCGACCAATCAGAGCAGACTGGGCTTTTTGGGAGGGGGGCCTTAAAGAGACAGGAGCTAAAACCGAGCGTTTCAGACAGAGGCTGAAAAGAGGTGCTCAGCTATAGAAAAATAATGTGTTTTTTGAACATTAAAACATCTAAACCTATTGTAGGAGAGCCACAAAATACAAGTATGAACCTGAAAAGGGGCATAATATGTCTCCTTTAACACTACTCACAACCACCATCAGTGTGTTTGTCCACCTGTGAAGACCATGTTGTACTGTGGTCGCAGAGCTACAGTATAGCATGCCAATCTGTTTAAATTAGTCAGACATTTATCGTCCTTCTCACCTTGACCTCTTGTCTGCAAGACGGATGTATATGTTTAATTTGTTAGAAACCGCTCACATTAATAAGTATTATTTTAAATTATAGTCTCAGTTGGCCAGTGCTGGATATTTTTTATGTGCAGTCCCTGGACAGAATATTAAATTTCACCACTTGCAAGTATTAAAATAACATGAAAACCACAAAGCCTCAAGTGGGCTAACATATGTCACATACCACAGATCTCAGTTACCTTACATGCTGCATGTCATGAAAACATATGAAACTGATAAAAGATGCAATATAATACAGTAACTGCCTCACATGTATCCTCCAGCTGATGATGCAACATTAAGATACATCAACTGGGAACTATTAATATCTGTACAAAATTGTATGCCAATCCGGCAAGTAGATATTGAGATATTTCACAGGATAACTAAAAGATTTGACCTATTAGTAGCACTAGAGGATAAGTCAGGGATCACTAAAGTCAGTCGGCAGTCACTGGTATTCATTCTCTAAATACCATGAATACATGTACAAAATTGAATGGCAATCCGTCCATCAGTTATTGAGATATTCCAGTTCAGACCAAAGCGCTGTACTGACAGACTGACATTGTCATTCCTAGCCACACGGAATGTAGAAGCAGGAATCGACCACATATTTACTGGTCAAACACAAGACAAAAACCGGTCATGAAAGCCAGAAATATCACAGTTCTATGCATCCAGCCTGAACACAAAAAGGCAACAGTCAGCTCTTATAGCTTTGTAACACCTCATTTAATGCTCCCATGTGCGATTGCTGATAAACCTTTTCTAGTTCCTCAGTAAATGAGCTGTATTGATTTATCTGTCACATGCCCAGCTTGAAGCGCCTTTGTCAAGTGGCTTGAATGGATTGTAGATTGATTCATTGTTGGAGAGCTCCTTTTAAAATGTAAAGACCTTTTTCATGGCACTTCATATATTTCTTGTGAAATCCACAGGAGGTAGCGACACGGTATACCAACTCCAACTAATGAAAGGTCTCAAGAACATCTGCTTTTTACATTTAAGTCTTTATCAATATTGTTGGAGTCAACCTTACATTTCTACAGTGAGATGAAAGATATTGCTTATAATAAATGGTAATATGTCATAAACTACTGGTGATTTGAGTTCACCTTTCAGGATGCCAGTTCTTCCGGGACCAGTTTTCTTGAAATACATTTTTCATCCAAACTATTTTGCAACATTTTTGTAGCATGACTATTCATGTTGTAGTATTAATTGTTTAGCAGATTTTGTCCAAACTGTTACTGTAATGGGCTGCTAAATCTGTTGATAATACTAAAGTAATTACATTACTAATAATCCCTTAGAGATTCTTTTAACATTTACCTGAAGTGGAAGTTGCACGCTTTCACAGTAACTCCAGTGTTTGAAGACGATTGGTAATATATGGCTGGGGTCCAGTAAATGATTTGAGTTAGAAACACATGGAAGGGCTGATGGTGGTTTACTGTAACGGGCCACAGACAGCTGTGCTCTGTATAATTTCCTGTAGTGTCAGTATCAGAGACATCACACACACCTCTGCACTTGTCCTCAGCTTTTTAAGCGAACGTTTATATTAATGAAAATGTGACATTAAAGCAGATTGATTTCATTATGGGTTACTTCTCATTTTACAACATGTGGTCAGAGTCAAATCTGATTTGCTTGAGCCTGGTACACCACTGAGAAAACACAAAAAAGAGAGGCAGAGACTCGGGCTACCTCTGTTATAGCCGACTGGTAGTATTGTAGCTCCAGCTGTCTGCCAAAGCTGAGCAAAGCAGAAGTTCTTTTCTGGTGCGAGTCTCATTGAAAAACATCTTTCCTGGATTATTTTGCAGATGCCAGCACAGCAGGGGTGCTGTACATGGCAAGTGTAGCTGCTAACAGCAGATAGTTTGCAGCTAATATGGAGTGGTCTTTATTTTAAGTGACCCTTTTCACCAATACAAAAAGTAGCTATTTTTCACCATGTATTAGAAACAGTAGTTTATTCCCTATATGGCTGCATATTGGAGAGGCAGGCAGGGACATATGTTTCTTGCTTTTGATTTAAGCTGTTAATAAGGGCTCACTGTTGTGAACCTCACACCAAAACCATGATGGAACTCGCAGTCACTTTTGCTTTGCAGTCTTTTTGAGCAGAAGACATTCTGATAATGTGATTTTTTCTAGTGCAGGAGTACAGTCATTAGGTAGTGCATGCCTTGACGCAGTGAAGAGCACTCATACAGTGGCTTCACATTTTCTCTAGTTAGACGCATACTTAAATCTGGTGCCCTATTTTGCCCTATTTGTGTGGGACTGACAACAGACAAATGATTGATTTGGTCTTTGCAATGCCTAAGTCCAAAGTTTTTCTTGCTTTGGGCTGCAATTTAATTCCAGTACTGATTAGTCTGCAGGTTATTTTTTTAATTAGTTGATTAATCATTTAGTCCAGGGGCTTTCAAAGGGCTTTGGGTGATGTAAATGGGAAGTATAATGTTGCCATGGAGTGATGATTCTCAGGCAAGGCATGTGTTATAAGGGGCATATTTCTTCTATGATTTCGAAGCAGATTTATGGGCATTTTTTTCACAATGGACATTGGAGAGACTGTGAATATGTGCATTATGTCTCTGGGTGTTTTTTTGCATTTATTACAGCATGTAAAACGTGTATGTTAATGTACGATATTTGTCATTTGTCAACATTTCATATTTTATATTATATTTATGTTTTTTACGTTTTACTATATTGTGTTTTTACTATATTGAGATTGGTTAATAGTTAATGTCTGTATACTAACCTCCACTTATAGGTGCCAGAAGGAGTTGGGGACAAATACATTAATAAACACGTACTGTATGTGCTTACAACAACATTATAGTGTGTTATAGCTACATATAACTGTTTATACTGTATACTGATTATAGGCCTACATGTTAAATAGTGGGGCTTAAAGAATTGTTAATAAAAAATCAATTATATAAAACAGAGAAAAGTAGCTTATCTTAACATTGGAAGAGTTGCAAACAGAGAATTTGTGGCATATTTAATTATTTTTGCTTCTTAAAATTACTGAAACGATTATGCAATCATCAAAAGGAGTAAAACACATGAATGGGTGTTGGCTGCGGCCATAACATGACTGTTGTGTTGCTACACAGTTAGACAGCATGTTTTCGCAGTTACCAGACCTTCCCTTTACCGTTGTGTCACAAGGGAGGAAATGAAAACAAAAAGGCTAGAATTAAAAGCTGAGTTTTGAATTAGTGACATTCAATTGAGCGATGTATTTGCACAATTTTCAAACCAGACTGCTTGTTTTTTTAAAATAAGGGGCCTTACCAAGGGGTATTCTACCAAAACTGTATAACTGTCACGGGCTGTGAACACTGAGTTCAGACAGTCATTAACCAATAGGTTATGTTAATGTACCATGTTAGTGATCAAATGGGGCGCCGTTATTTCTCTGGGCAGACAGATATTTGCACTCACACTGGATACAGATAGAAACCGCATTGCAGAGAGCAATACATTTTAAATGGAGAGAGGGGATTTTTTTCAAGAGGATATTTGTCATGTAATAAGCCAACTAAATTGTTTTTATTTTACAGAAGTTATGTCCCAATGGTCTGTCTTTCTTCTTATAATATCATGCCTTTGTAATTTTCCCTTCCAGCTGCTCTGTTTGTGGCTTGCTCCCAGCATTTAATTTACCACATTATTGTCTACATGTGCATTAGGATTTCCTTCCCCGGGCTATCCTCTCAATTAGAAACTATATTTCTGTTAGATAATTCTGTGTTTATGTTATGTAATTCTCTATTCAACAGCATTTTGTTTTTAATACTTCCCCTTTGGAGGCTCAGGACTGCAGTAGAGTTGGGCCATCCAAGTACAAGATTTGTGACTGGGTCATGGTGGGGTCAACACTCTTTTCAGTGTTTTTGCATATTGAGATTGAATCAGATGACTGCATGTAATCTGAAAGGAGTTGCCTTTAGTGAAGAAATCCCCAGAGAACTGTCGCGTGTGCAGCTCCATTGAGCCTTTTAGCCTCATTAGGCTCACAGTTTTGGTTTTATGGATTCTAATGGGTTGGTGTTGCTATGCGCCTGCTGGATGTGGAGGTAGGTTATTGTTTTCTAACATGTTAGCCAAAACAGTTTTATAATGTGATGTGTGTCTGGCAGCTTGTCTTGGAGTTCTTTTGTCCCTTGTTGGCCATAACTGTATTAACATGGCTTTAAAATATCCAGTTTTTCAAAGTAAATCCTCAAATAGCAATTAGTGTATGTGAATTATTTTAGTTAAATGGGGTATAAGCAGATAACAATGCTTATTTCCTTAAGTATTCTATCTTGTGTCATCTCCGTACAACACCAGGTACTGAAAGGTCTACACACTGTATTTGTGTTGAAGAGGCATTGTGCCAGTAACAACTAGCCCATTCCAACCTTCTCTTATAAATTTCAGTATTGCATGAAGCTCTCGAACAGCTGAGTTGTTGTTGGACCTCACAGTCTATGAAATGTCCCTTTAGTCTTCATGCTGAGTTATACTGCTAAGTGCTTTGGGGTTATAATGCTACAACTGTTGTCTGTTATGGCCTTCCTCCAACAGGCACATATCAGCTTGTGGAAAAACATATTTCTCCAACATAATTTACTACCTTTTATGGCATCTCCAAACAACAGTTGTCTATAATTACATTATAATTACTGACAATAATAGGACACAATCTAGCTGATTTTTATGACAGCAACACATTTGAAAGAGGAATGTTCGTGCTTTAACAATAAGACAAAAGGTCTGCCAATATAGAGAAAATGATGGTCTGTAAAATCCCTGAGGTCTGATTTCTTTTCTAAGTGTTGTATTTTTAGCAGCATAAATGACCTTTCCAAGAGTGTGGGGTTTTTTTCAGTCTTGAGGTCTGGAAAACACAAAGGTATCCAGGCATTTTGAACACATACCCTCTGTACTTTGTTTTTTTTTATGTGTTCTTATAAACCCGTTCTCCTCAGGGGTTGTTTTCTTGGGCTACATCACTGGCAGAAGTAACTGTCCCTCATAATATATTGTATTTTTGTCTAGATCTGGAATAGCTAATGTGTTGCTTAACTTTATTTCCCGTTTGTCATGACAACCAGTGTGTGCTTACAGACGAACGACACATTTTGACATGCTGGAGTTTTATTTCTAAATGACATAATGTAAATCTCCAGAACAAATGTCCAAACTAGGAGGCCTTGCAAACTGCAGTGCAAACCTTTGTTCGTTTGTTTATATTACACTTTGGTGACCCTAAACCTGCAGAGAAGGAGTCTGATGTTTTATCTGTGTGTGTGTGTGTGTGGGGGTGGGTGTGTGTGTGAGTGGGTGTGTTAGCGTGCCTGTGTTTGTCTGTATGTTTCCAAGCATAACTGACAGGGTTTATATTACAGTGACAGCATTTAACCTGCCTTAAATATATGGTTATCAACCCCAACACCCAATATCAAATATCCTGTGAAACTCTTATTTATTGCGTTTAGGTAATAGTACTTACAAGTTGTGGAATGAGGAATCTGTTATGGAAAAGGAGACGGATAACTTGGTTTAACCTTAAATTTCAAAAGTGGAATTTTTAGATCTTTGTTGTGATAATATTCATTGGTCAGAGGAACATATTTTGATTGATTATAATTTGTCTAATTCAGTAACAATGTGTACACTAATTCCTTTTGAATACAAGATTGCAGGCATATTAAAGCATAACTAAGTATATGAAGATATCCCAGCATTATATTAAATCAGAATGAGTGATTGTTCTCGTTAATCCGCTGATTATTTTGACGGTTATTCCATTACTTGGAGATAAATATGTATCTCAAAAAACAAAACAAAAACATTATTTTTCTTTATAAAAACATAGTATACGGCAAGGTTCATTCAGAAACATGGTTGTTTTGTATCTGGAGCACACACAACAGCATCAACAGCTGCTATTCTGTAACTTTTCCATAAAAATGAAAAAATCAAGTGTAAGGGTCAAACATTAGAGCACACACGTTGACTGGCCTCTGGCAGTAAGAAGGAAAGAGATTATTTTTCAGATTCCAGTGAAATCAATCTTTTCCTCATCTCTGCTCACTTTCCTTAAAGGAAAAATATTGATTTACTTTCAGTAATCTACCAGTACCCTTTAAGAATTGAGTGACTCTTATTTGAGTGTGCTGGTGATTGGAAATGACAATATCTTAAAGCTGCTTAAAGTTACAAGAACAACAGGGTTTTTCCATGCAAAGAAAATCATCATTTCAATCATTTAGTCCCACTCTACATTTCTTAACATGAAGCATTCCTTAGAACAACCAAACAGGAGAGCTCATGCATACGTCTAACATTCCTTTCATTTATATGTACAATACCTGTGATTATACCCCCAGTCGCATTGTGTTTTCCTGACTGTTGACTCACTTCTTATTCTTTTTATGACAGCAGGCAATCAGTCTCTCAGCACTGGATTTCTTCAGGATAATCATTAGACAAGATCTGTTACTGATAGCTGAAAAAAATTACTACTGAGTGTAGCTTCAGAACTATCATTTAAAGTGTTGTTTGACAGCAGTGGGAGTTGTGATACATGTAAGGTGACGTATAAAGGCAGCGCTTGAAAATTTGACTACGTAACGTGTGGTCCTGCTGTGTGGATTTGAGAGAGAGCGGAGCCTTGACCCCTTGGAGAGTTCAGAAGTCTTCAGTATATCTGCTGAATACATGAAAAGATGAGCAGTTGAGTTGTGGATTACTGTGTAGTCTAGAATGCCAGCGCCAGAGTTTTGGATTTGAAATAAAAAGAGAGGGATAATTCAGTGGGGAGACTGGATCTGGATGAGCTGAAAGAACTGGAGTCTTAAGGGAACCGCTGCAGTTTAGACAAGATTGAAAAAAACAGTTTGGGCACAGTTATTGTTGATGAGGAAATGTCTGATGAACAGATGGTTTTCTGTATACATACTGAATGGGTTGTGCCTTTTTTGGTAGGTTTTGCACAAGAGTCAGTTGACTTAAGATTTAAGAGTCAACGTGGTCTCGTCAATAATGACATTATGTTGAGAGTAGAGTATTGCGGGTATGATTTTCCTTGGGGAACAAGCAGCTTCTTCATTCTGAGATTAAGTCTAAGGTGGCTGGCAGATGTTAATGTCAACGATGCAACAATTAATTTGTCAATGTGTTTTTGATTAAATCCTTTAGTCCAAAAATAGGGTAAAATGACAATTACAACCCTAGATGCCATCTTTAGATTGCTTGTCTTGATATATATTCAATGTACAATTATACCAAACAGAGAAAAGTACAAAATCCTCACATTTCAGAAGCTGTAACCAGAAAATGTTTGACATGTTTAAAATGTATGCCTCTTCTTGATCTACACCATTCAGCATGAGCAGGCTAATTAGCATAAGCATAGAAGTTGTTTCCTCTCTACTTCAACAAACATCTTCTCTTGAGTGGAATGCAGACATGTTATTGTATATCACTGGCAGTGATGCTATACAAATAAGCCTCCGCTGTGTGCGTGTTTGTGTGTGTGATACCCTTTACTTTTGTAATTGTTATCCCTATTAGAGAGAAGAGCATGCTTGGATGTGATGAAGTGGGCCTCTCGTGAAGGTGCATGTACTGTATGCATCATCTTCTTCCTCTGTGCACACTTTTTTTTGACAGACTCATAGTTACTTCCACTTTAACTCATGTATGTCAGTGTGAATTAGTGTGTTTCATTACAAGACAAAGCCAAACTAGGCTGGTCCACCATGTTGGTTCAGGGGAGGTCCACTGTTTATAAGGTAATTAGAGTGCTTATGGTTCACCCCGGGTAACTGAGGTCAGA
Organism: Dicentrarchus labrax; assembly: GCF_905237075.1. NCBI lineage: Eukaryota > Metazoa > Chordata > Actinopteri > Moronidae > Dicentrarchus > Dicentrarchus labrax. The sequence goes on from NW_026136710.1 coordinate 8,585,087, forward strand.
CTAATCTATGTCTAGATTTCAGAGGGGCCCCTGTAAAATGATATGTATCACCGGCAAAATAAAATAACCTTTAGGTGAAAAAACAGGTGGCAAAACAGTCAGATTGTCTGTGATGTCCCGCTCATTTTGAACAAGTTCAGGACTCACTGTGTCTCAAGTTAAATATCAGTCAGCGAGCTGGTATTGTATGGGGCTTTGCGACTCTACAGACTCTTCCTATTGATATTCTTGTAAAAAAAAAAATGTCATGAATGCATTTGGGATATCGTCCCTCCTTGTTCTCTCACTCATGAATATGAATGAAATCCACATGTGTTTTGAATTTGTTTGATCATTTGCATGAAATACATGAGCAACTAACAAGCTTGCATAGGATTGTATTCTTAGCTGTTGTTATGAAAGGTGCTAAGGGCCCTGTGCATCATCCCTCAGCGTGGTCTTGTTTTGTGTACTGAATATTCTAAAGGGCTTTATCTCTAACTATCCATGCTTAATTTTTTTGGGATAGTAGTTGTTCTATTAAATAATAAAACAACAAAGAAACATTCACATCGTGCTCTTTGACTGTCCCCTAGTGTGTCATTGCGGAGAGTGATTTAAATCTGAGCTGTTTCTGCTGTTCAAATAGTGTGAGCAGAGCTGAGGTGGACTGCTAAATAGCTTTTTGAGAGTCAATGCCAGATATTGACTCAGACGGTTGTTTAAATATAGACAAAGCTGTTTGGAAAGAATTCTATCCTTTTTCGATTTAAGCTTTGGTGTGCTCAAGCAGAGGCTGGCTTGCATTTATAAAAAGTTACTTTTTAAACAGTTAACTTGGCCCTCACCATGGGAAACATTACAATTTCACCCCAAGCAACTTAAACACTTACCATACTGGAAAGGTGTGTTTGGACTGCAATCACTAATTGCAGCCTTAACCATTGCCACAACATGTCATTCGACAGAAATCTCTCTCAAGTATGTAAGTATGACTGCAGTTCTTCTAACTGGACAATAACACTTAAAGTGTTTTACCAGGCAGTAAAAACAAATGTAAAACAGTTTTAATGTATATTTTCAAGTATCAGCATTTCAGTATATGGAAACTCCAACTAAGCACATACTTACAAATAGCTATACACCTCTGGTATGGGATGAGAATGTTATTTTCATGTATCAGCAGTTTATCTCTTGAGACCTTTTATATCAAAGACCTGACATATTTTCCACCCCCAGGTTATAAATCAAATAGTTGGTTTGAGGTTATTTTATTGCTTTAGTGCACTGACCTTAAGCTTCATATCCCTCACCCAGATTCTTTATGTTTATGTATGTTGTTTGAGCTTGTAGACAGGCCATACCATACCATCTCGGTTCTGGATGTCTCCCAGTCTGCCTGTTTTCATGTCCATGTGTCAAAATATAGAAGGTTATCAAAGGGACAACACGAGATATCAACAATTTTAAATTAAATCAGTTTGTATGAATGGAAAATGCCAGATAATACTGTAATTGTGTTTTAAAAGTGCTTTAATCTGCAAAGTAACCAAATATCACTCAGATTTTAGATGTGTTTATTTAATGATATAATGAGTGAAAGTATAATAAAGTAGAATATTATAGGGCTAATAAGCATTTCTGAGTAATTTAATAAAGATACAGTTGACTAAAATTGAACTTCAGCACAGTTATGGATCCAGTTTCCATGGGATGTTGTTGCCTGTTTCATGATCTTCTGAAGACGGACATAGATGTTTGTTTTCTCATGATTGGTCAACTAACCGTGGTTATTTTGCTAAGCTGGTTATTTGCTGTAAGTGCCTTCTGTCCTCCTGGGGATGTTATTGTGACGTGAAATATTGGGTCACACAGGAAACCATTCTCAGATCAGCTCTCATAGTTAAAGCCTCTCCCATCCCAAATCACCACAACCTATGCTGAAATGTAATTAACTTACACACATTAAAAGACAGACATGGAGACAACTTTCCACAGTTTGACATTCAGTGATACATTTTACTGTATAGTTATCTTATCTAAAAACATACAGTACTTCAATGCATAATAGATATCCTAGATTTATAAAACAATTTATGGTGCAAGAAGAATGAGTGGGTGCTTACGTTCCTAGTTCAAGTTTTTGAGACCAGTAGAGACTTTTACCAGTGTTAAGGAAGTTGAAGAAAGACTCAGAGACTCTAGTGCGGCTGAGAATTAAATGGAAACATTTAAGCCTAAGCCACAAAAGCTACTCATTTCAGAAGCTTTGAAATGAAAGTGCCTAGGTTACCGTAAAACTTCTAATAATAGCCCAGGCTTTTATTTTGCTTAAATCACTGAACTCACCCTGACTTTATTGGAGACAGGTGTCTATATGGGACAGGCGTTTCATTCCTTTAGCGCAAGAATCTTGCTCAACAAAGATGAAAATACTATAATACTGTGCTGCTTCTCTGAAGTTTTGTTCAGCAACACACACACAGTGTAATAAGATGCATAAAATCACAAATGCACTACACATGGCTTGCTCTCACCTCATAGAGGCTCTCCTTAGTGGTCACTGTTCCTCTTCTACATTAACAACAACTGCAGGAGCTATGGTGGTGAGTGTCAGCAAAGACTTGAAACGAGATTGCTGCCGGTTAATATCCTTCAGTGGGTCCCTCAAGTTAATTATGGCTCCTCTTCAGGTAGTAAATATTCAGTTGTGTGAGAGAATAAGGACTTGGCTGCTCTGTATATCCTGTACCCATCAAAATGACTGTAAAAGCAGTCAACTGTAGAAGGTAGACCCATTAGATTGCAGTGGTGCAGTGTCAGTGATTTACTTTGTTTTACAACGGATTATATTTCTGTGATGATGTTATTGCACGTAGTGTGACCTTTTTATAGATGGGTCATTTCATTCATAAATAGAATTGGAAGTAGCAAATGGAAAATCTTACTGTAATAAGATGAGAAACTCAGAGATTCTGGGTTTCAAAATGTATTACTGTGATATACCCTCATTCTTTTCCAAGTCTCTAATGGGCCATTTAAGAGAAAGATCTCAGAAATCAATCTTATATCTGTCAGTTTAACTGTCTTTAGATAACAATGTCTGCTAGTTTTCCACAACATTCCCCCAAATGATTTCCTTGTGTATCATGTGTATCTCTTTATTTCTCCTGTGTTGTAGTGTTTAGGAGCTGGAATTCAGACAGTTTTGTCAGTTGTCAGTCCACCACTATGGTCCAGACTGAAATATCTCAGCAACTATTGAATGAATTGCAATTACATTTTTCACAGAGATTCGTGGTCTCCAGAGGAGGAATCCCACTGACTTTGTTGGTCCTCTGACTTTTCCTCTACCACCACTATGAGGTTCACATTTGTGGATTTGAGTGAAATTTCTTGACAACTTTTGGATGGATTGCCATGAACACATATATGTTCCCCTCAGGATGCATTAATAACTTTTCATCTAGCGCCATCATCAGGTCAAATTTTTTAATTTGTGCAAATACGTTGATTTCCTGCCAATTAGCTGTGTTTAGTGCTTCAGGACACTTTCTTTACACATTCATCACATTTACACACCTCATGATGTGTTTAGTGCTAATGAGCCTATGTTAGTACGTTAACACACTAGTAAATATTATAAACATCATACCTGCTAAACATCAGCATGTTAACATTAAGTAACCGCACTCAGTTGGAGTGACTTTATTTGCTTCTTCAGACAGCTGGTATTAACTGAAACTCATTTAGAAGGGGTGCCTTGCCCTGTGATCTTCTACTTCGGTGCACTTTAGAACAAATATTACTGGAACCACTATAAAAAAATGCAGATGAACATTTAACAGACACAAAACAAGGGCAAATTGTACTCAGCTGCAGAACCTTATGGGTGTGTGTGTGTGTGTGTGGGGGGGGCCGGTGGGTGGCAAGTAATGCACAGTTCATGGTGCAGTCAGAGGCTGCATCCATTCTGAATTCTGGTGAATTTGCCCCTTAGTCTTGTTTTCCTATGGGTGACCTGGTTGAGTGCAAAGTAATCATTCGCAGTTACATAAAATAAATGAATACATTAATTAAATCAATTGAATGCTAGTGAGCAGACGAGGGAGAGCTTTCATAATATGAAATTACCAGACAGACCCATAGGAATGTCCCTATCATCGTAACTGGCACGGAATAAAAGCTGTAAAGTATTACAGAGTAATCTTTTTCAGTGCCACTATCAAAGTGAGTTTGACTGCACTATATTGCCATGACTTCATGGTGTAATTGGATTTTTTTTTTTTTATCACCTCCTGTTTGAAAGTAACACCTGGTAGCACTTTTCCTTGGAGCCCAGTGCGAGCGAGGGATGAATATTACCTCATGATGATGTGACTTGTGCAGATAAAAACATATTGGAACAATATGTTATTGTGGAGATGGGATGAATACAACCTAGCACAGATGAGGAAAGAAATTACGCAACAGAGAAGATGTTGATGGAAAGCTCATTAGTTTGTTGCTTCACATTGTCTCATCAAGTTGTCTCACCTAACAAACACAGATGTAAACTATATTGATAAAGAGTGAAAAAATCTGAGTGTGGATGTTTGGATTACAATGAAAGCTTTAGAAATGAAATGAAAAGGGAAGAAGACGTATACAAGTGAGCAGGAAAGAAACGTATGTAACAGAAACGCCACACAGTCAGCATAGTCAGCCTGATGTGGGATTTTAGCCATAATTCAGAGGAATGTCATCAGACATGAACAAACATGCAATAGAAGGCCAGACACAGCAATGAGAGCTGCAGACAGCAGTATCTGTGTGTGTGTGTGTGTGTGTGTGTGTGTGTGTGTGTGTGTAGTCTGGCCACATTAATGTTCTTAAACATGTTTCCCACATTAACAAACACAATTGTAAAAACAGACAGAATCACTGGATCACCACAAATTCTGTAGATCCTTATTAAAGATGTCAAACATTATGCACATTATATGGAACCTATTATGTGATTTGATTTGTCTTTTGGATGGATGTCCATTTGATGTGTTACAGAAAGAAATGTTGCAAGGGCTTCAAGTTTGTGCTGGGCCAGTGCATTCCTGAAGGTATGGAAAACTGTTTGGATGTCTGTCTTGTGTATTTGTGATTTTTGAATTCTCTCCCATCATGTCCCATAAGATCTTTAGTCCTTTGCCATACTGTACTTTCTCTTGTTTAACAACCCATGACAGGCATGTTGCTTGAAGTTTTGGCTTGGGAAAAAAAAATGATAGTGTAGATGGATATGAGATTCCCTCTTGTGTTTTCCTGTGTTTACACTGATGAAATGCCTCATTTATTTCTGTAGACTATGATGTATGTGCTGGCGCCCCCTGTGAGCAACAGTGTACTGACCATTTTGGTCGGGTGGTGTGCACCTGTTACCCCGGCTACCGCTATGACCGTGAGCGCCACAGAAACAGAGAGAAGCCCTACTGTCTGGGTGAGACCTTGTAACACAAATTCCTTATTAAAAACAAGGCTTTACCTTCTGACATTTGTAACAGGTGAAAGTGTTAGAAAGCATCAACGTGACTAATTTTAGGTTTATTTTGACTTTTAATCCATTCTCAATTGACAATTGTGTTTCTCTGTTTTCAAAAATGATTGGGTATGTGCATGTTAATGGATATATATATTAGTTACTTAACTTTAGATTGTCTTTCTTTGATCTGTCTTGTTGTGTCTCTGTTCATTGCATCATATAGACATCGATGAATGTGCAGACAAAAACATGACTGTGTGCTCTCAGATGTGCGTCAACTCTGTGGGGAGCTACAGGTGTGAGTGTGAGAAAGGCTATTTCCTGGAAGAAGATGGGAAAACATGCACCAAGGGGGAGAGAGGTGAGAACAGTATTTTTACACAGACATTCTCTCTTTATTCAAGGTGACATCTGACTGTGATGTGGGGCTGACCACACATTGTTATTTGGTGTGTGTGTGTGTGTGTGTGTGTGTGTGTGTGTGTGTGTGTGTGTGTGTGTGTGTGTGTGTGTGTGTGTGTGTGCATGTGTGTGTGTGTGTGTGTGTGAAGAGAGAGAGAGAGAGAGAAAGGAGGATGGGGGTACTGCAAACATAAACACCTGGTAGTAATTTAAATCTCAGCTCCTTGTGCACGTCAGAACAGTTCTGTCTCCCAAACATACCACCGCCCCCATGACTCCTGGTCGTATCTGATTTGCTGGATTTATTTCAGGAAAACATCACAAATGGTTCAGGTGATAATAAAGTTGGGGTTCTTTGCCCCCAATTCAGTTGCCAATGAAGCGGTCAGGGGCTGTAGATTTGCTACTTCCTCCCATGAGTATATCTTCCATTACCTACTATAGCATTTCAGGAGAAGCTGGAGAGTGAGAAACGGTGGTACATGTAGTCATGTTCCTGCTTTATGTCCCGCTGCTTTGTATAGTGGGGAAAATTGTGTCCAGATACTTTCACTCATCCATAAAATACAGTATATGCATTTATAGAGTAGGGACCGTTCTATTACAGACCAGAGACAAAACCAGGAGACCAAGTGAGCTCCGTGCTTTTCATGTTCTTTCTCTTTACACGATTGTGCAACTTTCTGTCTTAAATATTTTAATGTGGTTTCTGGCTAAAGAGTCAATTCTAGAACTTTGTCCTCAGGACAATGTTCAAATATGAAGGTATGTAATTATATTGCTTTATTTCACCTCCAGCAGAGCCAGTAGTCAGACATTAGTTCTGCGCTAGTCTTCCCTGATGCTCTGATACATTTACTAGACCTGTCTTAACTCAAGGATTTTGAGTCACCCAGAACATTTGGGTCTCATAAATGACAGTGTTACAGAGTTATCCTGCACTGTATAACTCACTCATCCCCTAAACAGACAGTTAGTTCACACAGTTTGCAACAACCCATCAAACTTTCACCAGAATAGCAGTGTGTGACTCAAGAGTATCAACTCTTACAGTTTTGTAATTTTGTTTTTTGAAAATGATTCATTGCACATTTGCACTTTTTAAGACATACTTGCCCAAACAATGCTAAATCTGTCCACATACTTCATAAACAATGTGATAAAATGTTTTCTTTTTTTCTGAAACTTTTCCAATAAATATTGTGACAATCCCTTTTTTTTCCGTATTCCCAGCAGTGCATATTTTTGAGAAATCTGACAATGTGATGAATGCTGGAACTTGCTCAGCCACATGTGATGATTTCCTCCAGATCAAGATGTCTGTCCTGCAGCTTAAACAGAAGGTAGGGGTCAGAAAATAACAAAACTACACTGTTTTTATCTTAAATCATAATCCTGCATCCTTCAATCCTGCTGTTTTTTCTATTACTCTTTGGTTGACTGCAGAAAGGCCCCAGTGAGCACTAAACACACCTTCTTATTTGAGCTGAATGTAAAAATCTGCAGAAATGCTTTGTTTCTTTATCACCATGTAAAAATTTCACTTTATCTCTGTGGAGTTCATACCTGAGAGTATGTCAGAAACAACAGCAGGCAGATCTTTAAAAGTCTCTTGAGATTTATTACAACACTTTATTTCCTAATAAAAAATGTCTTCCTTTACAGTACTGTAGCTGGTAGATTTCTTCCATAAGTGGGAATTGTTGGGTAATTTGTGTGAAACTCAACAGTGGGGTTACATTTCCCTCTGTGTAATCACAGACGTCTGAACCTATCTGAGCACGAGTCTGTCAACAGTGGCACTCAACACCCTCGACTGTAACACATTATATATTGCTTCCAGCTGTGTGGTCTAAGTGCTCCTGCAGCTATACTCTATATTAATCTCTTTTTCTTAGTGTTAATATATTAAGAAAACAAAAATGAAAAAACTGTGTATTATTGCAGTATATGAGAAAGTATATTCTCATTTATTCATAGCATGGGAAGGTTAGAGGATTTAGGATCACAGTGGTTCAAACACCTGTGCCCAAGGTCACAGGCTACAGTCTTGCATAATGCTCACTGATCAGCAGGTGAACCATGACCTTGCTCTGTGTGTGTGTGTGTGTGTGTGTGTGTGTGTGTGTGGGGTGTGGGTGTTGGTGTGTGTGTGTGTGTGGGTGGGTGGGTGGACATATGCTTCTACGTCTGTGCGCATGAATTCTGATTTGTAGGCCCCTGCAGTATAGCGAGGTCTTTGGCGTGTTTCCCTCCGGGATTGTCAGATCCACATGATGTTATACAGAGATCAAAGATGATTTTTCCCAAGGATGCCACTTAACATCCAGAGCAGGAACTCTCCTGGTCTTGCTGAATAATGCAGAGGGGTTGCCTGGCCCTCCATCTGTTTAGGTTACAGCTTGTAGTGTGGTGCAGATGGAAGATCAGCTTTCATCTTAGGCAGGGTATATAATTTTAACATAATTTTACTTGACGTTGACCCTTCACTGTGTAATTTTCTTGTCCTGTTCGACAGTGCAGGATTTTATGAATCAATGTATGTAAAACCATTTTAGGAAAGACAACCAAATGGGGAAATTAAACATTTGCATGTTTGATGTCACTTCCAAATTAAGGAAAAAAGGATTCTTATCCCATGTGAGAGTGTGTAATGTTTTTGGCTTTGTTCTTATTTTGATATATCACCTTTTAATTATTTGTAGTTGATTTCTCATTGACCTGTTAACTCATTCATTATTTTCTGCATCCCAATTCAAGATGGCCATGCTGTCAAGCAGTGCTGATGTCCCTGAGCAGATGACCAGTGAGAAAATCCTGACATCTCCCATATTTCTACCAGGGCCCCCAGGTCTCCCTGGTCCTCCAGGTAAAACACATGAAGCTAAAACTAATAAAACAGTGTCAGACTGCGCAAGGAAACTGGCCTGTATCCAGCAGGGATGATATGAAACACTAAACAAAAAGTACAGCTGAGGCTGATGGGAATGTCATTAGTTTTGCAGGTGTTTGGTCATTAAACAAAGTATTGGACGAATTATAACTTTGACCTGGTGATGGCACCTGATGAAAAGTTAAGAGATCACAAAAGTTATTACCATTCATCACAAGGGGGGCAGGAATCTCTGTACCAAATTACATGGTGATCCTTTATTAGTTGTTGAGACATTTCACTCAAAACCACAAATGTGGACATCATGGTGGGCATCATGGTGGCACTAGAGGAAAAGTCACCAAAGTTGTTGGAATTCATCATGCGGGAGCCAACAATATCAGTACAAAGTGGTATGCCAGTGTATCCATTAGATGTTGAGATGTTTCACCAAATAAGTGTAAAATTGGACCTGCTGGTGGCACTAGAGGAATAGTCTATGGATTGAAATTTCATAGCAGTCATTGTTGTTAAAATATTTCAGTCTGGACTGAAGTGGTGGACCAATCGACAGACCAAGATTGCTCTCTAATCTAAAAAGTATTTCATCTATTCTACAAAAGTCATATATTCTATTTGACCTTTTTTGTGATCAGTTGTCTTTAGTTCATTAATATCAGTTTGGATTGTTTTAGGAGATCCAGGACCGAAGGGTCCTCCAGGACATACAGGACTGTTGGGGTCACCTGGACCTCCTGGCCCCAGGGGCTTGATGGGACCCATTGGACCCACACCAGACCTGTCCCACATCAAACGGGGCCCCCGAGGACCCGTGGTCAGTTAATATATACCTTTTTTCAATCAATCCCAGAAAAATAGACACCTTTACTCAGCATTTTATACACAATTTAACTAAAGCATACGCTTCTGAATGAGCAATAATGAATGTGTATGTGTTCTGACCGTGACTGCTCTGAGTAATTCATGTATACAGAAAACCAGTCTCTTGCGTCCATCTTTGCCTTTGTTTTCTGTTGGTTCACTTCCACACTTCTGCTTTGTGTCACACAGCAGAATTACCTAATGTTTCTGGATAACAGCCCTGAATGGAGTAAAACCTGGAAAGACTCTTTTTGTTTTTGTCTGTGTTGCAGATTTTATGGGATTCCGGGTTTTATTCACCGAAATGATTCAGATAATTTAGTAATCCTGCACTGTGAGACAGGCCTCAGGAGAGCTGTGATCTATCTTTATGAAGGCAGCATGAGTAGGGAGCACCCAGGTGTCTCCTGAACTGACACATTTCAGAAAGACACAAAAAACATCCTATCGTGCACCCTCTTAAAGAAACCCACATTTTTGCAGGGTGAAAAAGGAAGACACATGGTCGTGGCAATAACAACAGAGAAGGCTGAATCCATTTACAGCTTTAGTTGTTTTCTTTGGCTCGCTGCGTCTTTGTGCAGCGCTCAGTCTTGCCTGCGAGTGTGATTCCTCCGTGTTAAAGTGTGGGATCTGAATCAAGAATGTGCAGGATGTGGCCATAGAGACATATTTTCTGGTTTTTAAAGCCTGAGTATTTATGCAATCTCACTTTTGATAAATCAGACCATCAGCACTTGCAATCGGTCATATCAACAGCTGCATGATACCAAATCAAGAAATCTAGAACACTGTTTTTGCAGTTGAAAGTGATCTATTGCTTTGTGTGTGTGACATTTGAATGTGTGTTTTAATTTACAACTCTTTATATTCATGTCCTGTTAATACATTTATTCACATGGGGAGGTCTTCTGACTAAACAGGAGTTGTCCTTGTCTGCACAAAAACCTGATTAGATTCTGAGCACAGTTAGGAGGTTAGGCCACCAGGTCACGTGTTTGACTGCAAGTCAGGGACTCACAGATGATGAATGTGGTATAGTGTGTGACTCACAGGCTTGATACAGATCTGAATATTGGCCCTACTCCCTATACAATGTCTTCAGACTTCTTTAATGATGATTATCCCAGGAAAGAGATCAAAGCACTCTCTACCATCGAGCTGAAGTCACTCAGAAATGGACTGGAGGCAGGCACAAAGTTAATCTTTGATAATCGTTGTTGGTGGAGCATGATGGAGATGTCAGTTTTGAATTTAAAAGGATTTAGAGTAAAGAAGTTTTCTGTGAAAACAGTGAATTGAACATTAACACATTTTTGTTTGGGTGCAACGCAGAGAAACACACTCACTTTTAAATTCACAGTTATGGACTTTACAGTTTCCAGCTGAGGTGTACGTTTTTGCAGTGTTAACAGAAACTCAAATACATCTGTAAAAATAATTGAAACAGATTTGAAATTCAGTTATTTCTGTCATCTAACAGGGGCCTCCAGGAGCTCCAGGAAAAGACGGCTTAAAGGTGAGGTCAGATGCTGTTTTGTCACCTAATCTGTGTATTCATTTTTTAAACACAACTTCTTTATAAAAGGCAGAGACTTTTTTTCAATTGCACATTGTAGAACAAAGGTCCACCTCATTGCCCCTACGGCACAGGAGTCATTCATGTTGGCAGCAGAGTTTGACTCTTGGCTCCCTGAACATGGCCTCTATCAAAGGAAAGATATCAGAGTTGGCTTATCTGCCAACACCATGTCTCTCAAAAGATATTTCTCAATAGCTAAATAGTTTTTCAACTTCACCAGATTAATACAGGGTGAAACCACAAGGCAGGTGCCAGGATTCTCACAAATCCTTAGCTGGAGTTTTTATTTACTGCAAGTTGGTACAAGTTGGGAGAAGAAAATTGATGTGGCAAAAAGCAATTTGCACAATTTTAAAGCTTTTGTTGGGAATCATTATTGGACTCAGACTAAAGAGTGATGATTTGGTAGAATATTTTCTCAATATGAACACAAGCAGAGGATTGTTTTTGGTATCTGAGTCACCATGTATGTAAAAATAATTGTGTAATTGCTTAATTAGACTTCAGAAATACTTTATTGATCCCCAGGGGAAATTAGATTTGTTACAGTTACTCAAGACACTCACAAGACATTAAAGAAATAGAAATAAGATTAAGAAGAAGGCAGTTAAAAATATGTATTGTATTACAATATCTAACAATAATATAGAGATAATCTGAAGTATGTACATTATAATACAATATATAGAAGATGGAAATGTATGTATGCTACAGTATATGAAAGACAGTGTAAGTGACAAGTGTAATGAATAAATATTAATGAGTACTGACAATGAGAGCTGAATCCTTAAAAAAAGCAGTATTAGTGACAGAATAAAGTATTGCAGTTTAATGACAATGACTCTGAGTGTCTGACACTGAAGAGTTTGATGGCCACAGGCAGGAATGACTTCCTGTGACGTTCTGTGGTGCATCTTGGTGGAATGAGTCTTGCACTGAAAGTACTCCTGTGTTTGTTTTTCTACCAGAGGATCTCTGTTTGTTTGGAGTAATAAAACCTCTGCTAAGGATGATTTCTCTCAAATGCAAACAAGTTTCTCCTTCAAACTTAGTCAGAAGGGAGCTGAGGCCAACAGCTAGTCTTTTCAAGTGGCAACACAGTAGCTTCTTCCTGACCACCAGTGTGAAGACTCTGGATACCTCCGGGCTGTTGCGGTTGTCTGGAATATCACATGGATTTTGTGAAAAGTGCCTTTGGATTGGCTGACGGGAGGTAGTAACCATCTCTCAAAAGGCTAACTGGAATGTTTTTCTCTGCTTTGCCTCCCAGAGGAGCCTAGGGCAACGTGTTAAAGAAGAGGCTCCGGCAGATGGTTAAGCCTCAGATTTAGGAGGCACAATGCCTTCACCCGGGTTACAGTGAGATTTGTGTTTGCATTTTTCACATTTTTTTCTATTAAACCAGATTTGCTCACTCTCATTTTGTAATAGTCACAAAAAGAAAATGGAAGAGCAGCTGAGGTCAGAAAAATACGATGGCATTTTGCTGTGTGCAGATGTTGTTTTGGCCTTCAGACTTCTGCAGTGCTTTGGAGCCGTTGCTTGTGCGGAGAGAGTGGTATGGTTCCCCTGCTCAGTGCCAAGGCTTGCAATGGCAAGTTGAAGTTGTGATACAGCAGGATGAGCAGCCAGTGGAGGTAGTTCGGGAAGCTGATTTATGGCTCATTTGGAGACTTTATCAAACTTAAAAGTAATTGTAATTAGACAGGAATCTGTTTTTGACGGTATAACTAAACTAAAATTGAGATCATAAAAACACTCCATCGTAAGGGATGAAATGTGCAACCTGTTGCTAGTTATTTACAGAAATACAGGTTTTTTTCAGGATTATTGTGATTTTACTCAATATTGATTAAAGAATGATGAGCCACACTGACTAAGAAATGTAGGAGGTATAAAATCTGAAGAGATTCCGGTCTTGTACTGGCTCTTGGATCTTGTTATACCCGTAAGGCTGTTTGCTTTTGCTGGTGGATCACGTATGGAATAACTTAGGTGCATCTTCTTTATTGACGTAGTACCTTGGTATTCTTTCAGTACAGCCAGGATGTTTGTGTGGATAGATTGGAGGGTGATGGTAATCTGTCTCTCTGAGTAACAAATCCAAACCATCTGCCAAAACACTCACAGCCCCAGTGTGACCCTGAGCCTGCTAACAACCACAGTAGTCAGGTCAATGTGTGTGGTTGCTACCGTAGGTCAACACGCTGCCATGAGTCTTCAGTCAGGTGACATATACAGTATGTTTAGTTTTTATATTAACATACACAGGACACAGTTTCAGGAATAGTTCTTCATTTTGGGAAATACATTTATTTTCTTTCTTGCCAAAAGTTAGATTAAAAGATCGATACCGCTCTCATGTCTCTGCTTTAACTACTGGATTGAGTTAGAGCAGAGATTCAATTAGCTTAGCTTAACATAAAGACTGGCTCTTTCCAAAGTTCAAAAATATGCCTATCAGCCACTAAAGCTCACTAATCAACATGTTGTTTGTTTAAACCGTACAAAAAAATAAAATTGTAATGACAACGTAAGTTACAGAGTTGCATCCTAGAACTATTAGTTATGTCATCACAGCACTTAACTCCCTGTTAAACCATCACTTGTGTTTTTACATTTTCAGTTTGGTGCATGGATGGAATAAAATAGGTACAATGTGTTCATTGGTGAGCTTTAGAGATGAAGGTTAGGTGTGTTTCCCCCTGATTCTGGTCTTGATGCTAAGCTCAGACGATCACCTGCCAGCTGCAGTGCCATACTTAACACACAGATATGAAAGAGACCCTCTCCTCTGACTCTGGGCAAGAAAGTGAATACAAATATTTCCCAAAATGTCAACTTTTACTTTTACTTTAACTGGCCATGGAAATAGTACAAAATTGAATTTGATTTTAAACATAAAATAATATGCTTTCTTTTTTTATCAATTAGGCATTTGAGAGATCAGTTTTCTCTCTCTTCCTCTTGCTCTTTAAGAAAGTTCCCAAAATAGAATAATAGGAATTCTTCTCGTGCTTTTTCTCCCTACTGTAATTCATCTAAGCTAAATATTTGTTTTGTTTCCCCAGGGCGATAGAGGAGCTCCTGGGCCTGTCGGACCACCAGTAAGATTCTGGACTTCTATATTGATGCCACACTATTGTAACTTGTTACCATTATACTGAACAATACAGTTAAACTAAAGCATAGCAGAAAAACAGACCACTGTGCACACTGGACATTAAACGACACAGTTGATGATACTGTCAAGCTCAAAGTAAATAGCATCCAGTACAGAGTAAGCATTATCCCTTTAGATAAACACTGTTGATGCTAACGTTTACAAATCTTGAGAAAAAGCTCACCAGCCAGTGGCCAGTCATAGACAGTCCATTGATCAGCTGGGCTTTTGTTGAAATAATCTCCTCTGTGGCTTCTGAATAACAAGAAATGGAATCTTCCATTAAATGCAGCAGGAGAATAACTTCAATTATGTGTCCACTAATAATTTCTAAATCAACAAATAAATATTTTTTGAATCGTTTGTTTTTGTTGGACTTGACCCCCAGGGTCCACCAGGATCCTTTGATTTCCTGCTACTGCTGATGGCCGACATCCGTAACGACATCGCTGACCTGCAGAGCAAGGTGTACGGTCGGCCGATGCACTCTCCAGGGGAGGAGTTTCCTGCGGTCCCTGACAGCTGGAGGGACAACCAGGACACTCTGGACACAGGCTCAGGTGAGGACTACAAGGAATCTCTACCTCGAACAGGCGGAGGGTCCAAGAGGAACAGGAAGAGAAAACCAGTGCAAGAGAGAACAGACTTTGACTGGAATATTTAAAGAGGGCAGGTTTAAATACTTAATGTCAGGAGTAAATATTGAAGTGGTTTGTTTCTTTTATTTAACTGTTTAAACAGAATGTACTGTATGCTTTTTCATCACAGATGTTTATTTTTGTAAGATATATGAGACTGAATATTTTTTAACAAAATGAGTAGACTGTGCAAATGCATGTTTTTTTTTATTTGATATTTTCAGAAACATATGGTTCTTTCACAGCACATTAAACAAGTCTCTCATGAAAGCAGTTTTTACCTCATTACTTTAAGACAGTGTTTTATTCAATTTCACACAATAGTGTACAATAAAGTGAGACACCCAATACCTTAGTGATGAATCAATTGACATTATCATTCATAAATTCACAAGGGGGATTAACACACCACAAATGTTGGATTGAGGCATTAAGAATTTGCACTGTGACCAAGTCCTCATCTGTGTGACATCTTACTGTAATTTCCAGTTGCTATGGCAGCAAAGTAATAACAGAAGAAGATGGAAAGGAATACTTTGCATTGCTGCCTCACATTAATTTTTTTCTAATTCATAATCACTGCTGTTGTCACACCCATCGATAAACAGCAGTAATTTATAAAGCTGCAACTAACATTTGCAATTTATTATCAATTAGTATGCTGAATATATTTTCAGTTAGTCAATTATATGGTCTGTGAAGTGTCAAAAAATGTGTAAAACACACAAGCCAATACAGAGACCTGACTAATGTGAGTGTCAACCTAATTTTATCAGGCAGATAATGGTATTCATGTTTAGCATCTGGAGTGACAATATGAAAATGAACAGTGCAGTTGTCAGTTGTAAAGCAGGATGATGGAAAAGGATTATTAGGATATTTCATATGCTCAGTTAAGTCCTGAGCAGCGGAAAATTGTCAGTTCGGAGCTTTAATGGGTGGACAAAGTGATGATGCTGCCCAGTAATTGTGAAGTCTGTTGTGTGTCTAAATGAAGACATCTAACTTCATTTTAAGTTCATGGACAATAGTTGACTGATAGTTCTCCACCAGAGGGAGACAAAGACATTTACAAAATGCAGGGTCACTTTACATTATCAAGTTCTTTACTCAGCAACTTTTTTCCTTTGTTTCGCCACAGCGGATCATCTGTTTCCATCTCAGCTAAACCATAATACTGAGAAATAAATGGCTGATTAATGAATCTCTAACTCATTAGAATATGCTTAATCAGTCTGATATTTCTTCTCGGCAGAAAACAAGAAAGCCTAATGACAATGTTACTATTACACAGTGTAGAAGGACAACGTCCAATATAAGCACAAGAAAAATTTTGAGTCACATTAAAACCGGTCAATAAAATGGTAACACTTTAAGTCCCCCCTATAGAAACATTTTAAAATGACTGAAAACACTGTACAATGTAGTTGTAAGCAGATATGAGGAAATTGTAAGTGTATGGATGTACATGTATTTAGCTATTTATTCTCCTATAAAGATATATTTTATAATACAACAGCTCTGTTTTAGTATATTAAGTATATTTTGTATATTCCCAGTTTTTATGAGGACCCCCCCAAGGCCCCCCAGGAGGCCCCAGACCCCAAGTTGAGAACCACTGTTATAAACCATTTATTAAATGTTTTAAATGTTAAATATTATAAAAGTAAAGCATTAAATTATAGTTGTTTGTCACGATAAAGCAACTATAATTTAACACATAAATTACTTATATAACTTAATAGTTAATATACTTTAAAATGTGCTTTAAAAAGCATGTTTAACATTTAAATCATCTCTGGAAAATTTTTAAAAGTATGACACCAATACATAGTAATGTCACTCTGGTTTACCCGCTTTTAACTAAAATCCTGAAGGCTGTGAAGTCCTATGAAGTCATAGCTGGAAGAAACTGAACATGCTTGGCCTCTGAAGTGAGAATGAGGTTTTGGCATTGTGCTTCCAGCTGGTTTTTGGACTTTTCTGAAGTCATAAACGTTGTTGTTTCACCCCCTTTTTGTTCACCCTCGTCCTTTTTGCTCATAACTCACATTTTTATCTTTCTCTGTCCTTTTATTCGGATGAAGGGAAACTGCAGATATAATCTCGGGAGCTTGACCAAAACAAGATGGTGTAATATTTATTTTTATGAAAAACAAGACCATGCAATAAAATTCTAAACACTCTGTCAAGCTTCAGTCTCTTTTATCAGCAAATCAAAGGCTTTCATGTGACTTGCTTTCCAGATGCTTACCGTAAAGTGGTTTATTACATGTGTCAGATTAGTATATGAGAACTTTTATTTTACACGTCATTTCAACTTCTAAAACTCTATAATTGTTATTATTGATTCTTGTGTCTATGTACTTCTGTTTTTTATAACTCCATTGTTTAAGAATGGAGTCTGGTTTGTTTCATTCTACATTCAAAAGAAAACAGATTGTGGGTCTGTCGGTGTAAAATATGCTGTTTTGTCTTCATGACAGATCTTAAAAAGTCAAAAAGGGAATGCATCCCAACCATTCTTATACTTGAAATGAAATTCCCACTTTCTAACACAGAGCTAAGCAAACTGTGTTAAAACTTTATAAAAAAACTTACATGCACATCTCTTTAAGCTGGAGAGGTGTGTGTAGAGATGTAAAGACAATCTAGATTTTACCACTGTAATAGTATTTTCCAGCATCGTGTTAATGGGACCTCTGTATCATAACAAGGATGGTCAACTGAAAACTTTACTGATGTAAAATAAGGAACCAAAAGCTCACAGCCACCTGGGACAACTGACCGGCTTCCAGCTAAGATTCCAGCTAAGAAAACTTACATTTTATTGTTGTCATTGTTTTTACCTGATAAATTGCTCATTTTTGCTGTAAGTTCTTGAGTATAGTTTTGAGGTGCTTTAATTAGTAGTATGATTTGCTACTGCCTTATACTTTTACTCCACTATATTTATTTAATGGCTTTATTCACATTACCATTAAAATATTGTGCACCCAATTACACAAAGATGTCCAACCTAACCTCAGGTGCACACATCTACACACTGACATCTTGTCCCCCTTACAGATAAAAAGCAATTGTTTAAATGCTCTTATCAGTGGGAGTCAATTTCAGCTATACCATTCATGCAGGTAAATATAATACCTGCCTTAACAACAGGAAAGTGATAAAGTTACATATTCTTTCTCATTTCCAAGTAGAAACCTTTTACATTTATTACCATATAACATATACATTCACAACATATGGAAACATTGCAAACAACATAAATAACTTATTAACATCATTTACCTCAACCCCATTATTGATCTAGCAACATCACTAATAGGGTCATCAGAGAATGAATACAGGAAGTGGTTGGGCACCTCCTCTTGTTTCTGGAGCACACGGTGGGTATGTCATATAAAGGAAGAAACTGAAACAATAAAGAATAACTATATTTAACAGTACTTGTTGGTGGTATAATCAGTAAGCCGTATGGTGATAAATGGAGTGTTGTCACCCCCTTTTGTCACACATAAATATAAGAAGAAACCCTCTTAAAGGGGCCTTTCGCATAATAAATACTTTTACTTTTAATACTTTAAAGTCTGTGTGAAGGAAAATCAGTGATCTCTCTCCAAACACAGTATACATATCATTGAATAGTTGTTGAATACATTATAAAAGACTGCGAACTATGTAGTCTTGTATTGTGGAGTTAGGCCGTTTTTCTCCTTTTTTTATTTTTTAGCGGTTTTGGGTTGAGGATTTTTTTTTTACTGTTGATTATCACTCTGGTTTTACTTGCATTTTGAATACACTTACTTGAAATTGAGTATTTTTTAAGAGTGGTGTATTGCTACTTTTACTTCAGTTAAGGATCTGAATACTCCCACAGTACACTATGCCCTGATACTCATTCAGTACCCCACTAAGTCCACTAGGTGGCAGTCATTTGCCAGTCATATACAGTATTACTGTGCGATTACATCCCTGTGAATGATGCACAGCACACAGTGTTCAGTGACCTCATTCAACTTTGCAGTGTTGTTCACACAGAAGCTCATGAAGATAATCAAAACACAACTATGAATAAAGCTTTGTGGAGATGTTCACTCGGCGTGGTAATGTGTGTTTTCTTGTTTTTTTTTCTGACTTAATAACTGAAATTATGGATATTCACATTATAATATTTAACCTATTTCCTCTCAAAGATGTTTGACCACATGGTTGTCAGCCCCCAGAACTGTAAAATACACATTTAATACACTTGCCTGTCTATGTAATTAATAATAATGCTGGTTTTGCAACATTACAATCAAACAACATCCATGGTGTTTGCTGTGTGCTAAAACCAATAATTCAGTCATCATAATTGTCGAAAACAAAAGTTGTATTTCAACATAAACAAAAACAGATTTGTTCCGTTTTTCAGCACATGCCAAAGGTTCCTTCAAAACAGCCAAATGTCATCTTCATTAAACACTACATCACTGTTTACATATTGTGTATTTGTTTCACAATGAGCCTTTTTTCATAGAACAGTTATGTAATTTGCATTTGATTAAAGAGGGGCCGAAATTAAAGTCCTGTGCACATCTCTTTAACAAGCTGGGGTCATCTCGTCCAGGAAAAGAAAAGAAAAAACCTGGCAATAGATTTCTCTAAAATCCCTTCTGGAAGTAATTAATCACCATCATACACGGGCAAGCCTTAAAAGATTTCAAATATTTGCTGAAGTGCCCCCTTGTTCCTAATTATATCTCCCTGCTTGGCCAGCTCATTATTTAGAACTACCCACAAAAAGATGCAACCCTGAATGGGAACCTTCACACACCCAGCCCCCTTTCAAAGAAAATGTTTAATAGCAAATGAATGAGTGAGTTACTGTGCTGCAATAAAGTCCTTAATGAGGTAATTTTATTAGTAGCGGCTGCCCAGAACTGTTGGAAAACGATGGAGGAAACAAACAGAGAGACGCAGCATAGAGAAAATTAGTGTTACCCAATTCATTAATTAATGCATTAGTGTGGGCAGCAAATTAACTGCCCCAAAAACCCCCCATTCATTGAAGATTATGATGAAAAAAACACATTGTTGCCCTCCAACGTAATTACAAGACAGTGCCAATTCAATTCTAATGAGGCGAAAGGTACCCCCTTAACATACATCCCCTATTTCCCTCTATTATAAAAGGGCTTGCTCTTGTTGGGGCCTAAGTTTAAGGAAGTATTGAGAGTGAAGGAGACAATAATGAGAGATCGGCCTGGCCTTAAGTGCTTTATATGCTGCAAACAGGTAGAGAGGATTGAATGGCTCTCTTTCTGGGACTCCTGGGGGGCCTGTCTTCCCAGCACAACAACACTTGGCCCTGAGAAAAGGGTCTGCTGAGGAGCCTGGAGAGTGAATGGACCTGTGCTGTAGTGGGTCAGACTGAATGGCCACAAGTTCTTCAATTATTACAAACTATGTTGTGCCGGCCCCGGGCTACACACATGTACACAAACACAAGCGCACACACGCACCTACGCACACAAAAAAACACACGTAGACAGCCCTCACCCTACCACCTCTCCCTCTCATTGAGTTATCTTTACTCAGGCTTTGTCTCCTCTAATTGGAGCTGATGAGGGACTAATTGGTAGCTTTTTTACAACACCCAGTACTTAAGCAATGGCAAGCCGAGGGAGGCAGCATGAGCGGAGTTAATGAGAGGCTTTGCACAAATAAAAGCTTTAAAATGGGCCTGTTTCACAGAATGGGGAGAAAAGGAAAGTTGAGAATATCTTTTGTGTCCTCCACATCTTTCACTTATGTGCAGGTATCTGAAAAGAAGAGGGAGTGGTGGAGGGCACACCGTGGTTGCCGAAACGTTGAGCACTTGTGCGCATAAAGGGATCTGTTCTGCATTGTTTGGGGCCCATCGTTTAGTGTGTCTGTTAATAATGAGAGAGGGCTGCTCTTCAAATGAATGTGGCAAAGTCCTTAGTGGACAATAAGTGCCCTCTCTTCCCTGGACCACACTGGACTGTGTTGAATCAATCTGAAATAAAGGTTTAGTCCTTCTGCGTCGTTGAGGGTGAGTATGTGGCCTATGTGGTGCAGAATTGAGCCAACAAATAATACATCAGCAAAGCCTGTCTATACAGCTCTGATGTGGAGTAATCATTAAATCTTTGTGGATTATTGTTTGTATCATGAATCAAATGATTAATGGGGTTTGTGCGTCTCCTGCTGGATGCACTTCAATCACATGTGACGTTGCAGAAATAAAAATCAAGCTCACTCAGATGTTAATTCAAACGTAAAAATCACACTCCTCTCGTGGTCCTCTAGGGCCAGTTAGGGATTTGCATGGTGGTGGTAAACTTAAGAGCACAGTGGGTTCAACCGCAGGACATTTCCTTAGCATGCTGTCATCTCAGTAGACATTTTGTCCCTGTGTTAATGGATTGCTTTGTGCTTTTCAGGTATGAATAAACACCATGAAGCAACAGGCCTCATTTAACTAAGCCATGGTGTCACACCAGGAGGTGACAAGGCACTCTCCCTTTCCTCCTAATGTGACATGGGTAATACAAACATCTTTAGATCCTCCAGGAACAAGTAGCCCCATGCACAACACAACTGCTATTTGTTTTATCTGATTAGTCCAGTTAGACCTCTAGATAATGGCTAGTCCAAATGATGGCCTACAATACATAAAGGTGAGGTAGAAAACGTTAAGATATGAGGCTCATTGTGGTCAAAACTTTGAAAGAAATTAATCAATTAAAAATAACTACATTCAGGATGGGAATAGACTGATCAAATGCGGACCCAATATATCCAAGCAGTCATTCAAATACAGTATTATTTAAACATCAATAGTCTAGGCTGCCGATCAACTTGATGTCACTTCCTAGATACATTTACAACAGCATCGTATAATTCCCTGGCCAAATATTTGTGCTGACTCATGTGATAGGCTATTCACAGTCTCAGTGACCCATTAACATCTTACAGGTTCCCATTGTCCATCCCTAAATGGATCCATTAGCATTGCTATTGTTATTTAAATACTACATTTCCTAACAAAGACTGTGGTTTAACTCTCTAATGAGGACTTCCTCAGACAAAAGGACAGAGGCCTCTATTTTCTCTGCTCTCTAAACCCACTGCAAACTTGTTAGATTTCATAGAGTTCAGAGTTTTAAATGTTACACAAGAGTTAGCATCTCATTTGTAATTTAATGTACTCCACTTAGAATTTCAAGTGTGCTTTCTGATGTTGTTGATGGTTTGGTGGAGGTTTTTAAAAGGTGTGTTTGAAGGCTTTTTCTTTATCTACTTGCTCATGCACGATCCTTATTTTAATTTTCAAGACTTTTTCTAATGTGTCACTTTTCAGCTGCACACCCTAAATAGAGACATATCTCTATCATCTGATAGAGATATGTCTGTACATTTACAGTGTGCCTAACTGTATTATATAAATCTCAACATTTAACTAGTTTGACAGGAAGCAGCAAGTGCCCATTTCCGTCATAGAATGGATTTACAGGGGGAAATATTTAGCCATAGTTATTCATATTGGTGCAGAATCATCCTGTCATTCTGGTACAAGAAAATATAATGAAAGTGTTTGTGACTTTTTTGTGAGCCTATTCAGCCTTTAGCCTATTCATTAGATTCTCACTCATGAAAGGCAACACATTTGTGAAAATGATGTAAGTTCTGTGTTACACCATGAGAATAATTCTGATGCTCCTCCATCCTGTGCGTTTTGTTCATCATCTAGCGACAACAACAGAAGAAATGTCTATTTAGATTATATGCTTTCATTGCCTTTTATTATCCTATTTAACCATTTAGTCTGAAAATATAATGAAAAATAACTCAATGTTTTTGATAAAGAGAGAGTAGACTAAGCTATCCGAGACAGATAGATCATAGCTAGATTATAAACAAATATATAAATTGGCAAACATATATATAAAAAAACATTCTGTTAAGAAACTTAGTGAAAAGCAAAAGGTAACCAGAAAGTACATTTATGCTGATATGTTAAAGAAATTACTAAAGCATAAAACCTGCATCACTGTAACCCCATGCAGATCATTCCTTGCTATTAGCTGATCATTTGCCAGAATAGTCAGAATCCCCAGATTAGTGTCACTACAATAGCCTGTTTTGTTTTGGGGTTCGTTCCTGAACCCGTAATCACAGACCCTCACAGTAAGTGATGCTGCACCTCCAGAAGCAATAGGAAGAAGCTGGTGGGAGTAAATAGAAAGCGAGTGGCACATAATTGTGTCATCTCTCGTCTCCCACTGAGGCTTTCAGACTGCAGTGAAAGCTCCTGCGGCCAGCACGGCTATGTCACCTAACCTTTCATTGACCTCATGCAGGCTTATGAGCCGGCCCCAAACAACACAGGTAATACAGCAGCTGAAAGAACGAAAACCTCCATGTGGTTTTTGACAAACCTGATATTTTTTTTGGCTTGTTGCATTGAGAGTCTTTGATGCTATTTCAGCTCATTTGTAGATCTAATAATAAAGTTTCCCATAAACTTTCTAGGCGCAATCTGTGCAGAATGTGGTAATACTTTATGGATAAAACTTTTATTTATTTGACCCAGTGTAAGAAATACAGGTGTTAGCATAGACGCATAACATAAGCAAACATTTAATAAGAATTCCTTAAATTTGTTTTCTTAAAGAACTCTGCCTGCCATATATGGACAAATGTATGTGCATGTATACTGTGTAATGCTGGAACTGCTTCTAAATTAGCCCAAACATATCTTCTACTGTGCTGCAATTCCTCATTAATAAATATCAGTTGGTTGATTAAAAGCCAAAACACCTGAAACATATAGCATGTAGCTATAAGAACAAGAAATTACTGTACAATGACTGATTGTATTTACATTGTTTCTAAAAAAAAAAAAAGGGGGTCTCAAGGGAAAATAAATTGCCGTTGCTCCCCTATTGACCCCCAATCTGCCACGTTTTGTGCAATGTGCTTGCACCTGTAACCTCCAACTTCAATGGACATAAGTGGTAGTGTTTCCACTGCCTCGTTTTATTGATTTAATATTTTCATAATAAAAAATGCCCCAAATTCCCCAGTTCCAGCTTGTCGTTTTGCAGAATTTGATGCTTTTCTTTAGTTTATATGATTGTAAATCGAATATTTGTTGGTCAGATAAAACCAGTCACCATGGGCTTTGGGAAATTATGCTTAATTAGAGCATTTTTCCCAATTTTCTGACATTTTATTTGTTAAATTGATTGCTTTGAATTGCTTGTTGGTGAGTTGCATATACATAGCTAGATATATAAGTGGCATACGGTCTGTCCAGTGGTGTAGTGCAGGGTATACACAGGTATACTTATTTTCCAGTCAGCATTGGTCATACTCACTTCTAAAACCCTTCTGATGCACATCATTCAGTAGTGTTCTGGGAGCTGAATTATCTGTCCTAGGAAGACAAGTTGTCATGAGTGGATGGAATAAAAAATATCAAAATGTATATTTAGTGGTTGTTTCACCCTATAATAGTCTGTGGGCCTGTATTGATTACATACTCTTGCACCTCTTTTGTGGCTAATGTTAAGTTCATAATGATCCTCACTCCCTGAAGTTAAGCAGAAGAAGTTAAGAAGTCAAGAAGTGTCAATGTGCAAATACTACTGGCCGTTTTTTTGGGCAGATGCTTGCCTCATCTTTAAGGTCTCACATGGGCTTGCCCCTCCCCCACTGAGGGCAGCTACCAGAGCGGACTGTGTTGTATAATAACAAAACGTGGCATGTTTGGGCAAGCAGTGTTCTCAGTTAGAGCCACCCACTACTGGAATAGTCTACCCACTGAACTAAGAGAGTGCACTAATTACCTAACTTTTAATCATAAACTTAAGACATAGCTGAAGGCAAACCAAACCTGCAGCCATTAGTCATCTTACCACATCATCTCTTGCACTGCCTTTACATAATCTCACTGTTTTTATACATCTCTGTCACTTTTGTGTAGTACTTATGTATTATTTTATATTGTATTGTTGTTGTAGTACTTGTTGAAGCACTGTACTGATGACATTGGGAACTAATTTGTTATAACCTGCTCAGGGACTACAGATGAAAATGTGCTTATTAGCTATCTCTGGCACATTTACACTAAAGAGTAAACCACTATGTTGATTAATGTGTATTGTCCCTGGTAAATAAGTAAATTAAAGTAGTCTTAGATCCCACTGTTTATAACACAGGGTGTTTATCCTTTGCTGGATGGGCAACAAATGTAGGGCATACATTAAGAGTACCAAAACTTCAATTGAAAGCAGGGTCCTAATTAGAAGCGGGTCCTCTTTATTAGCCTGGTGTGGCTGCACATTTTGACAAAAAAAACGCAGGTCTCAATTCTTAAAGCCAACCGAGTTGACCGAGAAACAAATATGTTTAAACCTATGTCAATATGGACATGCTACACATCGTTAGATCAGTTAGATTCTCCAAAGTTCAATCAGTTCATTTTATGGAAACAATGACCACCAAAGTATCAAATGATTAAATGAATTATTCATAGTTAATATGTTATTCAATAGCATTTTTATAATTTTCATTTTTATTTTTAAGCAATTCATACTGGTTTAAATAAACATTTCAATAGTATTTCCCATCTTTCCTGAGCAACAGTTTTGTGCAAAAGGAATTCATCAGAATCAGAATCAGGTTTATTGCTAAGTAAGATTTCACTTATTTGCTTTAGTATGCTGGTGCAAGACAATAAAACATAGTAAAAGATAAATAAAGATTAAATTAAAGGCAATAAAAAGGAGCCCCTATATACAAATATAAAGAGAGAGAGAGAGAATATGTACAAAATAGCCGGATACTTAAATAAATGAGCAATGAGCTGTAGGCTACAGGAATGCACAGGAATCTGCAAGTTAGCTGTGTGACATATTTGCAATATGCAAGATAAAAAACAAACATTAGTGCATTAATGTAGTGCGCGGGTTGAGTTCAGTGATTGAAGCAAATAAAAGCCCAGGCTATTAATTGCTGCTGTTGTTTTAAGACATACCCTACCCACTTCTCCAGGCACCACTACCACCACCACTGCGCATGTCTTAATATTTTATTTATTTATCTATTTGACAACATGACTCATGTGCAAGCAGGTCCCTCTTGTGAACCTCAGCTGTACCAAAAAAAAAAAGGAAGAAAAGGAGAAAAAAAAAAAAAGACAAAAAAAAAAACGACCAATGAGAAAACGCCCTGTTGGCCCTACAGGCATCCCGTCATGCGCGTGGACTCAGCGCTACGTCAGCAGTGATACCGAAACATGGCGGTGTCCATAGCACAGCGCCCGGCTGCCAGTGCTCGTGTGTTGATATTAACTTTTCTCACCACTGTAATATTTCACCGCACTGTCGCCGATGTCTCCACGGGTGCCTCGACGTCGGAAGAGTCTCCTCACCGCCGGTTCGAGTACAAATACAGCTTCAAAGGACCGCACCTGTCTCAGACCGACGGCGGTATCCCGTTTTGGATCCACAGTGGAAGTAAGTTTGTATCCAGCTGTCAACATCACAGAGCTGCGGCTCGTTCTGCTGCTTTTCTTTAAACTCAACACTTTATATATATATATATATATTTATATGTGTGTTAGTGTGTGGAGGTGTCAGCGAGGAGGACAGCTCTGGTTGCTCGTGTTTTTCGGTTTTGTAACGGACGGTGTTTCCGCTCAGGGTTTGCTTTGTTCATTCAGAACTGCACTGGGGTAATGCATACTGTTTTAGCAGCCAAGCTTTGTGTTAGAGGCACAGGTCATATTCAGGAACGTGTCCTGTAAAAAAAAAAAAAAAGGCCCCCAGTACGTTAAAGGCTGCTGTGAGAGTCTGTGCAGACTAGTTGGACTTTCCTCTTGCAGAAATGGGCCTTTGGATTCTTGCATCACTCACTGAGTTGCCCTGTTGCTGACATGATAAGTTCAATAAGAGATTACACTGCATTCAGCACTGATCTGCAGCTGGAGCTAAAGATTATTTTGATTAATCAAAAAAGTGAAAGGAGACATCCTAAAGTATCTTGATGGGGACTTTTTTTAGTTAGAAAGAGGACAGTTTAGAGGTGACAGGAAGAAGTGGGTATGTATGTCAGAGTATAAAAAGTCTGCGGCTAGACTCAAACCAGGGGATGCTGTAATTACATGGTCGGTGTCTTAAACCTCTAGGCCACCAGGATGTTTGTTAATGTAAACTATTATTAACTATGTTATTCAGTTTACTGTAACATAAGACAATAAAAAGCAGCGAGTCTTCACAATTTAGAAGCTGGAGCTCTGTAATGTTTTGGGATTTCTGCTTGAACAAATTAGACTATTGACTTATCGATTACAGCGATCCATGCATACCACAGCTCGATTAGATTAGACAATTTGAGAACAGCGCAGGGTTTTTCTGATGACTCGACCTTTAGTTTAGTCTATAAAAAATGTCTATAACATCTCTCGTTTTGTCTGTGCAGCACTCAAAACCCCAAAGTTATTAAAGTTATAATGATGTGAAACAGAGAAAAGCAGCAAGTCATAAGTAGTGACATTAACAATTAATGTAACCCTGAGTAAATCTAGATTGTTCCAACTAATCAGAATAAAATAATCTGATAATGCTGTTAATGCATTAGCTCTTTTCACAACATAGAGGAAGAAGGAGCCACAGAAACTGAAGCTACTTTTATGTGCATGCTTTCCTTATTATTAACATCATATTTTCATGCTGCTACTTAAATCCTGCTCCCTATCTCCATCCCTCCTCTCCATCCCAGATGCTATTCCCAGTGCAGACCAGGTGCGCATCACGCCGTCCCTCAGGAGTCAGAGGGGCTCCGTGTGGACGAAAAACAAAGTCAGCTTCGAACACTGGGAGGCCGAGGTGACCTTCAGAGTATCTGGAAGAGGCAGAATGGGAGCGGACGGTTTGGTAAGGAGGGCTGAAACTTCAGTGTCGGGGAATGTGTTGTACTACACAACTTATTATTGCACCTCTGATCACAGCTTTTATTAGAGTTAGGTCTAAGTTGTATATACTGTAAGTCGAGAACCATCTGCTTTGCCCAGGAGCTACACTACTTACTGTATCTACTTCTCTGTGCATCTACACTAGGGTGTACATCAATAGTAATTCACATTCATGCTTACTTATGCTTTAATTAAATGTTTCACAATCTAAATCTTCAGCAAACCTTTTTTACTTTAGAGCAGCGCTCAAAATTAAGGATGTCCTGTTATTGGGGGACAATACAAATATCACTTGGTACACGAAGACATGGTGTCTGGGACAATTCTGGGACAGCAGAGATTAAATTAGTACATTTAGGTATCAATATGTAGCATTTGAATTAGTCAGGTGTTCAAATTTGGAAAATGTGAGGTGGCTGGAGCCTACACTACCTTATTTGTGCCTTCAGGCGAGTGTAGTCTACTTAAAGGCACCGATTGCTACAGCACAAAATCAATCGTAGAGAGACCAGTGTAGCAAACTTTCTCACTAGATTTAGCGACTTTTCAGACCCTCTTAGTAATGCATTTTGTGACTTATTCAGACCATCAGGGAAAAGGGGAAAAATATATTCAAATATATTATATTGTAATTCATTCCCATGATGCGGTCCATGGTTCTTCCGCCAGCAGCACCGGGGTCTCTCCTGCTCCTCTTCTGCCAGTAGGTGCGGCTTGTGGTTTGACCTTTTCTTTCACCCTTTTTTTCTCGGAATCCCTGGATCAGGGTGCTCCTCCTATAGCTTGTAAATATTTAAATAGTTTGTTGGATCTTCTCCCTTTTGTAATTTTTTAAAACGTTTTTACTTTAAATATACAATGTAGTGAGTTTGTGATTATTTGGCTGAGTAATAATAATGTTCTGAGTGTGGGTATGTTCATTTTCATCGCTGTATACCAATCAGAAACCGGTTTACATTCACCCTGAAGAAACACCTAGGATGATTTTAATTGTTTATTAGCTTAGCTTTTTTTATATTAGCCTTTATTAACCAGCAGAACTTCCATGGTGGACCAGAGTCAATGAAGTGATGTGAGTTACTAAAACAGTTTTTTTTTAAAGTTTTTAAACTCCATTATGTACTTTAGTTTGGGACAATAGTTGTTAAGTCTCAGCAAATTAGCATTTTGCACCCAAATGTTTTCCAACCTCATATTGATAAAGAAACCAAATCTTACCTGTAATGACAGCTGAGAACTTCCCTATACCAGCCACAACAGTTAAGTAAGATATACTGTACAATGATCAAACCTTGCATATGGAGAAACCTGCATATTTTAAGGAGAAGGTGCAGATCCTGTTTGAGTAACTGTGTCATGCCCACAGGGTGAATGACAAGTATTTCCCCAACTGACAAAAGAACTGTTGTGAACAGCATAAACATCTTGAGCTAACTTGTGCTGTAACAGTCCATATTGATTTAACTTCACTGGACAAACCTAAGAGGCAAACCAACAAACAATCACAAGGGAATGGCTACTGTCTTTGACTTGTATTTGATAAAGGATGCTAAAACCAAGTCATCTAATATCTGTACCACATTTTCTTTATCTAACAGGCTGTGTGGTTCACCACTGCACAAGGCCTCGACGGTCCGGTGTACGGTGCCGCTGATCAGTGGAGTGGAATTGGAATCTTCTTTGACTCCTTTGACAATGACGGAAAGGTTGGTGTCGACATTCCTGCTAGTGTTTTAATGTGTTTTAATGTGAGTTTTTAGTTTTTTTAATAAACTGCATGTGTTGAAAGTAGGGATGCACCGTGAGGGCATGTAGTTCTACTTGTACCCTATACCACTTTACAGCAGCGTGACATTGTGTAACCTCTCATTAGTTGAGCAAGTAGGTGAAGGGGAAGCAATGTCAGAAAACATGAAAATAAAACATGTTTTTAAAGCCATTGTTAGAGCTGTAGTGGTATTATTATTAAGTACTCATAATGGTACTCGGTAAGTACCCAAATGTAGGTACTTGTATTTGTTCTGAAAAAAGTGGTATCGATATTTCCCAAGTTCAGAGAGGACTCGCTGTTAAATCTTTCTTTCTTTCCACTCTTGTTCAGAGATCTTCTGCTACAAAGATAGCACACACCAACAACAAAGACTTCTGCTTGGTTGTTATCAACTGGTTTAGTCATAGAGGAAGTGTGTTGAAACTAAAAAATATAATTTAGAGCTGTGGGGAATATTAATTTTGGTTCATTTTTATGTTAAGAAATGCTAAATAAATTAATAAAAAACATCTATAGCTGCCATGCAAAACAAATCTTCATAGGTCTGTTTATATCACATTTTAGAATTTTTAAAAGCAAAGCCACCTCTGGTCTTCAGATGAAAAAAGGATTAATGCTGTTTCCTTGTATTCTCATCTTCATTCCAGAAAAATAACCCAGCTATAGTTGTTGTGGGAAACAATGGCAACCTTGTTTATGACCACCAAAAGTGAGTAAACATTTATTTTGCTTTGCTCTGATGTCGTCACTAACTCAAATTTTAAAAACTTAAAGAAGATTATGAAATGTGATTATATTTGCTTGGAAAGTAAATAATCCTCTATCTTTCTTAATCTCCCGCGGACCAGTGAAAGCTTTAAATCACTTTTTCAAATTCCAGTTTGTCATAGAATTCACAATGTTTACTGTAGCGCTAAACAAGTGTTTACAAGAACATACACAGGAATTTATGTTATTCATTTATTTAATAGACTTTCATTATACTATATCTATATGGAGCGTAGTGCTGTATATAGATTAATGTAATTGATATATTTTGTCTGTTGTTTTGATCCAGTGACGGCACCACACAAGCCCTCGGTACATGTTTACGAGACTTCCGCAACAAACCGTATCCCGTCAGAGCCAAAATAACTTACTACAAGAAGACACTGACGGTAGGAGAAATCATAAACACTCACATGTTGCGCATAAAATACTAGAGTTATTACCTATATAAATGAAAAGAGGGGAAAGGAAAGTGTTTGCTGATCAGCGCAGTCAGTGGTGACATTGTTCTGTCCTCCTCAGGTGATGATCAACAATGGTTTCACTCCAGACAAAGAGGATTATGAGTTCTGCACAAAGGTGGACAACATGATCATTCCCAGCGAGGGCTTCTTCGGCATTTCAGCCGCCACTGGTGGTTTAGCAGGTATTATTTCATCTTCTGTGTTAAAAGCTCTAATGTCAGTATTTAGTTGTTTAAAAAGACATTCATGTCTTTGTACTCCTCCAATTAAAACTCCACAGTCCGACTCATCTAGGCTGAGCTGAAATACAAAATGATTCAGCTTAAATTGTCAGGTGTGGACGTATAACCTGATGTGTGTATATTCCACTGTGCTTCCAAGTTAGTACTGTTTGGATTAATGTAAAATATAAACAAATAGAAGAAAATAAATAGAAAGTAAAAGTTTTTGCATTATTCTTTTGTTGAGGCAAGAGTTGTAATTGTTGATTGTGATTTCCTGATATTTTCTTTTTTTATTTGTGATATATTATTATGAGCATTGTAAAAACATTAACGTGTTATTATCTAATTATAATGAGCTTTTTAATCTATTATTATCTCTCTGCTATCCTCTCTTTCATCAGCCTATTTCCCCACCTCAACACCACCCCCATTTTTATTCTGTAAAAAGAGTTAACAGTGAAATTACCCCATTATTCTTGTATTAAACCCTGATACAACCTAATTATTGTAAGACGATAGGTCTATTGTAAATTCTTGTAAAACTATGTTCTTATCAATATTGAAATGTTCTTCCTAGTATTACATATTACATTAAACAAATTTATATTACTATTGTTATAACCAAGATAATACGATGTTATTACTCTGTAATTACATGGTTTAAACCTTGTTGTTACTAAACAGTAATGTAATGTACTATCAGCATTTTAAATATGTTTATTTCTGTTGTAATTTTTTAACGCAGAATTTTTTTCCTCTATCAGATGACCATGATGTTTTATCCTTCCTGTTATTCAGACTCACAGAGCCAGGCCAGCAACCGGTAACTACATTTTCTTAGAGCTCCTTACACTTTCCACAATCCTCAGTAGTTGTGTGTGTCTCTGTGTGCTGCAAGCATGCATGTTCACATAGCCTTAAGCACGGCCTCTATTGAGTTTCAGAGAGGGTTTTTTTTTTGTCTTTTCCATTGAAGCCCCCACCTGAATCTGAGATGCCTAAAGAAGAGAAGGACAAGTACCAGGAGGAATTTCAGAACTTCCAGCAAGAGCTTGACAAAAAGAAAGAGGAGTTTCAGAAAGAGCACCCAGACGTCCAAGGAGAGCCAAGTTAGTTTTCTGAAACCAAATGCCCCTATTGATTATGTAAAATATATTTGGGAAAAAAAGAATCTCTTTTTAATTAGTTTTATATTATCTGAAATCAAGTTAAATCTTTACTTTACATTTGCAATACCTCATGAAAGGTTTGTAGATTTTATTTCGATCGGTTTTAATCTTGTATGTGTTTACATACTCTGCAGTTGAGGACTTGTATGAGACGGTAAATGACCGGGAGATCCGTCAGGTGTTTGAAGGCCAGAACCGGATCCACCTGGAGATCAAGCAGCTGCACCGGCAGCTCGCTATGATCCTGGATGAGCAGCGCCGATACGTTTCAGTCATCACCGATGAGGTCGCCAAGAAGGGGACGAACGCTGAGTCGGGACAGGTGAGCATTTCATATTTCAAAACATAGTCAGTGGTTTTGCTTCTACAAGGTTTAGATTAATAGACCTGCTCAAACAATAAATAAATAAATCCCATTGCTTTCACTTCAGTATCCTTTCTGTGTACTCCCACTGAACTTAACTGTTTTTATGATTGCTTATGAAAACTAATAAACCTTTTTTATGACAGCTTTATCATATGTCAATACTGGAGTGTTTAATCTTCAGACTGCTATGTTGTGTTTATGTGTTTCTCTTTCAGCTGGACACTTCCAGTCAACAACAGTTGGGCTCTGTCATAGCCACCCAGCAGGAGGTTCTCAGAAACCTGAATGAGTTGAAGTAAGTAACAATAATGTCATTGTTGTTGTTGTTTGGTCATTCTTTAAAAACTAGTTGTTGTTTTTGCAACAAACATAAAGAGAGATCTGTGATACTCAAGAAAAACAAGGGAAATCTAGGCAGTTAAATCCCTCGAATCATATTTAATCTCAGGATGCAGTGGCTGCAACATCACAGGTGTCTGCCAGCCTGATAATCCAGCTGCAGTAACAGCTCCCTCCACAGTCAGTCAGCCACATGTATGTGCACACACACAAAAGCTAAAAGCCTCACTACTTAATAGGACAGTTATCACACAAAAATCATATTGCAGTTATGTTGACAGATATTGCGAGGTATGATTCACGATTAGTGGGAATGACATTCTAATATTTCTGAACCACAATTTTCATTTTCACTGAAAAATAACTATTAAAATCATAATGATGTGACATTTGTTGGGGTATCAGAAAATGTCAGCTTCTGCAATTTGAGCATTACACTTGCAAGTTTAATAATATTTTGTTTAATTGTGCAGCCCTAACCAGTAATTACAGCATGATAGGTATGCTAATATCCAGCTGTAATCTCCTTCTTCTTCTTCTTCTTCTTCTTCTTCTTCTTCTTCTTCAGTAGTTTTAAAAATGGTCTCCTTACCACTCTCAGATGACAGCCTGCACAGATTTTAAGATAATACAGCTTAAGAGATTTTATGATGGTGTGCTTTCAATGGCAAAGGTTCAAATGACTGTTTGATTTTGGTACTTATAGGAAGTAAGCCTGATTAGGTGTGCAGAATGTAATTTTTGGAGGTTTAAAGCTTGTATTTAGTCAATAACATATTTGTGCTTTTGTACTGCTTGCCTAAGGTGCTTGTGGGCTTAGTCATTGTAAGCACGCAACAGATAAAAAAAAGTCTTCTTCACAACCTTTTTTTTTAAATTTGTGAGGGGATTTTAATGAATGTTTTTCTCAATTTCACCAATGATTCAGTAATTAATTATCCAACTAGTCTACTTATTCCTGGCTTGTCAACTCAAGACTCACGTGTTTAGCTGTTAATAGAAATTTGAAGCCTTTAGTTCTTTAATTTACTTCGGAATTTTGCAATAATAAATTGTGTTTATTTATTCAATAATGGCACATTTCTCCTGTCGCTGCAGTTTGATTGTATGTCTTAATTTTAACACACCATCTGCATTAAGAATTAATCAGAATCACAAGATATTAAAGATTTTATTTTATGTAACATTAATCTCTTAGTCTCATGTATCATAAAAGAACCAAGCTGTTTATATGCCCTAAATCCAACAGGACATTCATCCTCAAATGACTTTGCATACATGATTTTCTTTATTATATTGTTGACCCATAACTCACATGGACCCAGACTCTCAATTGCACATTAATTGCACAGAAACACTTGTTTAAGTGAATTTTATTGTATAAGTGGCAGGGAAAGACGGAGTTTCTGTGAAGATTCAATTTTAAGAAAGCACATTATCAGAGTGGCAATTTCAAGATAAAGAGGTGCACAGGGTTAAGCTGATTGCCACTGTAAATAAGTTCAGACCCTGGCAAAAGGCTGCTGTAGCTAATGTGCTAATGTGAGCGACTGATCTGTATTACTTTGTAGATTAAGCTCTCAGTTTATCCTGACCCATCTTTTAAACACAGAGTTTATGATAGGACTTCATCTCAGACTCTCTAAATATCCAAGGAGGGCTTTTCTGCTCATAAATGGGTCACTTGTGGCAGATGAAGATTAGATGTAGGGTTTAATAAATGCTCACTTACTTTCTCAAGGGAGATTTTTTTTTTATTCCCCTCTCCGTGAAACAAATTAGATTTTGTTTTTATGTCATCCCTGGCCATCCTTTCAGACCTCAGCCATGTGGCTGAGCAAGAAAAGGCCACATCTTAGCACCATTTTGTCCTTATCAGATTAGGAGTCTTTAAATACATCTGTCATACACAGGCAAAACATGGTTTACCTCCAATTGATTTCTTGTCACAATCCCTCCCTCAGGGCGTTCTTACTCGCGCTGCTGGAAATTCCTTTCATTTGTCAAGTCACTTTTTTCTTTATAATCGTCTTAGATGTGTTTAAGATGATAAGGGAAACTTATTGCTTTCTCCCTGTAAGTAATCAACTTTAAGAAATTGCATTTTGTTGAGAAATATGATCCAGGCTTTGACGTCTTTATTCTCATCTGAGAATGGTTCAGACTGTATTTTTTACTTCCTTTACTGATTAAACTGAAAGTGAAGATACGGATTTACAGATTTCACATTTTATTACTAGTCATGACCAGCCATGGAAATGGTTTTGGCTTGTATATTTTGATGTCTTTTTGAGGGAATGATGTATGGACTCACTCACTCACTCAAGGAAAGACAGTCCTTCCAGCATTTACCATCAGCCTCAATGAGTCAACGTACATTATCTGTGTGAAAGGGTAAACAGAGGTTTCTATAGGAACAACAAGTTTATTATATAAAACATAACAAGATATCTATTCCCCATTATCAGACATGTTAGGGCAGTGACTTTTAATTCCCCCATTTTAAGAAATACACTGAAGTCTTTCAAACAAGAGTCAGCAAGTCACGCCGCCCGGCCAAGATATATCACACAACCCTCATAAAACCACAAATTGTCATTTACAGTGTTTTTATTTGCACAGAATAAACAAATTATACATAATGTGTGAATTAGTGAGCTGTAGAGGTGCTGGTAGTTTTTCTTTTAATAATTTATTTTTTTGGACAGAGCCATTTATGCTAAGCTAAGCTATATTTATCTGGATTCCAGATTCCAGATAGCGTTCCTCTGTTTGTTAACCTCCTGTACTTGTAATCTGTTGTAAGAACATGTTTTTATAAGGGATTAATTTAGCAATCATGACCTCTTTTATCAGATGGTAATTTTCTGTTTTTCAAACTTTGAGACTATGTAGCCTCTAGTGAATAGGGGATTAAAAGATTAATTTTGGACAATTTGTATTACTGTAAATAAATGATACCACACAGCAAATTTAAATGTTGGGAAACATTCAACACATGTATCAAATTCTGAAGAGCAAACATTTTGACTATATTGCTGAGATATTTATTTGGTATTAAAAGGCAGTTGCACTAAAGATGATTTATTTCAGTCCTTTGGGGAACCAGTTGCAGTAGTAATGTTTTATTGCACAATGCTTCTACAGGGACTGTTGGCTCTCCGGCCTGTAAACTGTCACTTAGTGTGTCTTCTCTTTGTCAATGTAGAAACTCCTTTCACGAGTCACTGAAACAGATCGGCTCAACCCAACACCAGGGTAATGCAGTCGGTATGGGAACGTATGAGACCATTCAGCACTTCAACGACATCAAGGAACATCTGCACACGGTCAAAAGGGACGTGGAGCACCTGGTCCAACGTAACGCTCAGGTGCGGATTCTTACTTTGATCAGTTTTTAAATTTAGGTGAGAATTCAGCTGACTGTCTTTTGACGTATGTTTTCACACGCAGAATCCTGCCGAGAAGGCTGTGAAGTGTCCTGAGATGCCTCCCATGCCTTCCTGCTTATCCACTGTTCATTTTGCAATCTTCATCGTCGTCCAGTCAATTCTGTTCTTCTGCTACATCATGTACAAGTAAGAAATC
The DNA here is from genome assembly GCF_905237075.1 of Dicentrarchus labrax. Taxonomy (NCBI): domain Eukaryota; kingdom Metazoa; phylum Chordata; class Actinopteri; family Moronidae; genus Dicentrarchus; species Dicentrarchus labrax. The sequence continues at coordinate 8,621,804 of NW_026136710.1, forward strand.
ATTGTTTTTATTCGGCCATGTATGTGCTTTGATGTGGATTTACACGACTCTCTAATGGTTTTTGTCTTTCCCTCTTTTAGGAGTCAACAAGAAGCAGCAGCAAAGAAGTTCTTTTGATTAAATTAATTTCTGAACTGAACGTCTGTAAATGAGGGAATGTCCATTTTGATTATTGTTTTTGGTTTGATTATTTTCAGATTGTAAGTTATTGTACTTGAAGAAATTGGTTTTGTTGAAGAAGTTTGTTTTAATTCATTGCAGATTTTTAATTTGATCAGTAAATCGCTGTGTATGAATGCTAGTGTGAGACTTCTGGATTTTCAACATGATGTAATGCTCCTTACAGTATTTTTGGTTGGTCAGATCCTTAGATTTTGTTTTCAGAAGTTGAGATCTGCCACAATCCCATTCCATGAAACCGAACTGACAACAGAAAAGAAAACCCTGTGTTTTGAAACGTGCAATTTTGTATAAAATAATGCTGAACTTTTGGTGATGAAAACTCAGAGCAGATGTCTGCTACCGTTTATCTGTTTTGATTGAGTCAAAAATGTCAGAATCTGACATATCCTCTACCTGAACAATTTACATAAACAGAAAACACAAATCACTCTGTGGCGTCTGTGTGTTTTATCACGTGAGATACACTCCACACAAGATGCATCTACACTGAATAATATGTAGTCTGTTCATCTCTCATGATAACACTTTATTCCAGCTAGTAGCTACAGAAGAGGAGTAGTTGAAATGTCTAAAATGTCAAAGCATACTGCAGTTAAGTGTAAAATGGAAGATATTTTGCGATTGCAGTTAAGGGCCCTCAATGATAGTAACATTTTTAAGCAGTATATAAACACCTCATAATAGTTTGTAACACACATGATTTTGTCAATTCTCCTCTTATGAAGCATACATAACAGATGTATAAACAGTTTGCATACTCTAATGTATCTGTAGAATTATACATGAAGAAATTACAGTGTGTTATAAAGCATTTATTAATTGTTTATACAAAAATGCCCCCTATGAAAAGTTATAGTTGTTGACAAATACATTAATTAACACAGTGTCAGCTTACATTATAAGGTTTTATAGTGTGTTATAAACCACCACAACCATGCTAACAGCTCTGTGAGGCTGTCCTTAAGTAGGCCTGCAGCGGTGCTTTGAGCTAAATGCTAACATGCTAATGTTTAGCAGGTGTAATGTTTACAATGTGCATCATCTTAGTTTATCGTGGTAGCACGCTAACACTAGCTAATTAGCAGTAAACAGAAAGTGCAGCTGAGGCTGATGGGAATGTCATTAGGTTTACAAGTATTTAGTCATAAACCAAAGTATTGAACACATTAAAATGTTGGCAACCAAACCCATTACAGTTCATCCTGAGGGAAATGGAGCAAAAATGTCGGCACCACATTTGATGATGATCCAGCCAATAGTGGTTGAGACCTTTCACCAATAACCACAAATGTCAAACTAATGATGGCACTAAAGGAAAAGTCAAGGGATCATCAAAGGCATCATGAGGCGTCCTCTAGGGACCAAAGTGGTGAACCAACTGACCAGCCAACAGCGCATGAAGCGTTCAGAAACACTGCTAGTGCTGCTGAGTTGTGGCAATATCAAAAATACTGGATAACGTTTCTGGCTAAAGGAAACCTGAAAGCTTATCAGCGATTATTTAGACATTGAAGCAATTCCCATCTTTCCTTCAGTGAATAACACAGATACATGACTTAGATAGATATTACGTTCTATAGCATGTATTGCAGGTTGTTCTCATCCATCTTACCATTGCACACTTTTGACCTGTTTGCCAATACTGCAGTGCAATGCCAGGCGGGTACAGTGGATGGAGTAGGTGTTTATTTAAATCATGAATATCTCTGTCAAAGTGGCTGACACGAAGCAAAAAATTATATCCTCTTAGGCCTAGTGGTCTAAGATGCATACAGTGCTGTAGCCAAGACAACCTTTGTCAAGTCCAAGACCAGGACCAGTAGAGACCAAGTTGAGGGCGGGTCCAAATGAGAGACAGAGTTAAGGCCGAGACAGAAAAAAAAGAATGCTTTTGCCCCTAGCAATGAGAGGAGTTTTGGTAGCCCAGGGATACAATTAAAGAAGTATCTTCAGAAAAGAAATTTCTGGACTTGATTAAGACCTATATTTGGAGCGACCAGTGGCCAAGTCCAAGTGCAAATACCAAGAGTCCTAGACAAGTCAGAGACAATAAAAACATTTCTCGAGTACTAAAGTTACTGGATGCATAACAAGTAACTGTAACATCCAGGTTCAAATCCATGCAGGAACCTTTCCTCCACGTCATCTCTCTCCACAGTCCCAACATTATCTGCTTGACTGAACTATCAAATAAAGGCACAAACAATCCTATAATAATTATAACGATCACATCTTGCTTTTCTATATATTTTACTTTACAATATGCTTTAAACATGCATATGACATAACCAAAGATATTACAAGAGACATTTGGTTGCAGGTGAACCTTTTTGAAATGCCTGAGTGCTCAGGAATATTAGGATAATCTACAAGTCCTTCACCAAGCTTTCAGATAGTGAAGTAGTGATAGGGTGAAATGAACTGAGATCTGTCTCCTCCCCACCTCTCATCCTCGTGTCAATCATTCTCCCACTGAACAATAGCACGGCATGAACGATGGCTCCATTGGGGGATAAACAAGACTCTAATCCCGCTCCCCTCTCTCTACTCTGCTTGGTCTCACCAGTATAAGCTGCACACGGGCCAGCCCGTACTTTACTAATATGATTAAGCACCAGTGGACGGAAGCAGCATATGTGTGGTCCCAAACTGAGGACACCCATCACCGAAATCATTTTTATCATGAGTGCTGCACCTAGTTCTTCCAAAGAATGTGTCAAAGTGTCAAAATTAATAAAGAGAAACGTCTACAAAAGTCTGCACAATTTAAAAATAGAGAGAAAACAGGCCATCTGCCTCTTAGCATAGTGGAGCAGGGAGGATTAAATCCAGATTATGGCCCTGGCAAAATGTTGTGTGTGTGTGTGTGTGTGTGTGTGTGTGTGTGTGTGTGTGTGTGTGTTTGTAAGTGTGTGTGTATGTGTCTGTTGCTTGTCGTCAGTGTGTCCTTGGCTCCATAGTCAAGCAGCAGGTTAGCTAGAGAGCTACCACTGGATTTGACGGCTATAGGAGGGAGAACCGGAGGGCACAATAAGGGGAGCAGCATCATTTTCATCTACAAAAATATTCTCATCCTCGCAGAGTAAACAGCCACACAACTCAAGATGGCTTTCTTGATCAAGAGCATGATTGGGAACCCCCTGTCAGGAATTGGTCTTGGTGGTGGAGGTGACAAAGAAGAGGAGGCCACCCCCACAGATCCAGCCAAAGCAGCAGGGATGACACGCGAGGAGTATGAAGAGTACCAAAAACAGGTGGTGGAGGAGAAGTAAGTAGAAACACGGACAGTTCTCCACTTTTAATTGATGCCACTGGCCCATTGGAAACAGTATGGCTGCAGTATGTACAATCTGACCTTGACAAGCGGTTTTCTCCTGCATTACAATCCTTCACCGTTCTCCCTCTTTTGAACTACACATAACCATATATTTTAATATAAACCTAACTAAATGTAAACATTTTAATCATGTATCGGTTATTTTCATGAGCTTACAATGAGCAAGCTGTGTTTCTGAGAGATGCATCTGTTGCTGAAGGTCACAGCAGAGGTACCACCATAGTGGATCTTTTCTTTTTTCCCCTGAATTTTCTACATAATAATAACCCACGGAGGCTATAGGTCATGCTGGACCTGGATCAATAATCTCCCATAATCTGTCATCTGTTTCTGCATCAAGTGCATTTATGGGTAATATTTTGAGGGACTTTCTGGTTCTGAACGCAGTTGAGTAAGAAGTTGTAACATGGCAGTTTTATTTACAGCTTGAAAACATGGACATTAGGGCAATAAATGTTGGAATATTTAAACTGAAACACTAAAAAACCATGGTTAAGGTGGGGCAGCAAAGGAAAGAAATCACAATCCTACAAAATTATATTTATTTTAGGTAGATCAACATTTTAGGTAGCTAAGAGTCCATATTGATAGTTTTCTGCAATATAGACACATCTTATTGTCACTCTTCATTTATCTTCAATCTTCATCTACAGTCATATCTGCAGCAGGTAGCTTGGTTTTGTCCACTAGGGTGTTTCTGTCCACCAGTGCATTATGGTCTGTTTATCTTGTATAAGGTTCCAGTTCCTCTCACTAAAGCAGACAATTAAGTAATACAATTTACACTAAGCAACAGTGTGTTGTATCCATACTTAATTCCATCTTGAAAAAAATGTGTAAATATATATTTTATATATTTTAATATTAAAACATTTCTTTCAATTTTGACAAATCTGGAATTTGTATTTTTGTGAGACAGAGTAGATTTTGCAGCACCAAGCAGATCCATTCAGCCTGTATTACATAACAAGATTAATCCAGCCTCTCCACTCTTATGTGTATTTGACGACATAAAACATCAACATTCCCAATAATTGTAGATTTCTAGTAACATTTTCAGATGTATGGCAACAAATTCTGATCCACACAAATGCCTGATAAAAATGAAAAGGAAAGAACATGAAAGACTCTTTGTTCTTCTTAAAAATTCTCAAAAAGTATTTGTATAATCTGTCCGGGCAGATTAAGCATTTTAATTTGTCGAGTGTTTGTTAGACACCTCCGTCCACTGTGTTGTTGTTTCACTACAGTTCAAGTTGTGGCGTCTTGGCTTGATTGCAAATCTCCTTGACTCAGTCTGGCCTAATAATCCCATCTTTAATTGGCTGAGGGAAAGTACGTGTGTCTCGTCTTGCAGGAATACGCAAAGTCTCACAGTGTGTGAGTGCTACCGGAAAACTAATTCAGTCCCAGGGATTTAAATACATAGGCTAGAATTATTATTTTCTAATAGCCTAAAATGCTATGTCATACAACAAAATCTGATTTAATGTGTAACACTGAACACAGCTTTAGTGTATTTTCTTTTCTATGAATCTAAAGCATGTAAACTGTAAACACTGGAGTCACTGAACGTAATCTTATTACATTACTAAGAAAATCAATGTATGGGCACGCCTTACAGATTTCAGATCTTAGTAATATTATATCTTTTCCAAAGCTGCAAATAACCCTGTTATAGGTTTACAGAAGTAAAATAGCATCAATTACAATAACAGTTTTCAGTAAGTGGTATAACAAGACACTTCTTAGACCACAATTAAAAATGGCGTAGGCTAGCTGGTAAAACTCATGCATAAAACTTCCATGTACTATTAAAATAGATTTTGGGATGTTTACACCAGTTATGGCAGGTTAATAATAGTCCATCTTGAACGAGAAGCCAATTGAGATACACCTATACAAAACTTTATTTTCTAAACAACACACCGCAGGAGTTACATTTAAATCTTTTTCAGCAGGCATGATTTCCTGCTTAAATGATATTCAGATGAACTGGAGGATGTTGTGTTGATGGTAAACTGCCTCTCTGTTCAGCTGATTGTATATATGCAGGGTGCCATGCTGGATTAAGATATAGTGAAAACAAAACAGACTAAGCTATTGGGAAGAAACAATTTTTTTGTGACAATCCAAAGGTTGAAAAAACCATTATGATGCTCTTGAGCCGTTGATACACCGATGACAAACAAGAGCTCACAATAAATACAAGGTCATAAAAATCCCCTTTGTGCTAGTATTTTCTACAGCTTCTACCATTGTATTCTCCAGAAAAGAGATTAAGATTAATAATATTTTTACTTTAACTAAGCTGGGATGTTCTGGAGACCAACAATAAAGGCTAATAATGTTTTTATTTCTATTTCAGGATGGAGAGAGATGCAGATTTCTTACACAAGAAGGCAGAGAGGGCAACACTCAGGGTGTGCCTCAGAGACAAATACAGACTGCCAAAGGTAAAGAGTTTTTATCCCTACTGTTCTAGGGTAACTCATATTTATTTCATTTAATACTATATAGTATGCATGAATAAACTCTCAGTTGGAACACAAAGGTATAATGGTTTAATCTAATCTTTACTTTAACCAGCTCTTTAGAATTAGCACTATATACATATTTTATTATAAGACGCTATAATATAGTTGTAAGCATATATAAGGACATATTAAGTATTTGTCAGCGATTATAACTTTTCCCTATAAAGACATATTTCATATTATTACAACTGTGTTTTCCTATATTGTCATTCATTATTATAGTGTTTATACACCAGCCTCCACTTATGGATGTCCACTGGATTAAATGTGTATATACTGTTTATAAATGCTTAATAGGGAGTGTTAAAGTAAAGTGTTACCAGTTGCTTAAACTTGACACCTATGACCTTCTTTTCATCAGATTAATCCTTTTCTCAGTCTTTTAATAAGAACTGGTAATTACAATTTACGCTCCCTATCAAATGGGTTTGAAAGTGTCTTGACCTGCAGTTAGAGCAACAGACAGCTGCTTTATGGTTGCGGTTATCTTTATCTAACAGCAGCACTTGGCAGCTGCAGCTTGGACAACAGGAGGTGGAAGCCATGCCAGTAGATTAGTGGGAAAGACGTTCAACCAGCGTCCTGGAGACGTTAGCCTATGTGTCCCATATTGCACCTTGAGTCTTACAAAGCCAAATGCCACTGAGCAGGTGTCCCAGGCTCATTAGGGAGCACTGGGCAGTGTGAACTGGCTTTAAGAAAGAACAACGTCTACTAAACCAAGGCAATTGAACAATTTTAAAGGACTCTTGAAAAAAAAGTGCAATGGAGGAAGAAAAGAAGGTATGTTGGGATTTTATTTAAGACATTTAAAGAAAAACACCAGTAGAGTGTCTTCTAATCGTATAAATTAATCTAGAGGTGAAAAAGCCTTTCTAATACCATGATTTTTATTCTGAATGCAGTGATGACCTTGGCTTGTGGAGGTGTTTAGTCTCACTCAATAGACACTCTATTATTCACTTTCTGGTTTAAACAATGGGTGCATTTCTTTTCATGGTTTGTCTTTTAAATTGTGACCACACACATATGTATGATGAAGACAATGGCAGGAGGCTATACATATAAATCCAATTATTTTCCAATGATGTTTACATTGCTTGTAAGCTGGAAAAATAACTAATGACAATGATACAACGAGTCTCTTTCAGAACTGAAATATATATTTTAATTGGATTTCCAACAACAAGACACCTAAAGCAATCATGTTCTGTTGATTATTTTCATTTAACATGTAAGAGGTTGAGAACAAGTAAATACACGCTATCAAGCGTGAGGTCAGAAAAATATATATTTATAAGTACAAATGTACAGTATGAGTAGAAACAGGAAGTCGGTGCTGTTAGTCTAATGGAATTAGAGTCTCGTGCAACGCTATAGAAGTTATCTTTAGACTATCGTTGGGATTCGGAGAGGAAAGGCTAAAGCAGGGCTGAGATAATCCCACAGATTGACGTTTAAAGTAGTCACAGACTATTGCATGACTATTCCAGATATTGAGCGATGTAGACTGAGTTAGTTGGAAAGGCTTTAAATTGAGAATGTACACACGGTGAAGGGGGATGATTCGCAAAAATGTAGAAGACACAGACAGCAGAATATCCTTGAGAGCAGCAACTGGAACCTGGATTAAGACGGACTTCATCTGTTTGTTTGTGTCCTAGTTTTCTTGATTGTTTGCTTATAATTTGAATTCAAACCGACACCAATGTAAAGTTTTTAATGTGTAACATTAGACCTAAAAGAAGTCGAATCAAAGGAGGAAAATATAATTAATCGGAAAGTGGTCAATAAATCAGGTTTATGTAAAGGAGGACAGCATGTTAATCCTGTAAAAAGCCTTTAAGTTATCCTTGAGGTTGTTTACTTCTGCAAATAATAATTTAATGCCATAAGTATACAGTCTTTGTTATAGTCAGGGAAAACAATAAAACGCTTTCCTTAATGTCTGGTATTCTTCATATATAACAACGTTATAGTGACATTATGGAAAATTATTTGACCTAATATCTATTACTGCTCCAAAGAAAACAAAGAACATTTGAAGATAAAAATGTGTGTAAGTCTCAACCTATGACATTTTACAACCCTATATTATTAATTTTGTGGCCTCTTTCATGTTCTAAAGATGTTGCATACCAAATAAGAACCGTAGTGATACTTTATATGTGATAAAACAGAGACTTTCTGATCCTTGTCATACGTCTGTTTTTGGGTTCTGACTGTGTTTTCTCCCCAATGTTTTCGTCTGCAGAGCGAGCAAGATGAGAACATGATCGAGATGGCCGGGGACGACGTGGACGTACCCGAGGAGCTGCTCAAGATGGTGGACGAGGACGCTACGGAGGAAGAGGGCAAGGACTCCATCATGGGCCAGTTTCAAAACTTGCAGAACATGGACATGGACCAGCTGAAGGAGAAGGCCTCGGCCACCGTCACCGAGCTGAAGAGCAAAGCAGAGGAGAAGTGCTCCGTCATGTGAATGGCCAGAGGTGATGGTCTGGGTTTGAATAATGAAGAAGAAGAAAGGGAGAAGAGAAGAACATGTGAAACACGCTTTCTGGGAATCTGCAGAGTGAGCTGTGTTAATAAGTTTGGGATTCAGTTACTCCATAAACCGCCTATAAAGTATTCACTAAAACTATAAGCACTAAAAAGGCAATTTGTCTTTCTGTGATCAAAAATCTAAGCCTGGCCACGCCTATCTGCATCTGCATCTACTGGAGGATGGGTGGTCATTTACTTATTTGATTTAACTTATCATTGCAATAAACTGGGAATACTTAAATTAAAACCAAGATGCCCCATCTCTCCCCCATGACATTTTCTTTAGATCATTTAGGTAGAAAAGTGATTGTATTGCTTTTTACATCACATCACAGGCCACAATACATTAAAAAAAAGATGATTCTTTGTGATATAAACTTTTTTCTCTGTTTGTTGTGAAATGAGACAGTTGCGTGATTTTAAGTCAAATAAATAACAATATACTCAGACAAAAAAAAATTATTTACGTTAAAAATTCAACCCTGTCCAAGTGTTTCAACTTTCCTTTTGGTTTACTGGTATTTCTAGATTATTTTTTGTATGTGGTGTTTGAATTAATTATGATATTTAGATTTTCTTTCAATGTTAAAGCAGACAGTCTTCATAAGTCTTGACATGTTGATTTACTTTGAATCTGTCCTCACATTGTAATAAAAATGGTCAAGCCTGAAACATTTGCAGAGACATTTGCAGATTTGCACAAATCATCATTTGAAAATGCAGAATGATTTATTCCATAAACACAGAAACAATGTACATAAACACTGATGAAATATATGGAGGTACTTCAAACTGAGAAAACAAATGTATTGTTCAAATAAAGATGTATATTGAAAACGTGAAATATGTCTGTGTGTGTTGTGATGCTAAGTGCTGGATATTTGTCAGTCAAATTCATGTCTTTACTAAGCTCTGTGAGAGTCAGTTATTATTAATTCAATGAGGCCTGATTTTAGGAAAAGACACCTTGTTAAATGTATTAAGTTTATCATTTCAAATCTTCAGTGGCTTTTACAATGGTCAGTCGCACAGATATTCTGTTATACAACCATGAAACATTTAGGATTATGCAACTACAATTAATCACATCTACCCAAATCAGGGCTAATGCAATGAATAAAGAATAAAGGTCTTAATTTAATTGGGCATTATCCAAACACTTGTTTGGGATGATTAGGCAGAACAGGGGGGAGGAAGGAATCCCCAACATTTAGAGTTTCACATGAACCCAAGTTTAAACGGCTGTGGATTTATAAAGTCTGGAGATTACCATCTAATAGGATCAGCATAGCCAAGGTTGTCAGCCCATGCCCCCGCTCTCTCTCTCTCTCTCTCTCTCTCTCTCTCTCTCTCTCTCTCTCTCTCTCTCTCTCTCTCTCTCTCTCTCTCTCTCTAAATGAGAACAGGACAAACTGAAGTCTTACAATACCAGAAGTTGAGCTAAGAGACATGCAATTTATAAAAATGTGAAGCTGGAGGTACAGCACAGACTAGGGGTACTCGTACCACGGGGGGTACCCTACTTCTGCAGTTGTAAACGGTTGAAATTGTTTAAAAGTAATGGATATATGATATTACCTTTTCATACGTGTCCTGGCTGAACTGAAGTGAAGTATATAGATCTTTTTCACAGCAGCAATTTTGACATGAAAAAGTAGGGTAAACACTATCAGGTTCAGTGCCTTTCAGAGCCTTTCCAGTGAGCCAACATGAACAATGGCAGCACCCTGACTCTGTCTGTTAGCTTGTCAGTAAGTTAGAAGCCGATTAAATTAACATTAATACCTTAAAACTAAGATACTTGATTTGCACATTTGATTTTATAACAGAAGAATGGACTACGACTCAGGATTCCAGCCGGTGGTACCGTAGGTCCATTATTGTAGTATGTCCTACAAAAAAAAACTACTGGCTTTACTCTGAACGTAATGCTATAACAGACATTGTGGGTCAGACATTGTGACCCACAAAAAATGATTTCTTGTTACATGTTCCAAAGAGGCTGTAAAAAGGGTTAAAGTTGGTAATAGTTGAGTAAAGACGACCCAGATTGTTTACTAGTTGGATAGAAACACATCAGTTTCAGTATTTATTATCCAACCTGGCTTCTAGTCTCAGTAGCCAGTTACGACGGCTCCTCCAAGAGGGAACCACTTTCAGACTGTTTTCATCTTGTTTAAAGAACAGATCTGTTTATATTGTTGTATTATTTTACAGTAACTCTTCCATATTATTATTACTGTATTGTTCAAATTAGACAATATATGTTGGGCTTTTTGTATAGTTGAGTCTTAAATTGCCCTTTCGCTTATTTTACATCAGCAGCTGCAATAACAGTATTTTATTGTATAAATACACTGTAGGTTAGACAATAGCACTGTAAAATAAATTACGGTAACATTACAATAATGTAATGCCAAAAATAACACTATAATACTGTACTTCATTTTACAGTATATGCTAATAATATATGGTCAGGGCCATGATCTATCTCAGATTTGGAAAGGTTTTTTGCACTGAAAGGACAAAGAATTTCAAATGAAGTTTGAGTTGACATCATTTTACCACACATACTTTCAAATAAGTTGAAGAAAGCAGCAAGACATTGTCTGTCTGCCATCATAGTGTGACATTATTGGTATTGTGAACACTGGAGGTCATTATACTGCTGGTACAGAAGCCTTGTTCCGCCTGTGTGAATGTGACTTTCAAGGCTAACTGCCAGCTGAGCATTGAGCTAACGATACAGAAACTGAATGTTCGTCTTTTTCCACAGGTCAAAACATAACTGACATTTTAACAATTAAATTGAATCAATTCAATCTCAATGGAACATTTCCAACATACATCTGAAGAACCTATTTCTGTAAGTGCACCATAAAACGTTGTCAGAGCTCTTATAAAACAAGAGATCACGTTTAAAAACTTTTGCTGTATAAATAAAGTTTTGCATGCCTCACAACTTTTTGGAGCCAATTAAAAGAGTTCTCAGTTAGCATCTCTCTCCCTGTGACCCCCCTCCACTGCAGGCAAACAAAGGATAAGGTCACCTTCTGTAATTAGGAAAAGCTAAATAGTTTTAGGGGTTTTAACTCTTTTGAGTAATATAATGTAATCCCCTTAAGCAGGATTACCACACTGCTGTCAATCTTTGTTTGCTGTTAAGTGGTTATAGCCCAAATTTGTTATTGTTTGGGCTTTGTTACCTTCTTTGACTCAACACCTACAGGAAACTGGTTAAAGAAACTCCTCATAGTCTGGTTTATGACTCATTAATACAGGATTTAACTGAGTTTAATGAGCCGGTAAAGGTATTTAAGTTTCTTTTATTCAACATGTGTCAGGAGGTGCCAGATTCTTCCTCTATGTCAATAAAACAAACAATTCTTCAACTAAATAAATGTCTATTTGGTTTGGCGACAATATCTTGACGCTTTGATTAAATATTAAGCTGTCATCTTGCAATCCGTGTCCTGACCAGAAATCTTGTAATTATGATTTTGTTGTACCTTAATCTGTGGGCCTAATCTTCCTCTCTTTTTTTTTCACAGACTGACATGAACATGACATCTGGAGGAGTGGAAAGATGGTTTTAAGATTTATGTAAGTAGGTTTAGAGCCAGCACTGACTGATGCACTTGAGATGGGGAGGAGTTAGGGAGGGGAGTGCGCTGGTTCCTGCATGGGCGCTGTTACCCCTAAATCAGGGGCAAATCCAACAGGACGTCCCCTTTCTGACGTGCAGCAGGGGTGCCGCATGAGCAGGGGGTCTTTACTTACTTTAAAAGCCCCCTCTGAAGATGCTGCTTATCCACTGAGCAAGTCTGGTCTTACTGGTGCGTATCTTGTGCGCAAGTTTTCCAACAGCCCTCAGCTTTGGTTTGGAATTTGCAACTTTAACTTAAACACAAAGAGCAGCGAAGATACATTTGAAAACAAGTTGGAGTGTGAGTAATTTATTTTTTTTACCATCTTTTTGGACATTACCGACAAATGTGGCTTCTTGGATCAACTTCCCAAGTGATGATGATGGATGAGCGCTTGTCTCCCTCCGCTCGCTCCGTCCAGAGCCTGGGGGAAAACCCGTCCACCATCCACAGCATAGAGGCGATACTGGGATTTAAAGAGGACACCATCTTCCACAAATCATCTGCATCCTACAGCATGACAGAAAAAGTGCTGGTCAAAGATGCTGAGCGGAATGTAATCGTGACCCCAATGAAGAAAAGTCATTCCTCAGAAAGTTTTGACAGTAAGTAGATTTAGTTTTATTTTAAAATGTCAGTATCAAGTCAATTTAAGTGCAAAAACTAACTTAAAACATGGCATGTATCATCTGTAATATTAAGTCTTTGGGTTTCTGAAGTTTTTAAACCTCTAGATAACGTTACAAATCATCCAGTAGGCTAATCATTTTCCAACATCAGGTGTCATTTTGTGGGATTTTGCGCATTGTGTTTCAGCAGATTCAACTAGGCTATAAATAAATCCCCCAAAACGAACAAATTAATAAATAAACACAATAATGAGCTACTTTGGAGAGGAAAAGTAGAGTTGGAACTTAATTGAAACTGTCAGAATTTGATTTTAGGAAGTATTTTTAAACTTTGCCAAAACTTTCAGGCTTTTTCTCACACGGTTGTTTCTCCGCAGGTGTGTGTTGCGCCAGCAGCGCCGCAGAAGCGTCGGTCTGCCCGGACTCACCGGACAGAGACGGCAAACTGTCCGATGATGAAAACCCCAAGAAGAAGCACCGTCGGAACCGGACAACTTTCACCACCTTCCAGCTTCACGAGCTGGAGAGAGCTTTCGAAAAGTCCCATTACCCGGACGTGTACAGCAGGGAGGAGCTGGCGCTGAAGGTCAACCTGCCGGAGGTCCGAGTTCAGGTACGGATCCCCAAAACAGAATCGCCGTTTTTCTTCATTGTGCACCCGTATATTCGGCCTAATGGTGACTGAATAACAAAAAGTGATAACAATTCTGTGGCCATATATGAATTATATCCAAGAACACATCTGTAATATAGCCAATTTAATGAACATAGCAACAGAAGAAAAACAGATAATCTTTCCAAAATAAAATATGAATACATTCAGTAAGTTTATTTTGGGTACATCTAGCGTTATTATATCAAATTAAAAAAGCTACATTATAAATTTAGAGAAACTATTTGTGACATGTAAGTTTAATTTTCTCACATTATTTGTTATTTTCTTCCTTGCACCTATTATTCCCAAAACTACCTATGTGCAGAGTAACTTAAATTGTTTAGATCAGTGAAGAAAAGTTAAAATGTCTGATGAACTGCTGCTGGGGGGAAAAAAAGCTATTTTACTTATCTGGCTGAGTTGAGACTGAGACATTATCTATTTTTAAAATATTTAACTTGCTTCAGGTGAGGCTCTTATAGATACAACACTGAAAGAAACTGAAAAGTTGGAAGTTGAATCAATTTCTTTAAAAAGTTTTGTCACAATCACTAGTGATCGATAAGCTTTATAATTTAATGCAAAGAGCTTCATTTAATAGCTAAAATCTTCACTCATATATCTCATATATCTTCTTCCACATTTCTGCAATGTTATATGTATATGTTTTATATAGTACATTAAAAAGAATACAGCCTTTTATTTCATTTTAAGTGTTTTTCTCTCTTCTATCTATTCTGTGTGTTGGGTCATAAGCTGCTGCATGAGTTTTTCATGGATGAATAAATAAAGTCATATTGAGTTGAAGTGGAAATTAAAATCCTCCTCTTTCTTTGCAGGTGTGGTTCCAAAACCGGAGGGCCAAGTGGCGTCGGCAGGAGAAGCTGGAGGTGAGTTCCATCAAGCTCCAGGACACCTCCTCCTCTTCCTTGCTCTCCTTCAGCCGCTCTCCCACCAGCTCTCTGGGCTCCAGTCTGCAGCTAGACCCCTGGCTCTCCACCCCGATCACCACCTCCACCTCCCTGCAGTCCCTCCCGGGCTTCATCACAGGCTCGCAGGTCCTCCCAGGCGCTTACACCCCTTCTCCTCCCCCTTCCATGCCCTCTTCCTTGCCGGCCTCCTTCCTCAACTCCCAGGCCCTGGGACACAGCCCTCACTTGCCCCACATGGGCTCCATGTGCCCCCCGCCCCCAGTGTACCAGTGCTCAGCTGATCCAAGGAACTCCAGTATTGCCTCACTGAGGATGAAGGCCAAGGAACATATTCAGTCTATTGGGAAGACGTGGTGATGCTGCTGGAGGTTAAACCATGGACACGAGAACCTAGAATACGTCATGCTGCATCTTTTGAAAAACTGACTTCATTCTTCATGCTGACGGGATTTTTATTTTGGAAGTTTTAAACATTTAAATCATCAGTTGGCATCCTGGAACAGAGACATCCTCATCACTTATAAGGGTAACGCTTTAAGCAGTATATAAAACTGTAATAAATGGTATAATGAAGTTGTAAGTAGATATAAGTGTTTATGAATTTATTTGTCAACAAGTATAAAATATATTATACATCGTAAAACACAGTTGTAATAATATAAAATATGTCTTCATAGGAGAAGTTGTCAACAAGCAAACACTTTAAAATGTCCTTATAGCTCATTACAACTACATTCTAAAGTGTTATAACTCATTTAATTTAATGAAAGTAAAGTGTTACCCTTATAAGCAACTATCTGAAAATCTGTGCCACTAACTGTGACATTCCTGTAATATATGAAACTAATGAACACTGATGAGCTGGTGTTTTCCTTCTCCTTTTTCTTCCTCTGCAAGCTGTGTTTACTGTAAGGTTGTACATTCATTCAGCCCCGTCTCATTCTTATTCAGTGTTATATTGCCGATGTAACTAATACAGAGTTCATTAGTATCAGTATTTATTCCTCTTTTGTACTAGGGGCCCTCCTCATTTCAATTCATTATCCCTGCTGGTTTTTGATCTTCATCATGAAAGATTTAACAATGTGAATATTTTATGTATACAATAAACTTTATATGTAAAACCCATGAACAAAATAGTGGCTGATCAAGTTTTCCCAGACAATTTGTCACATTTGAGAAATGTAGATTTGTTAGACAACGAAAAAATGTGTGTGTGCATCAGGAATGACTGATACAAAAGGAAACGGCAGGAAAAAAATATCTATTACCTGTGGTTGATTGGCACATTTATGTAAAGATATTTTAAAGCATTAATCATGCTGCAGAACAGCACCTCTTAGTGGTGGAATCCTCTATCAGGTTGGGGAAAGAGTTTTTCAGAAAGAGCAATAAAACTTTAACACTAAAGCAAAGCTAGTGATGAATGGATTATTTTTCAAGAATAATTAGGTTATTCAATACTGAACTGAATCCTCAAATTCTCTCTAAAATCCCTTATGGGCTCAAATAAAGCCACACATCTTACTACAAATGTAACTTTGGCTCAACAGAATTCATTTAATCTCTATTGTATCAGGTTTCATACCACATTAACAAAATAATTTAATTTAAAGCAGCATTAACAAGAATAGAGAGTGTTATTCAGAGACAGCTTAAACTCCCAGACTTCCTCCCTCTGTTTTACAGAATGAGTTTGTCAACCCACTTATTTCTTCCTCATTAGCTCCTGTAAACTTCATCCCATTCGCTCCTGGGATTAGACTCATAATGATGGGGTGAAAGTGGCTTGTACCTCTATTGTTCGCCAATCATCCGTGACAAATGAGGGAAGAGGACAGAAGAAAAAACTTTCCTTTGGCTTTTAAAGAAAAACGATGTGTGTAACCAAATTGTTTCAATTAGCATTTCCTATTGTCTGCAACCCCTGTGGGCTAATAATAGTCCCCATCATCATCATCTATCCTACTGTCCTAAATAGACACTGGGGTGTGTTTGTGTTTATTTGTTCTGATGAGAAAAAGCAGCATCAGAGCTCAATTAATGGGCCTTAAACTGCTTTTGGTGATCTGTTGTCATCTCTAATTATGATCATGTTAACTGGTAAGCTACTCAATATGTAACACAGACAAACCACGGATGCTGTCAAAATGAATATTGTGCGCCATCTGGTGGCATAAACTGCTTTACAGTGCAGATGGAGCATCATATATTTTGAAAAGTAGAAGGCCACTCCTGTTGTGCAAAGCATGATCAGACATTCACAATGCAGTTATCACAACGTTAGATTTATTGAGCATTCTCAGCTTTTATAACATAACCTCGTCATGTCAGTCTGCAATCAAACTGCTGCATAATATGCAAATTAGAAATTACTGATAAAATAAACTTCTATTGGGTTTCCAGTGTGTTCTTACAGCAGAAAAAATTTACAGTGTGGATATGTGATTACAGGGTTTAGAAGATAATGACGACAGAATTCGTCTTGCGTTCAGGTGGAATCATTGTCTTGCAGTTTCAAAGCCAGAAGAAGCAGATCTGACATCTATAATGCAGTGATGAAATAGGGGGGAAAAAACATATGTAAACATTTTATTTCCAAAATGGTAACACTGACAAGTTAAAGTAGAAGGTACAATCCATAAACTGACCTCTCTGAGATATTTGTCTCGGTCCTCTCCTCTCCAGCCGCTGCGCAGCCGAAGCAGCCTGTCAGCAGTTTGTGGCATCATCTTTTTTTGGTTCTTTTGTTGCATCAGAGCCTCCATCAGACGCTCATATCGGTCGAGCTCTGTGACTCCAGATGTTTCTGAGGGTGTGTGGTAGTCACTGTTGGGCTCCTGCAGTTCAGGCAGGCTCTCGATGCTCTTCTTCCCCATCAAATGACCTGGGAAGTTGGACACAGTGGGATGCATCAACTGTTCTGGAATAAATCTGTTTGAGGTTTAAACAACACTATGATAGGCCTTAATATGTAATTAAACTTTATATAAAATCCACACTCTTACCACATTGCAAGCATGGATGGTTAGAAAACCATCTATTGCAATGTATTCAGTATGTGTCTCCCATTAAACAGCTTTAGAAGAGAGGTACATTTGTTTAAAGTACTTTAATTTGATTTATTGTAATTTAAATACCTTTGTTTTGTCCTGCCAGAAGCTAAGAAAAACCTGTCTGTCTATTACTGTACATGAATAGGTAACATAGGAGTTATTGCTGGCACACATATGAGGCAGATCACTGCATTATTCTAATTATTATAAATTATTAAACATTATTATTTTTACAAGTGAGAAAATATATGTTCTAAAGAGCAACTGTCTAAGGGAGTTAGTTTCTAAATGTGCTTAAAAAATTGGCTGATCCTAAGAGATATTATACAATTTGATCTACATATAACCACCAACTATGGTGCATATTTACCAAATAAAGCAACCAAAATGATATTAAATTAAAAAAATAAATAAAATTCAATATTACTTTTGCTTATCATATTGAAAATGTGAAGTTGATCTTACCTACAGCCCAGTGGTTGCCGCGTGGATACATTTTGCCAACAACTGCCGCAGGACTCTCCGAGCAGTACAACATACAAGGTATTGTAGCCAGAATAATAAAAACTGGCCACACTGGTCTGCAAGTCCATGAATAACATATGCACCCTCCGCCCATGTTATCAGAGGAAACTGTGAGATCTAAACAGTGGTATATTAATCCTTAGTTGCAGATAATCAGCTTGATCTAACTTTAGAAAATCTCCACCATAGTCGCTTTTTATTGCTGTGAACAGATACCGCAGAGAGGGGAAAAGATCTCCAGCTGCAGACTTCTTGTAGTTACACTCCCGATGCCTTTGTTAGAAGTGACTAATGATGAAAGTTAAATGCCCCTCCTGATACATCTGTGCGTCAGCGGGTGTTTTTAAAAGTAGCACGGTGCCAGAGCGAGGCTGAGAAAGTGAGGATGACAAATGATCATAGGCTGTAATTATTATTGCTCGCTATTGTTTGTCCAGAGATTGCAGGGTGACTGCAGGGGGTGGCAACGTCATTTCGCGATGATGGACGAAACTTCTCAATAATTGCTTCCACTCTCCAAATAAATGGTGGAAAGGTTGGCAATGGCCAGATCCTTGACTTGAGAAAAAGTAATAGGCTAATACCAAAGTAATGTTTCCTAATATTGTTAGTAGACTACTATCAGCAAAAGTCGGCTATCAAGAGTAAAAAAAAAAAAAACTTCTTCTTAATCCTAACCTATATAGGGTATTTCATTATTAAGTTAATTATCATTTCTGAACTTGCATGTAAGAGGGGTTTTAATGTTGAAGCTGGTTGTGGTGGAGCAAGTGTTACTGTTGGGCAGTCTAATCAATAGCATATTATATTTAAAAAAGTGATCAAATGCTTTACAATGTTAAATCTTAATCTAAAAAGTAGCTGATAAACACCTGTCATATTAATATAGTGGAGTAATGTTCAATATCTCATTCTGAAATGAAATTGAATTGTACAAAATGTACATAAAAACAATTGTATTTATGCCACCCATTTAGCATTGCACTCCTATAACATTGCTGGACTTATAGTGGGGTACAGTTTCTTTAAAGGCTCAAAATCATTGCAGCTGAAACAGAAATATTGTCATTTTTATGCCATACATTTCTTCCTTGTCAAAGCTTGATGCCTATATAACCCACAATGACAGTCAAGCGCCTACAGTTCAGTCGGACATTCAGATGTCTAATGCTACCAACGGCTAATGTAGCCTCGAGCCACTAGCCTCAAGCAGAGATGAGGAGCGGTCTGATAACCTCACTTCTTTCTGACCCCACACCTACAGATTTCCTTGTCAAACTTGTACTCTTCAGTCCCAATCAACGCTGACTCAAGTGACATCACTTGAAGCAGTTTATCAGATTTTGCACAGCTCTTTGTGGAGCAACAAAAGGCTTTATACAACTTTTTCTTGTTTTGTTTTCAAGTTGATGATGATATGTTTACCGATCATGATTAGTAACTCTCTGTGTGAAAACAGTTGTATAATGTCTTCTGTGTACTAATAAATTCTGATAAAACAACTCATGATATTATCAAGGATAACGTTTTTAACAGAAAGCCTGTGTTACAAACTGGTACAGTCACAAAAAGATGCTAATGCAGAGTCAACTGTTTTTTGAGCTTGGCCTTTAATGTTTTCATCATATAAAATCAAAGTAACTGGAAAATCCAGCCTTCAGAATATTTGATCAGTCAATTACAATAAAAGTACCTCAAAATTGTAATTAAGTACAGTAATTGAATATTACTTTCTACCAATGGCTTTACATTAAACTGATGAATGTTTTATTGAAAGGGTGGAGGGAAATCTGCAGATAGAGAGAATAGAAAAGCCCTATTAGGCAGATTATTCTAAAAACTCAAAAAGTGACTTGATACTACAACTAAAGACACAACAAAGACTTTACCAAGACTTTTTTTTAGATTTTTGTTTTCAGAGCAGAGGAGATGACGCATCAGTTAAAAAATCAACAGTGATTGTGCGTCAAGACGCCACGAACTACGATGATGAATATTTTTGCTGCAGACAACACCTGTCGTGTGTTACAAGAATTTAACAATGCAGCACAGTATTATTTATCGGCACAGTTTATTACAGTATATTTATCCTTCTGGAAAGGTCAACAGTGTGAATTAAGCAGTCCTCAAACACAGTGAGGTGCCCACGCGTGAGCCTGTGTGGAATTCTCATACTTGATTGATCCCTTTCATGACAGTATTGACAGACAGATTGCTGGAGGAAGTGAATAGATGAGGACAGATAAGGAGTCCACGCAGCAAGTAAGGAACATTTTGCGTTGAAAAGGTTGAAGGTATTGTCAGGTCACAACTCAACAAACACATCCCAGGATATTAGAGAGAAACTCTTGCTCGTAACATATCATATCCTTGTCCATGGGTGACCTTAACAAAACAGGATGAGTCACCAGTGGTCAGAGGGCAGTATGGAGGTAGGACACACAGAGCAGTGCCATGTGAAATATTTGTTGGTTTATTTTTATGCGAGAGAACAAGATCCTGCATATGATCATGTACCAAGAAAATGATGAGAAATCACAAAAGTCCAAGATTATTGTACAACTGAAATAAAACACTGAATCTCTTTATGAACATACTGATAAAGTCTTATTTTATGTTTCATTAAAAACTTTAAAAACCCTTATATGGTGATATTGGGGGATATTATTGCACAACAAATTAACAAAAACAAATGAGAATGACTTGAAAGATGTCAAATACTGCAAAAGAAAAGGTATAAACTCTGCATACTGAGAAGCCAAGACATTTTGACTCATTCATCTCACTCATTCATGAGCTCAGTAACAACCACTCATGTCTAATTGCCAGCCCTTGATCCCCAGCACGAAAGACCGCTGAAATAAGTTTTCGACCACACAATTAAACCAAACTCACTTAGTGAGAAAATCAGAATAAGTGAGATTGCCTGCGTCATTCAGCATTTTGCATGTGTAAGCTGGTAATTATAGTGTCTTGATTGCATAAAGTGAGCTGGAAAGATTTAACAACTTATATTCATTAAAAAAAAAAAAAAAAATACTATTCTCCACACGCTGGTATCCCCTGCTATGTATAACTCATAAAAAGTAAGTTAAAGTAAGTGAGAGTGCATAATGATGTGGTACAATAGCTCCAACTGTAATATCCTGGTTTACGCTCATTTGTTGGGAGTAGAAACAGCAGATGGCACTGTGGAGTGAATTTATGAAGAACTCAGTCAATGTTTTTTAAATGATACTGTCAACTTTATGCTTTATCATCATCTTTATGAAACATTATTGATACTAAAAACATTTATTCTAATGTAGCATGTTTCTTCAGGCTACTTTGATATATTTCATGTACAACAAAGTCAATAATAAGTGTTCTCATGCTTAAAATCTATTTTTTGTTTTAGAGCTGTGAAAATAATGCCCTTTCTACTATCTATTCATACTATCCATTCTTTTCAAATGTCATCCGATACATTAAGTGTTCTGCTGGTGGTGTCATGACAGTAATAATACTGGCTTTATGAAAAGTAAAAGCCATTTAAGGAAGGCCTTTCAGCGAGAAAGTGTCAATTAAAAAGGACAGTTTGTCATTATGAGGTCTTTGCTGTTCGTCAAAGTTTTGACTAAATCACCTGGCAGCTGTCCAATCACAGACCTCGAAGATAGCCCTGGGATTTAAAGAAACAAATTGCTTTACTTTCCTATTCTTACACAAGAGGCAGATAGGGAGAGCGCATATAAATTACTGTTGCTTAATGTTTTGATACAGAATGTGAAACTATTTAAGCAACAAATGCCTTCCTGTCAACTCAGTGCAAACTCCAGGACAACTTTAAAGCATTCAAATCCTGCTTTACTGGCCCATTAAGATTGGAAATAGCATCTTATTCCACACTGTCAGACAGCATCATATATATTGTATATTACTGTATATATAGCAGCTTGTTCAAGCCCAAGACTACCTTTTTATGACGGAAATATTCAAGTACACTGGCACATCAATTTATACATTTCCCCCCAAAATAATTGACATCTTGGTATGTTTGGAAAATATAAGTTTAAATCAGTTTTCAACCTGGGGGTCTGGGGGTCTGGATCTCAGGATAACTCTGTGAGGTAGCAAGATGAACTGGATAAGAAATTAAAAAAACAAACTTAGCAAAAATCTTTTTATTTTTTCAAGACTTTTTCCTAATCTTTTGCCTTTTTCTTGTAAAATACTGAATGCATTTACCTCTTACCTCTAAAAAAGGACTTCATATGAAACAGTCTAAGAAGATTAAATCCCTCTTTGGTTGAACCACATGTCCACACAAAGGTCATAATTGAGCGGTTGCTTTGTTTCATTTTAAGGTCAGAAGGCAAAAAGGTTGGAAAACACTGGTTACAATTATACAGGATATTAGGTAGAGCAAAAACATCTTACATCTGAAAGATGATACTGATACCAATCAACCATGATATTATATAATCATAGTACAATTATCCTTTAATTCTGTTTACCAAAACCGGACTATCTAAAATAAAATTTTCTGCTTCCCTTAAAAGTGTTTAGGTTAAGCAGGAAATTCTGGAAATTGAGGAAAACCAGATGGTAAGCTTACAGCAGCTCCTCTTTGCTGCCTGTATCCCACATTAATGGAGACAGCGTGACGTCACTTGACTGTGTCCCTGTTCAGGTGGGGGAGCATAGCAACTTCTCTCCTGCACTGAATCTGTCACACTGTTGTGAGGCGGGAGGCTCCATGAGGGCCTTTTATGATATATATGCACAAATCCAGCCGTTTTACAGTTTATAAAATGCATTTGTGTTGTCTGATGAATAAATCTGGCATGGTCCATCATAATGAAGGCTTATTAGTTTATGCTGCAGCATTTATGGTCGCCTTTGATAGGTCTGGCTGATGTATCAAGGACTGGTAGTAGGCCAAAGAGAGACAGCCTTATTCAGCTGAAAGCCTCTCTCTGCAGTCTCCCAGGTAGGTTATGAAATACTTGATTGGATTGTGTTTTGTTTAACAATTTGTGTATTACACGTATTGTTATGCGGCGTCATCTTTTTACCTTTTGATTACCTTGTTATTAATGTGTTATTTCTGTATCTGCACATTGGCTAAATGAATAATCAGATAAGGATGATCATGCTCATGTTTGAATTGGAGATGTTGTATGAGTTACAATTCTTCAAGTGTGTAGAAGAAAATTTACAAAACCAGGCAGCTGTGTTGCCATAAAAGTTTACAGCACTTCCATCTTAAACAGAAGATCTGTCACCAGACTTGTTGACCTTGGCATACAAAGCATGCAAATGACCAGTTGGGCCTAAACAGAGGCCTCGGCTATTTATACATTACATTATTAATATATAATGTTATTGATCCCTGAAGAAAAACAAACCTGCAAGATCAACACTAGTTTATCAGCACCACACTATTTTCTATTCAATCATATGTTGCTATGCTATGACAGAAGCCTAAAATATGAACATAGTGTACATATTTAAGCCCTTATTATACTCCTTTCCTGCTCATTTCCTTTTCTTCCTCTCTATCTCCCCCACCTCCCTCTGTCTCCGTCTCCCTCTCTCTCTTCTTTCTCTGCACCAGCTGCTGCTGCTGCTCCAGAGCCAGAGTGAAGAGTCCCCTCACCCCCCTGCACAGACAGAGACAAAAGGCCTGATTCGCCTGCTGAACACTGCCCCCTTTCTCCATCCGTCCCTTCATGCACGGCCGTAGTGGTGGTGGCGGGGGCTTCAGGAGAAAACGAGGCCTGGACTGGGACTAAAATCTAGGGCTGACCCAGTGAAGGAGAGTAGGAAGAGGGGGAGGGGAGGAGGAGGAGGATGGGGCTGGAATGGTTGGGGCTGAGTAAAGGCAGGTGCTGAGGCCTCTGCAGGAAGACTGTTTTTTCCTGAATATCTCTCAGAGTGGGAAAAAATCTGACAAGGGTATGCCACATTTACCTCTATATATGCATGAACGTGCATGTTTATGTTTGTGTGTCTCTGTGGTGGCATATTTGGGCTAGGGTGGCATGTGTTTGATGGAAATCTGTGAAGGGGGGTGCATGAATGACCTGTGTTTGCCCATGTCAGATTGTTTTTTATTAGGTTTTTTTTTTTTTTACATTCCTTGTCTTTATATTCCACTAATGTAATGCTTTGTGGGGGGCTGCATAAAAGTTTTTAGTTTTCAGAGAGACCACTAGTGTGACTGGGGGTGAAAGCACTGGGTGATCTGGTTGAGAAACAGGCCAAGGTACCGGACTGAGCTTCTACTACCATCATTGTTATCTAAATTTGGTTGTTCTTTTCAAGTCGAATATCAATTTCAAGTACCAAATTTTTGTTTACATTGTATGATTTCTCTCATTTACATTTTGTTTTTTGTGTAAATGTAACTGTGCTCACCCAAACATCATCTCTATTTTTGTGCATTGTTGCTGTTTGTATTTATGTGGCCTAATTTTATGGCAGTGCAAGTGTCCACAGTAGTGAATCTCCATTAACCATGTCCATAAAATATTGTGTGCTCGTTTCATTAAGTCTATTTGACAATATCCATGTAGTTTTGTGAAAAAATGTTGCAGTGTTTCCTGGGAGGTGGACACACTGCTTCTGCCTGTGTGTTTCTGAGGCCGTATTGCAGCACAGGGCTTTATGTTGGGTGACCGGAACCAGCTGAAACCGGTTTGAGGCAGGCGGAGGGCTCACAGGAACAATACCGTCTCTGTGCTCCACTGAGGAATAGAGATAGCCCAGGCTACTCCATGGCAGCCCTTCACAGCTCAGCCACTGGCTACCATGGCACAGACCTGGTCGCTGCTGGCTGGATGTCGGCGTGCTACGCAGCGCGGCTCATAGCGAAGGGGGGGCAGGAGGATCTGGGAAGGGACGAGGGCAGGGGGACGTGGCTGGCTGGGAGTCTGTGAATCTGCAGCCTAGAGCCTGCCTCACACACACACACACACACACACACACACACACACACACACACACACACACACACACACACGCACAGACACACACACACACATACACACACATACATACAGGAGCATGATCTATCTGTCTGTTTGTATGTCTGTGTGCTGCTAGTTGTGAAGAGAATGACTAAGGAGGATCCTTACCAGGACCACCACCACTCACCAGATCCCTGGATGTAACCTGACCCTGTATTCTGGGCCTTTGCCTGGTTGGGAAGAAACAGGAATTTTTTTCCCCAGGCAGGGTGGGGTGGATGGCTTTTTGTGGGTTAGTAGTGTGACTGTGTTTGTTGCAGGATGGAAGGAAGGAAGGAAAGAAGGTTTGGCTAGTGGCTGGAGAGGGACGGAGGCAAGAGGGTGAGGAGTGGCTGATTCACTTGCATGTTTCCACCATTGTTATTTTACATTCACTTTACTGAGATTGTAGTCTTTTACACAGTGTGTGTGGATTGTGGTAATGATGCATGTGTATTAAACTGCTGTTGTTGAGAGGGGTTCTGTGTTGTGTATTTTTCATATTTGTCTACATTTAACCTTCATTTACTCTCTAAGTCAGGCTGCTCTGGCTGTCACGGCTGTGACTAGCTGTTCTTTCCACCAGGCCTTTCTCTCTCTGCTGCAGCCTCACACAGCTCAGCAGCCATTTTTTCCCCCCTCACTGCATTTCTCGCCTGCCCTCTCCCTCCATAACATTTCTCCCTCTCTCTGTCATTCTCTGTATGTTTACCTCCTTATTACAACTATCCAATCATCTGGATTGAATTGAGGATTGTTGCTTTTTGAAACCAAAGATACGGCTACAAGATATGGGTCTGTGTGTGTGCAGATGTGTTTACCATGCATTTGGATTAAAGAGCAGTACTGGTTTAACTGCATGTACCGTACAAGCAGAACAGCTCCACGGCTGTGCCTTTTGTCCCCAACACCCATAATACATACAGACACAGTGCATCTCAGTCCCATTGTATTTTATTTGCTCACATAAAAAATAAAGACTGGTTTGTTTCTGAAGAGTTATAACCCACTGAAAGTAAAGTTTTTCTGTTGTTAAATAATACTGTATGAAACATTTGCATGTAAAATTCACAAACCAAAACATGATATATGAACATTGGTTGTTGATAAACAGGTTAGGTTTGCTTAAAGGTGACCATCTTCAGATATTTTCAACATCGCCTAGAAGTCCTTTCTCATCATGTTCATATACTTAAACCTCTACCTATATTTCATTGAGCTAAAGTATTGTTTACTTGTTTTTTTAACCCCCAAAACCAGCTGACAAGTGCCAGTCTATTACACTAATCCTCTATATTGTATTCATTACTTGGAACAGATCCATCAGTCTCCTGATCATATATTAGAATATATATATAAAAAAACTCTCTGATGTAGCCAGGACGTGATGCAGGTCTTTGCCTTGCTCAACCAGCAGTTTTTCAAGAAAACTAAAACTGATTACATTAGCAGACTGGTTTATTTTTTTTCTCCCTATTAAAATCTTTGATTATAGCGATCCTGACCATATATTGATTGAAGAGGAAAATGTTTTGCTGAGTACAAACATTTAATGTCATCAAAATGTCACATCTACCTCCTGTGTAGACCAGCATGTGCTTCCTTTGTGTTTCTCTTTGAAACGCTTTCATGGAGCTATCCAATGCAAGGATAAATGAGGCAATAGGACTAATTGTACATATTTATATGCACATACTAATACATGTCAGCCAGACCTGCACTGTTTGATTTTAAGACGCAGAAGGAGAGAGCGCTGCTAATGAATAAATGAAACATCAAGCACCAGAAAGCAGCGACTAAGTCATGGTTAACATGGAATTTCATAGGCTGTACTGTATGAGCACACTGGCACACCATGTGGTGACAAATTAAACTGCAGAAGTGACTGTGTATATTTGCTGTTATTATCCATATGATTTTCTATTTTTGTGATAGATTTTTCAACTCTAATTATAAATAAATATTATTATTACCATTACCTTTCTTGTCTTTTCCCAGTAATTGTGTGCAGTCCTATAAATTTGCTAAACAGCTAAGACAGGGTTATTTATACTTTTATCATACAAAATATGATTTTCTCCAGAAATACTGATTTTTACATTGTTGTCTTCATGTCCCAACATCACACTATAACTAATACTAGTCAAAACTCAAAAGCCACAAATACCCATGAACACGATCATACAATAGTGGGCTTAGTCATGACTGTGTAGCTTGTGATAAATTCAGTAAGAAGTGTGCTTCCAAATTTAAAGAGAATTATATGGAATTGCCATCAAAATATCACCAATTTATCACATTTAAACCTAATCGAATTCTGCTCTCAATATGAATTGCCAAGTTATATTAAGATATATTGATAATTTGGGGCTAATGATGGACTGGATGATGATAGTCAGTGTAGTTAGCCATTACACCAAATTTTCACTAGTACAACAAATACTAAGATCTGCAGAGAAGTTTGCAAAATCAATATATTATCCATGGAATATTAACCAGACCATTATGGAAATTATGATCAATGGATATTAGCTTTCTTCCTGCACAACACTAAAACCAAAATACTTGTATCTGTTAAAGAACTCATCATATCATTAGATATAGTTTAAAAAAATATCTGTGGTGTATCTGTTCTCATTAT
Source organism: Dicentrarchus labrax (assembly GCF_905237075.1). Lineage (NCBI taxonomy): Eukaryota > Metazoa > Chordata > Actinopteri > Moronidae > Dicentrarchus > Dicentrarchus labrax. Next base: position 8,649,485 of record NW_026136710.1, read on the forward strand.
TCTTCCATTTTATCTGTGTTCCTCAGGTGATCTCCTCATCAGAAAAGCAGCAGGACCATGGGAGATATGAAGACGCCAGACTTTGATGACCTACTGGCGGCCTTCGACATCCCCGACATGGTGGATCCTAAAGCTGCTATTGAATCTGGCCATCACGATGACCAAGACGGACAGCTCAAGCAACCCAGTGGTGTGGTGACAACAAATGATGAGGCCCACAATCCCTCAACAGGAAATGATGTTGGCGTTAGTGTCATTGTCAAGAACATCCGAAACACAGATACTGGTGAGCATGGTGGAACCATATTCAAGAAGGATGGGCATTTCCACTGCCATCCCCAAACCCAGTCTGTTGGCATTGGCAATGGACTTCATAATGGCCTAATGCCCGCAATTACTCCAGGTACTCTTTACAGCAAGAATGGATGGAAAGCTCCCAGGGAGGACGGACAGACAGTTAACAACCAATTATCTACCTTCAATCAGTTCAGCCCCATCTCTAGTGCTGAAGAATTCGATGATGATGATAAAATTGTGGTAGATGACCCCGCAGACAAGCAGGGAGGTCAGTCATTCTTGAGGTCCACTACTACGAGAGAGGACCAGAATCCCAAATCTTCAAAGGACAATGTTTCTAAACCCAGAGGAAACGGAGACCAAAAACCTGATCAAAATAAGAACAACAATGGAACTCTGGGAGGTTATAAGTCTAACAACCCCCTTCAATCAAGTTTACCAGAGGGGGAATTCAAGGAAGCTGTTCTCAAGTCTGAAGGTCAGGAGGCAGGAGAGCCATCAGGGCTTGTTAATGTGTCCAGTTTGTGTCAAGTCAAAGCCAAATCCTCTGCAAAACTTTCATCTTGTATAGCAGCTATTGCAGCCCTCAGTGCCAAAAAGGCTAGTGTTACAGATTTGGGTGTTGTGGATTCTCCTACAACAGAGAAAGAACCCATCCAGGACAATGAAATTCCCAGAGCTCCAGAGAAGCCACATGAGCAAGAGTCAGCCCTAGAGTTTGCAAAGAGGCTGTTAACAAGACAACCAGACAGCCCCTCTAGTGTCACAAGTGAAGGTAGCAGCAAAGGTTCCCTTACCTCAAGCACAGATACTGCTCCGGTCATCCCAAAAGTCCGGATCAAAACAATAAAGACCTCATCCGGCCAGATCAAGCGTACTGTCACCCGAGTTCTACCAGAGTTTGATCCTGAGGGTCTGAAGAAAGGAGAGAATAGCCAATCTATCATGGCAACTACTCGTGCAATTTTGCAATCTCCCACGACAGTAGCCACCGCTGGAGGCCCCTCAATTGAAATAACCAAGCAAATGACTATCAAACCTGTGGCGACAGCTTTCCTGCCAGTCTCAGCAGTCAAGACAGCTGGTTCCCAAGTGATTAACCTGAAGCTAGCTAACAACACCACAGTCAAAGCAACAGTCATCCCTGCTGCATCAGTGCAAAGTGCCAGCAGTGCTATCTTGAAAGCTGCTAATGCTATCCAGCAACAGACTGTTATGGTACCTGCCTCCAGTCTGGCTAATGCCAAACTTGTGCCAAAGACAGTCCATCTTAGTAACCTCAATCTTCTGCCTCAGACAGTATCCTCTGCTGTCTGTGATCTCCAACAGGCCCTGTCCTCCTCCAAACAATCACAGCATCAACAAGTGAAACAGAAGACAATTCTCGCTGGCCGGGCCTCAAAGAAAGTCTCTAGGGTTCAAGTGTTCGCCAGCTCTCAAAGCTCTGTAGTGGATGCCTTCAATAAAGTCCTAAGTAGCATAAATCCTGTCCCTGTGTACATCCCAAACCTCTCTCCACCAACCCTAGCTTGTATCTCTCTACCCTCACGCGGCTACAAGTGCCTTGAGTGTGGAGATTCATTTGCCCTTGAGAAGAGCCTGACACAGCACTATGAACGTCGCAGTGTGCGGATTGAGGTCACCTGCAACCACTGTTCCAAAAGTTTAGTGTTCTACAACAAATGCAGCCTCTTGTCTCATGCCAGGGGCCACAAGGACAAAGGGGTTGTCATGCAGTGCTCACACCTAATCCTAAAACCCATCCCTGCAGATCAGATGATAACCACATCTCCGTCATCAGGCCCACCCAATACCACTGGCACCACTTGCACCTCCCAAGCACAAGGTACCACTAGTCAAATCCCAGGGAGAGTTGCTGGTGGTGGGTCCCAAACTGCAGTGATTTCAGCTCCATCCAGTACTCCCCTTGTCGCAGCTATGCCCTTGGAGGATGATGCCTCGAAGCTCTGCAGGCACAGCCTAAAGTGCTTGGAGTGTAACGAAATGTTCCAGGATGACAGCTCCCTAGCTATGCACTATCAGCAAGCACCGGAGTCCAGTGGGCAGGTGTGTATGTTTCGTGTGAACTGTGACATAATATGGTTCAATTTTCTGAATATGAAAGACCTCTGACTTCTTATTGATAAACACAGTACAGTGGGCTATAGAGTTGCAAAGGTGCCATGCCATTGTTCTGACTGGACCCGAAAGGCCATTTGTCCAACAGCCCATCATTCCAAAAACAAGGCCACTGCTCTGAAAGCTCTTTATTCTGCTAATATACACTGGAGTTATTTTGGGAGACGTGCTTCACTAACAGCAGGTGAAAGCTAAATATAGTGTGACAAAAAGTGATTTTACAATCTGTAGCCGAAATGAATGAATTTTTTAACTTTTGTTTTGTTTTTAAATTTTGAATGAATTCAGCTACTATGCTGTTGTGATTTGTTCACAAACTTCTCCATGGCAAAAGTGGCCAAGGCTTATGGGTATATGGGTAGACCCACCAAATTCTTGAGATATCCTCTATGGCAACAGTTTTCAATGAGACCATTTTTCAGTTGAAAGTAATTGAAAACCATTCATAGTGAGGTCTGTTGATTATTCAGGACGGTTTTTCTAGAAAGAAAATTTGTTGCTTTTCAGTATATTTTTCAATTCTTTAGCACACAATGCCACAATAAAATGCAATTGATGAATTTCTTTATCTCCTCTTTTCTATGCCTATAGAAAACATGCACCATCTGCCAAATGCTTCTGCCAAATCAGTGCAGCTTTCTGTCACACCAGCGAATCCACCAGCACAAGTCTCCTTACATCTGCCCTGAGTGTGGTGCCAGCTGTCGTTCTGTCCACTTCCAGTCACATGTCACCAAGAACTGCCTGCATTACACCCGTAGAGTTGGCTACCGGTCAGTCTACCTTAACTAAAATCATAACATACATTTTTATTTTGTGCTGAGATATGGTTCCAAAAGTTTGAGAGCAAATTAATTCCACTTTAATTTTCGAACTATTTCTTTTTTGGGTAGTCAAATCTGATATAAAACAAATTCATGGTAATTAACATTGTGCAGTGTTCTTCTTTGCAAGTCTCCTTTTACAACTCCTTTGTCAGTGGCTATACTCAGACTTAAATGTGTCTTGTTCTTCTTTCAAAATGTGACTGACAATATAATTTCTAATTACAGTTATTATAACATCCTGTTTGCCCAAGATTGACAATCCTATATCATTGAAAGTGATATTAAAAAACATATGGGGAAAAAATTGGACACCACCATTTTTTTGTGGAGTCACCCAAGATACAAGCCAATAAAACTAAAAACTCAGTGTCTGACTAATTATGCTTTCAATTATGAGTCAGGTCTGCAAAATGTTAAGAAATTAAGATCTTGCCTTAAAATTAAAATCTGCAATGGTATAATAAATAAGGTTACTGTTTCCTGGCTGTAATTTGATATTTAATGGACACATACATCAATGGTGCCAATTTAACTCTTGATAAGAAAGTTAATTTATATATATTATTATTATTATTATTATTATTATTATTATTATTATTATTATACTATAAGTTTCAGAAAAGCCTCTCTTTTGATCCCATGAGTCCTGTGCTGAACAGCATGCTAGACTCACCAATCAAGCAAATTAAAAAGACATACTTAAGTTGGAACACAAAAGCGCTTCTGTCTAAGGAATAAGTTAAATTGACTTTCACTCAATTCAAACCTTTTTTCAATCTGACTTTGGCAAACTCTTATCCCTTTTCCCTCCAGCTGTATCCACTGTAGTGTGATCTTCGCTGATGTTGCAACTGTAAAATCCCACATCCAGAGTACTCACTGTGAGGTCTTCTATAAATGTCCTCTCTGCCCCATGGCCTTCAAGTCTGCACCTGGAACGCACTCTCATGCACACACACAGCATCCAGGAATGAAAGCAGGAGAGCCCAAGTAGGTCTTTAATCAAAATGTTTTGCATTGTAATGTTTTATACTTTGTTAAAGACAGATTTCAGAAGTGTATGGCAATTGTTAAGTACACAAAATCTAATATATGTATATTTAAATAAAAATAGTATGCAGTGCACACATAATACATAAGCTTTTTCCTCAAAGAATTGTCAACACACAACACCCATCTACACACAGGCACACACCAATATAACCTTATACCCATGTCTGATTAATCTTTCAAAGAAAAATCATCCTTGCTGCTTCATCAGTAGCAGGATTTGTGTTTTAGACATGGTGGCTTATCTTGGGTTTGTTTTTTCCACGTGGCAACCTTTCACTGACTTATATACTATCCATCAGCACTACTAATGATACAGGTGCTCAGGAGCAGGTGTGCTTGTACCATTGGGTGGGTTTCTCTCTGGTTGTGCCCCAGGCTTAAAGCTAAATAAATACATGAACCAATATTAAATGTACTGAACCATCTTTTTAACTATGATTAGGTTTGTTTAGAGATACAAACATTAGAGGCAAGAACATAACTGGATCTACAACTGACTTTCTAATAGCTTCATGTGACACATACAAGATAACCAGATAACATTTGCTATGTAACAGCTGAGACTCTAAGTACGTTTTTCTTTGTATATAAATTGAGTCTCTTACATTTTACAATAAACTCCCAGTCATTTGTTAAGACAGCTTTTTTTCTGTCTTTCAGGTTGATCTATAAGTGTTCCATGTGTGATACCGTGTTCACTTTGCAGTCCCTGCTCTACACGCACTTCGACCAGCACGTCATCAATCATAAAGTCTCAGTGTTCAAATGCCCCGACTGCTCGATGCACTACGCACAGAAACAGCTCATGTTGGATCACATCAAGGTGGGCATAAAAAGCCACAGTATTATCCTCTTTATTTCAATTTTCAAGGCCAAATATATGGATACTAATAAGTTTAGTCTATAAATGTTTCACACACCAGTACTTTATAACTTCTCAGTTATGATTCACTCTGCATGTGCGGATCTTTTCCAGACCATCCATGGAACCCTGAAGACCATCGAGGGTCCACCAAACTTAGGCATCAACCTCCCTCTCAGCACCAAGCCCACTAACTCTAACAGTGCCAACAGCAACAGCCTCAGTAACAATAATAACAAAGATGGAGGAAATGTCCATGGTCAAGACAAGGGAGAAAAGAAGCCTTCACCGCTAAAGAAAACAAACAGTAACTGCTCAGCAGACCTCAAGAACCCTTCCGGCTCAGGATACACGTGTGGAGACTGCAATAACCTCTTCAGTTCCAGGGAGGTCTATGTGGCTCACATGAGGCGCGAACATGGCAAGGTGAATGTTTGAAACCATTCTCATAAGGAAGTTTCTGATTACTCCATTACAAATTAAAGTCCTAAATTAAAAATTACTTAATTTTAATTACTAATTACAATATGTATTGATTGTAATCAGGAAAATGTACGGAAAGTATCAAAAGATACTGGAAAACTGGACCCTGTGACTTTTAAAGTGTATTAAATTACAAGATTATTAATACTGGTGCATTAAGGTGTAAGCAGCACTGTTTATTTGGCTGAGGTGAAGCTATTTTTGAATTATTTCATATAAAAGGCTGCAATTAATGATTATTTAAATTTAAAATGAATTCAATTTAAATTAATCTGCAGATTATTTTCTTCAGTAACCTCTTCACATTACTTGTTTTTTTATGTTTGTATGTTTTGTTTATTAGACACACTTTTACACAATAAAATACAACAATTATTATGATTACAAGGAAAAAGCAGCAAATCCCCATCACATCTGACAAGGAATTGCAGTGAGGTAAAAAGTACAATATATCCCTCAAAAATGTGGCACAAAACTCAAGTACAATAACCCAAATTTGTACCTAAGTATAGTAGTTGAGTAGGTCTCTGTTACCACAAGTGACAGAAACATGATCCATAACTGCCTATATTTTAAGGTAGCGTGTACTCCCTTTATATTTCAGATACTGAAGAAACACCCATGTCGACAGTGCGACAAGTCCTTCAGCTCCTCCCACAGTCTTTGCCGACACAACCGTCTCAAACACAAGGGACTGCGAAAGGTCTATACCTGCCCGTGAGTACACACACCCATTGTGTTTTTGACAACAAGTCCTCTAAATTCAACGACAAAATAAGACAAAATTTTTTGTCGTAGTTTCTGATCTGATGCCACTATTGACTGGACGACCGTACCATCTCAGATATAAAGCTGTTTTCTGATCTTACACCACCATGGTTAAGGTTTGGTTAGGTTTAGGCACAAAAACAACCTGGTTTGGTTAGGAAAAGCTAAATATATGTACAAGAAGACAAAATCAGCTTGCATAGGGTTGTAACTGTTATTTTATTGTACTTCGACAGGCACTGTCCAGCTCACAGTCAGCCGTTCACTAAAAGAGTGCTGCTGGATCAGCACATTCAGCTGATGCATGGAGTCAAAGACCCAGAGGCGAAGACCGTCAACTCTGATAATACAGACGCTTTACCTGACAAGAAAACGGTACCGTGAACATACATTTATCATAAGGAAGTGCTACGTGTAAATCTTTTTACCTTACAAGTGATCTTCATGCTTCTCCTGTCATTCCTAACTGGTCATTTTAATCTCCACTACAGACCCTCAGCCCTAAAAGGAAGCCAGAAGAGGATGAGGGGCCTCTGGGCTTGAACTCCAGGGGCTATGACTCACAACCATTGAAGAGGCTCAAGGTGAACATCCTTAAAGTTCACAAGTGTGCTGTCTGCGGCTTCACCACTGAGGACATCGCGGCTTTCCATGAGCACATTCCCCAGCACAAGTCTGATGGCTCATCCTTCCAGTGTCAGGAGTGTGGCCTGTGCTACACCTCGCATCGCTCGCTGTCCAGACACCTCTTTATCGTCCATCGGCTGAAGGAGCCGCAGGGCCTTGCCCGATACAACGGACGGGGCAGGGGCGACGACGAGAGTCAGAGAGAGAACCAGCTGGATGTTACAGACGAGAACAGTGACGGGACACCAAATACCAAATGCAAAGTGTGTGGGAAGATGTTTGAAACGGAGGGAAACCTGAATACTCACATGAGGACACATGGGATGGCATTCATAAAGTCAAAGAGGCTGAGCGTGACTGAGAAGTGAGAGGAAAACACTTCTAAACCATTCCATCTAAAGCAAACACTGTTGTTTTAAACTTATACAGTTTGTTATATTGCCGCACACAACTTATAGTAAGTTGGCTGAGGTTATGCTGCATGTACATAATGTACATATGTACTACAATATGTATACCGTATACACACAAAAATAAGTAATATATGTCAAAGTCACTTCATGAGTCTTTACATGCAACAAGATAGTTTTTTGTACACACGTTTCTATAGGCTTTAAATAGATCTTTTTTATAGAAGAGCTTTTTATTTTAAACAGTTTCCATTGTTGTCTTCTCACTAGGACTAGATAATGTATGAGTATATTGTCGTAATGGGATTAATCCTCATACAGTCAGCAGTGTTCTGAATGTTCGATGCTGCTAACGTCCAGCGAATGTCTGAAAGACAAAATATACATATATAAAACCTTTGGGAGCTTCAGGTTTCCCCAGTACATGTTACCCCTAGTTGAGGTCTTCAGTTTCTACTTAAAAGCTGAGTAGGAGATGGGCATCAAACATTCTTTATATTTTAGTTTTTTTAAATTTCACAGATAACTAATATTTTTCTCTGAGCTCTTCTTAGCCTCCACAATAAACCCTGGCTCTGTTTTCATAATACATCCTGAAACTACTGATCCTAAAACAAAATCTCTTTGAGCTGAAATTACATGACATTTCACAAGATTTCAGACAATCAGACAAAATAAAAACTATTTTCATCCAGGTTATTACCGTTTACATATTAAATGCATACAAAACAAAAAAGTGATTAATGGATTCATTTAAAATGTGTATAACTCCCAGCTTTGTGGATGATTATGTCAAACATTTAAAATCACAAACAGTCTAATATATGGGCCAAATTTAAATTTGCTTTAAAAAATATATTTTGTAAAAGATTGTCAAACTTCTTTCATTCCTGTCTTAATATATATTGTATATGGCAGCTCTTTGTGATTACAAAAAAATGTTTATTTACCTTATTATTAGCATTAGCACTTGCCTTTTATTTAATAGCAGTCTTCTTCACAGCATAGTTCATCTGTTGTTACAGCCCAATAAAAAATAAAGCTGTAACCCTGTATTTTATAACTATCTACAATCTTAATATTATCATTTCTTTTTTTAGTCCTGTTTCTTCAGTTTAAAGTGAAATCATAATGAATGTTCATTGAAAGGAATTATACTGGGAAAACCATCTAAAAAGAAAAACCTCTATGAATGTAAACTTGGCTGTGAAACTAAATTATTCATAAAAGACAACCAGTTCCAATTACCTGAACAATAACTGACAGTTGTGAGATTGTTTTCCCTTGCTTTGTTTGTTCCAAGCATTTCCAAAAAATATCATTCAGTTTTGGACGGTAGTTTTTCTACTCCGACAATAAGACTTTAACTGTCTCGCGCTGTAAAACTGCATGTAAGAAGCAGTCTGTGAATTGTTTGTTGATTAGAATGTGTCTTGCTGCTTCTGCTGCTGTTTTTAGACATTTCTGATGCTTGTGTAAAAAGCTGTTCTTTATGTCAATAAACGATGAAACCTGCAAGGGACAAGACCTGATGTCCACTGCACATGAGACATCAGCTCTTCTCTACGGTAATATCAGAAATCCTACCGTGATCATTCATACTCGTGCTTGTATAGTGCAGTTTGTGGCATGGATCATTATTACTATGAAGGCTGGGTTTTGATAACAGGTGTTTACCGTCTAAATGTCCTGCAATTTTAATTAATTTTAATTCCACCGCAGTGGCAGTATCATAAGTGATTATAATTACTTCTCAATTATACCTAACTTTACCCGAATCCTAAATGCCAACCCTGTCTCCTAAACATTATGGTTTGATACTACTAAATTAAACTTATTAATAAGAAAATGTTTTTAATGAATGCCTCTGTGATATCCACTAAAGCATGATTAACCTAGGTTAATCAACTCAAGGTGCTTTATTAAGGTAAAAAAAAAAAAAAAAAAAAGATTTAGGTTTGCTTATATATTTCTGTCAATTATTTCAAGTACATGCTTGCTTTTCCTGTACTTAACAGAAATCACACTAAATCCTCCTTTGCTAGTCTTAAAGCTGCTCTATGGAGTGTTTTTAGCATCTTTCAGCTCATTGTTTTGGTTTTACAGACACATCTGCAGGCAGTTTTGTCAGTGTGGCTGCTGTGGAACGAAGTTAGCGCACACCTTTGTGAGTTTAGGGAAGGTGGTGGAAAAATTTGTTTCCAGCCCTGTACTATTACTCTCATGCATCTTGCTGTAAAATGCCCTTAATCACCATCATCTTTTTGAAATGTTAACAGTCTAACAGGACAGAAAATGTAATGTTAAAATGTAAAGTGTCAGACTTTGAAAACCCCTGGTGTGGACAAATACGGAGCTAAAAAGAGAGTGCTGTTGCTCAGTGTAGAGAATAATAACACTGTTTGCCATATGAACTTTGCCATATTGACCTTATAAGGTGATACAAAGTCAGTGTTGGGTTTACAGCTTGTTGTGTGCCCCAAAGTGACCAAAAAAATAAATGAATGTCAGTTAAACCAAACTGTTTTATAACAGTTCCCTAAAAACTAATCACACGTGAGATGCAGGATGCATCCCGGTCTCCATTGTCAAAGTGTGCGTTGTACACCCACAATCCACCTTCCCACTACTTCTGTGTGGTAGAAGAATGCAACACTTCCTGGACAGCAAAGTGGACATAATATAAACATACATGATGCTTCCCTCATACCAAAATAATTTGGCACATTAATGTAATTTCTATGAGACAGCCATTTAGTCAGTGAGTCAGCAGAATATATGCAGTTAGAGTACTAGTTACTTTTTAGCATGTTTTCACCCGACCAACTGGAAAATAAAAAAAGTTCCAACAATGATAAAACTTCTGACCCTTTCCTTCCTTCTAATATGATGCTACTCCATAAGGAGGAGATAAAATATGCACAAATTCATTCACACTATTGAAAAAATAAGATGGACATAGGCTTTTGCGTGACTAAATTATTATCTCCTCCCTCTAGCACAAAAACTACAATTGATCAGAACGCATATGTGCCGTGTGTTTAGATTGTGTCCCTCACTGCTGCCTGATAAAATCATGGCACAGATTTTTCAGGACAAGCTCACCCTCTAGTGGCCATTGTTGATTTATTTCCATTACTAGGTTGGCTGGAGTTGTGCTTCTCCCATTTTTTTTTTTAGCTTGAGTCAAATGGTTTCCAGTAATAACAAACTCAAAATTGCATGTAATGGTTGTAAATGTGTAGCTGAGGTTTTGCAATTATTCTTATCTGGAACAAATTACCAACAATTTGTGATCACACCAGACCAGGAAAGAACAGCATCTGGGGGCTATTTACGGCTAAGTATACAAAATCAGACTGATACTACTACTGTAAAACATCTCTTGTCCAGTGGTAGTGATGGGACTACAACCTGACACTGACCTGTAGCCATCATTATTAGACCTGCACTCTAATTATGGTGATCCTGTTGTGACAGTGTGACATAATCACAGCCTGGATCTTTTTTGTTAGCCTCTCATCCTCATGTAACCAAATCTTGTTCACACCTGATATACAAAACCAGGTGGGAGACCACCTACATTTGCCAAAGCAGTTTTTCAAATCCATCCCACGGAAGACGAATTTCACGCTACCTTCCTGTTGATGATGTGTCCCCTCCTATGTTATTTAAACACCTTCTCCGCTAAAAAGATGCAGTCAGTCCTAAAAAATGGCCCTGGGTTGGGTGGCATTCCTTCTGTTTGCAGGTTGCAGTGTAGCACTGGAAAATACAGGCACCATGCAGGCCTTGATGGTGTCTCAAAGATGTACGGAGGATACCGACACTTTCCTTTGGGAAATTAACCAGGAGAGGCCAAAGGAATATGCTGTTCTCAGTAAGTGCTGCTGACTTTTGCAAGGTTTTTTTTCTGACTGTATCTTAAGTTGTGGAGTCACTTCAGCATTTGCAATGAGTATGGGATAGTGGATGTTCAGGCCCATTGAAACTAGAGAGGCCAGACTCGGGCCAGCTGTTATTTTAGATGGACTGCTTACGGTAACTTTGAAAATGAGGGCTCATTTTAGCCATGAAGTGCATCAGAAGCAAAGTTTGACAGGCCAAAAATGTATTAAACAGAGATTTCTAGTACTGTTCCACTGTGGTGTAATGTAACAAACCACATAGCAATTAGTAAACTTTCAGACAACAGACTAATACATATATAGTACTACAAACTACTACTTAAAATTCTAACTGTTGTTTAAATGGTCTGCTCTTGTTGGGTTTTTTTATTTAGTAAAGTACCCTGAGCTGCACTTTGTGTATGAAATGAAATATACAAATAAAGAATTATTATTATTATTATTATTATTATTATTATTATTACTCAGCACAGGTTAAAAACAAAACAGGAATAAATGAATTAGGGAACTAGCAGACCTTCTGCTCAGGCTCATTCCAGCCAATAAACATGTGAATGAACAACCTTCCTCACCTAAGATTGGAGAAGTTACATATTGTTTTCAGCCCTGAAAGCTTTATCCCTGTGAGTGTGTCTATGTAGATACAACACTGCAGTAACACTACAGCTTCTGTGTGCGAGCAAACAGGGTAATGCACATAGCATGATCTCCATTACAACTACACAAGTAGTAACAGGCAACCCTAGAGAGACATTTAACCATTAGAAACAGTTAGTAAAGACACAGTTAGAGATAGACAGACTGACTCACGATATTTAGGATGAAGATGAAGAAGAAGTAGTCCATATCTATGTCCTTGCACACTCCTCTCTAACTAGCATCAAGCTAACTAGTTTCACAAAAATTACTAACTCTTGTTTAATTTAAATAATAACTCTCTTTTGTTTGTTGTGAGGAGAGAATAGGACTGGCTTCAACTTTTATGTTTGAGTTTCTTTACCACAGACATGTCCAATCACAGTTTTAAAGTGGCGTCAGACTGACAGCCTCTGATCGTTTGATACTTAGTAATCAAAGTATGTCAACTTCATCTGTCTTCCCTTCCGGAAGGGTGCAATGCCGTTTTTGACCACACAGACTGGTTGTCATTGAAAAGCCGTTACAACCCAGCGGGGCGCTGTTTCACTCAGTTGAGGTCGACTACATGAAGAATGGAGACAACTAAACAAAATGTTTATTAGTTTGGGACAAAGAAAATTAGTTTTTATTATTATTATTTATAGTCTGGATGGATCCATAAAAGGAGTCCAAATTTCCCCTTTCCTCAGAAAAGTAAAAAATAAGATGTATTTCTTCAAAGCTCGATTTACTTGATTTGTGTTATTAAATCTTTACTTAAATATATGAAAAACTAATTTCAGTTTTTGAGATTTATTTTATCTTTACACAGTTTCATCTTTAACAATGTATGGAAAAGTTATGTGCAGTAACTGGCTCTTGATTAAAGTGCAATATCACCACTAAATCAGTATGTTAGATCCTAAAATAGAAAGCCATGCCCCACTTTTGGGCTTACACAGGAAACAGAAACAGTTTAAAATTGTTTTTTCAAGAGTTATTCTTGAATCAAGTAGGCAAATACTATACTTATTGTGCAATCATAATCATCAATATCACATTTTACATGTTTTATTATAAGAATTCAGTGTCTTTTTAAAATGTTTTAAATCCTTTTTTGTGTGTGTGTTGTGTGTCAGTGTATGATGCCTTTGGAAAGATGGGTAGCAATGTCGAAGGAGGTAATACCAACCAGCCTGGCTTGTTGCAGCAGTGTCGCTCTGCCCACAGTCCCACCTTCTCTGGACAGTACTGCCAGGTGTTCCTTAGGCAGGTAACAACAACAAAAAATTATTATAAATATAAAATGTCATCCTGACAGACAAAAACTTTATTTTGAAAAGAGTTTTTTTTTCCTACCGTAGGGATCAGTCCAGTACTTTGTGGGTATTTGTGTTCCTGACTCCTGCGTGGAAGAGGAAGTGCAGATGCTAGTTCTGTACGGTCAGTGATTTCAAAATCAGTTTTTACCAGACTCACTGCAGTGACCAGTCTGACACTTGTTTGGTTTTACAAAGTCTCACCTTTTTAACAGGGAGACTTCAGTTTGGTCAGATGTCCCTCATTCCTCCGTTACCTCCCATCCTGGTCAATCAGTCCACTCAGGAGATGATCATGACCCACTGTTTGTCCAACAACATTGCCCCTGATGCATCTGATGTCACCTGCCTGTCAGTATATGATTGGATGTTTTATCCTCTTTGTTGTCTTATCTGCATGTGTGCTTATAATTTTAAAGGTTCAGTGTGTGACAGTTAGGAGGATCTATTCTTAGCGTGTTAGTGTATAATCACCTAGAAATTAGGATCTTTGTGTTTTGGTTACCTGATCCACAGAGGGAGCAGGTCCTCTTCCATGGAGGCCACCATAATTTCTCCTACACCGATGTTTCTCAAACTTTATTTTATATTAATTTAGTTAATTAAAAAATTTCAGAGTTCCACATTTTGAGAACCAGTGTCTTACGCGCTTGGAAAGGGAGATTGAGATGAGGGTGTTGTCTGCAACTACACTGCTAAGGCCACTAAATCCTACACACTGGTCCTTTAAACAGAACTTTACATGCACCACACTTCAATTTGTCTTAACTCTGTCTTCACCTGACACTGATACCTTTTCTCCTGCAGGTTTGTGTGTTGTGTAATGGTAGCAATTCCTCTTGCGGCCACCCTGTATACAGCTATAATCAGGTGGCAACGCAACAGAGAGGTCAGTCCAACAGCAGAGTCTTCCTGTTTAAACACTGGCCTCAACCTTTATGGGACCCTGAAGACCAATGGCTCCTCCAGTAGTGAAATCAATAGCAGCACTTCTGAGGAAAATAGTAATAGTAAGTACAGTGTGTTTTTGTGTGAGCGCATGTTCTTTCCTGCAGTGGTCAAACTTTATTATAAATTGTGTTTATATTCAGATTTTGCTTTATTGAATTTAATCTTTCATAGACAGAACCAGCCACACTCCACCGTGTGTCCCCCGAAGCTGTGTGTACCGGTGCCTGCAGGTGTTCTCTCTACAGACTACCAGCCAGGGTGTCTTTAGCACCTCCTCATCAATCCCAGGAGGAGGGTACTCCTCCCTGAATGGCATCCGTGTTCTCAGCCTGTTATGGATAATATGTGGACACTCTGCACAGTTCCCTGTAATAAACAACCTGGGTATACAACAAGGCTCACTACCACTTTCTCATTCAGTCTGCAAGTCATTATATTACTTACACATTAATACACTGCTTTGTCTATTGAAGATAACTACAAGAACTGGAGGACAACAGTTGAAAGCAGCCCTCTGTATGTGCTTACCATCAGTGGCCCTGTTTTTCTGGCTGTGGACACCTTTTTACTGCTAGGGTGAGGCTGAAACAACATAAAGTTTGAAACAATGGCAGATTTACCAAAGTTTGTGCCTAAAAAACAATTTTATGGTGAGTATTAAGTTGCTAAATTTAGCAGTTACTCAAGTAGCTTTTGTGTTGTAGGGGTCTGCTTAGTGCAAGGTCTCTGCTGGGCTCCATCGATAGGGCTGAAGATAAACTGAGCCCCAGTTTGGTGGCTAACTACCTCTTCAAGAGGATTAAAAGGTACTGTTGATAAGTTCACCAAATTAAGTTATTATAATTCAATATAGTAGAAGCTCTTGATTATATTTGTGATCTAAAACTAATGTACATGCTTGCTTTGTCTGTCTTTTGCTCCAGGATTCAACCACTGCATCTGTTTATCATGTGTCTAACCATTGGCCTCATCTCTCTGGTCAAGTGGGGACCCTACTGGTTCCCATTCATAGATACATTAATGGATTGTAAGACTTACTGGTGGGCTAATTTACTGCTGATTAGCAATCTCCTCCCAGTCCATGAGATAGTAAGTTTAAGCAGTAATTCAGATTTACATGCTGTATAGTAGCTCTAGTTCTTTTTTGACATACTTCTATACTGACATTGCTTAAATGTGTTTTTCCTAATTTTTCCTCAGTGTATTCCTTGGACATGGTACCTGTCTCTGGACTTCCAGTGTTATGCCACCACTCCTCTGTTGGTCTATTTTTACAGACTGTATGTCGTCTCATTTGAGTATTTTTTTTTAAATGTTTAAATCTAAGTCCTCTACCACGAAAAAAAAAAAACATTTATTATTTAATCATGATGTCTTCTGTTTATCAGAAACCGAGGTGTGTTTGCAGTCGTTGCTGGAGGCCTTCTGCTGATGACCACAGTGACCAGTGGTGTTATAACTGCACTCCTGCAGCTTCCAGTCTTTCAGCCGTCCACACTGTAAGACTTGTGATGGTGATCAAGCACATATTCAATCATCTTAGGAACCAAATGCATGAAATGTAAGGTTGCTTAGATCATATTTTTTTAACTTTGTATAACTTTGTATACAGTGAAATCAAATATAAAAGCAAAACGGCAAACTAGCCATTCAAATTTAAGCATTCTCAATTTAATACTGATGCCTCTATATAATGTATAAACAAACAAGACCATCAGCAAGAAGATTGGCTATTTTTCTATAGATATTCTCAATGCCTGCCACTGATTCCCCCTGAAATTAGGTGGTGGCCATCAAAATCAATAAAAAATGATTTAAAATGAAAGTGTTATATATGTTTTTTTTTTTTGTGATTATTTTGCAGGACATCTGAGAATTATGTCTTGTATTACTATGTGAAACCCTACACAAGATATGGGCCATTTTTAATAGGGATCTTGACTGGAATATACTTGACAACAAAGAAAGATCAGTTGTTAAAGCAAAAGGTGAGAACATCTTTTAAACGTCTGCAATCACCACACATAACTTATTCTTTTAGTAGAAATATGAACACCTCTTGTGCTCTTTTGTGATGTTATCAAGCCAAACAGACTCAGATACAAATGACTAAGCTGCCATCCATCTTGCTTATTGTGTTTTGCTGGCGCTCCAGTGGCAGGCAGCACTTGGCTGGTTCTGCTGTCTGTCACTCATGGCTGTGTTGGTTGGATTGGCCTACATCCTCAGGGAGACCCCGGCCCATCTATCTGTGCCACATGCCCTCTACCAGGGTCTGCACAGACCGCTCTGGGCTCTGGCTGTGACCTGGATCATACTGGCCTGTGAGGAGGGTTACGGAGGTAAACCAAGAGCAGTGATGTTCTAGACTCCAAATACTCAAATACAAAAGTATTGTTGATCAATGATTATAACTACAGAAAATTAATACCAATGGCAATATGAGAAAGATATATTGTATAATTTGGGGGACCTTCACTTTTTCAGCAATATTTATGCTAATTTTTAACCCTCACTTACCTCTCTAAAACCAAATTAATGATTTGGTTAACAAATATGGGTACAAATCCAATAGTAGTGCGGTATGTCTGCACACTTCCTCTTAAGTGACATCTGAGTAAAAGCTAGATTTTTATACATAAAAGCAGATATATAAAAATCTATGCTACATTTTCTTTACTGTTTCTCCAGGTTTTATCCAGAGCCTCTTGTCATTGGATTTCTGGGTTCCTCTTTCCAACATTAGTTTTGCCTGTTATCTGACACATCCTGTCTTCATCATCCTCTACATCGGCTTGCAGGAGACCCCAATCCACTACACAGACATCAACTTCGTAAGTACATCAGACAGCACATTTCATCAAGCCTTATGCTGAGGCATTTCAGTCTTTTTTTAACTTAATGTATTTTATGTCACCCCTCCTCTTCAGATGTACCTGTTTCTTGGCCACCTGGTGCTCACGCTGGTGGTGAGCTATGTGTTTACAGTGCTGATTGAGAAACCCTACCTCCTCCTAAAATGGAGCAGTACATAGAGACTTATCCTTTTAACATCCCTGATCTTATATTCTGTTTGCTTGTGCCTTGTAAGCTATGTGAGTGCTCTTGTTCAATTCCGCATTGTTTATAAAAAAGAAAAAAAAAGGTTTTATAGTGATTGCTGAGTAGTTACTACTTTGACATTGTAACAAGCATTGTTCAATAGTTTACTGAGGATTGACATAGACAACATCCTGCAGATCACATAAAAATGAGTTAACATCAACAAGTCCATATTTTGTCAAACTAAAATTGGGTTTTGGGTTAATTGTTTCATAGATACAATATTATCATCTGCAAATAAAGACATTTTGCGTTGTCTTGGATATCATATGTCGATTACCACCATATCACTGCCTGTTTCAAAGGAACAATTACAAGGGCAAATAATTGTGGAACAGTAAATTGTGACACAAGGCCTTCCAGATTGTATCATTTTGTAATTTCTTATCTGCAGAGATGATCTTGACAAGATTTTGGAAAGACCAGATTTGCAATTATAGATGCTGTTCTTGAAGAAATCCACATAAAATGGTGGTGAAAATGTTGTGTGGCTAAGAGCTGACTCCCATGCCATCATCTATGTGACAAACTAGATGGTATAACAAATATATTCCCTAAACTTCTCAATTATTCTATGACAATATACAGGAAAGAAACAAGGTCTTCAAGTGTTCCTGCCGTGGAAGATTCATAGCTGATTTACAGTTCATTTAATCACATAGATCAATGAATATACGAGTTTAAAATGATTAATTTCTAGTCATATATAGAAATACAATATATGCCAACATCACTGGCGTCACATTGGTCTGGAAAAGTTTCCTAATTACTTTAAACCACCATCTTCCTTAATTAAATGTTGGGAGTTACCGAAGAGGACTAAGATAGCAAAAAGTTCTGCCCTCTTGTGGAGGACAAGACTAGTGTGACTGTTTCCTTGTGACCCAAAGTTCATTGTATTCCCTTGCCATCCTTCCCCTCCTATTAATGTTTCTGTTGTAAGACAGCACAAATAACTCACTGCACTTTCCATGGCAGTGAGTCAGAATTTGACACTGATTCAGCTGATGAGATCATAACAAACGTTTTCAGTTTCTTATGACGCAAAAACACCCAGCCACCTTGAGTTATGCAAGGCATGTGCTCTGTTGTGCATTTTATTAAGATGAGCAATGGTTGGGGAACAGCCTCAAAGGAATACCTTGATCCTTCTGCCACTGTTTATCTCTGCTGCTTACACAGAAACAAACTCCATATGTGGTGATTTTCACTGGAGTTATGTTGTAAAATCAGCATGATGGAACACTGTTACTGCAAATTGCTGTCAAGGGATTTAAAAGCTGTTGATAATATGTTTGTCTAAATTGTTCAAGCCTCCTCCGTGTATCATGTTTGACATCAGGTTGGAGATAAAAACAATATGATTTGTCCTGTAATCTTTGCCACCAGTTACTTTAATCCATTATTTCATTTATTTTGTTTATTTATTTCAACTATGTTCAATCTAACAGTAATACCAGATATGGTTTGCTATTTCTTTCATGGCACTTTGGTATAGTGAAGATATGTGTCATATCTGTCATTTGCCTGCTATGGCACTCATACCTTAATTGGTTCTGGAAAAATATCCTTTCGCTGACCCTCTCACGCAACCACACAAACAAAACACAGTTGTGACGCACACTTCTAACATGTGCAGCACCATTTTCCACCTGGTCCTGTCCAGGGAGTTTTGAGAAGGAGGCCAGACAGCAGGAAGAGGCAGACTGTGCAACAACATGGTGTAAAAATATATCTTGCTTTGGTAAAATGACACCCAAGAGTCCAAGGGGCCGCGTCCAATCCAAAACCCCACAACAACATGTTTGAGATTGTGTAACATGTCTGAGTCTGTTAGTGCCTTTTCAAATATTATAAACACTGTTTGAACTGCTGTTTTGGAGAAAGAAAAGATTTGGTATTCTTATACATGCATTTAACAGATAACATACTGTTGTACCCTCACTGCAGAATACATAAAGGGGTTATTTTTAAATTTTATGCTGTAAATCTCTGTATTGATTTCGTACTTACAACCGTCCACCTGCCAGCTCAACCCACCACTGTTAATGTGTTGCATCTGAGAAGCCACAGAATGATACACACACACACACACACACACACACACACACACACACACACCCTTTAATAGCTACATCATAACAAATCCTGCCCTATTAATGTCCTGTGACTCTAATCACTAATGTGATGTGACACATTATGTCTAAAGCTTTATTTTAGTAGTTTAACAAAATAATATTAATAAACCTGCCCCGAAATATACTTTTTTAAATAAAGAAAACACAGGAAGAATCAAAGGCAAACTAATACACAACAACCCCCCCACACATGCACATGCACCAGCAGTCCAATAATGTTCTCTCTGTTGCTGAGTAAATTTACAGGGCACCACATGAACAGGTGTGCGGACACAAGTGTTACATAAAGGCACAAAGAGAGTAAAAGCAAATTATATCATTAGAATGGTTTGTGTCTTCATCCCCCTCTGTTTATTGAACTTGTAAAGATAACCCCTTTGTTGTGTGTGTGTGTGTGTGTGTGGGGGGGGGGGGTCATTCATAAAACTCATCACTGATTTCTCATATACACACACACACACACACACACACACACACACACACACACACACACACACAACAATAGTGATAGTATAAACCTTCACAGTCATAAATAATATATTTTCTTTTCTTTATTCTTTAAAAAAATAACACTTGAGTCATGGCTGTTTTATTGGAGGGCCTCCGTTGTTAAACAACTATTTACAACGTGGTGATTTTAAAGCAGTAAAAGAATCTGCTTCCCTCACCTGTCACAGGAGAAATTATGTAACAGCCATAAATTACTCTTGGTAACAAAAATAAAACTGTCATTCACCTATTTACATCATTATGAAGCAACAACTAGTAAGCAGTTTTCAGAAAGATATACAGTGAAGTAAACAAGTCTGAAACAATGTTTAATACCATTAAAAGAGGACCTGAGGTTTTTCAAGTGTAAAACATTTCTTAAAAGCACAATAGGAAAAACTGCTGTGACATAAGGATGTGGATGCCTGGAGAAGGTCACTGCCTGGTTTGAGGAAACCCAAACAAAAGGAGGAAGATAAATAATTAAATTGCAATAAATAAAGTCAAAGGCAGTAATGTATAGGAGATTTGCAGCAGGAATAAGCCATTAAATATTGTCAAGCAGCAGGATAAGAGCATGGGATGAAGTAACAAGGACTATGAAAATGCTATGATCTTGAGAAAATTCCCCTTTAAGGATTACACAGACATCAAGAAGTACATTTTCATGCAAATATCTAATTACATGCAACAGACATGAGCTGTGTTTTAAAAATAAATGTGTAACAAGAGACATAATAAGTCAGACACTGTTTATATCCAACTCTGTAGACACCTGAACAACCAACTTTTACTTTCTTACCAAGAATTAGATGAGAATGCCACTCTTACATCTGTCCCTTCAATATAAGGCTGCAGCTAGTAGTTGGTTAGCTTAGCTTAGCATAGCATAAAGGCTGGAAACAGGTGGAAACAGCTAGTCTGGCTTTGTCCAAATTCCAAAGCACTAATGAACACATTATATTGGACTATTCCGTGACTTTCTGCAGTCTTGTAGTCATTATAGTCACACTTATGTGACTCCACTTCAAGCACATCCATTTTCCAAGTATCTATGGATATTGAACTTAATGTAAAATCATAAATGTTTCATGCTTTTGAGTACAAACAACAGACACCATGAATACAGAATCATCATCACTTTCCAACTAAATTGTTGGCCTATTCAAATTATTGGAAACTGACCTGCCATTTATGTCATTAAGGATTAGTTTGTGTTCACTGCTTATGAGATAAGTAATTTGGCTAAATGAGAGAAAAAAGTCACATTATATCACTGTCACGCTAGGCTGAGATAATTGACTACTAATAATTTTCCACAGAAGCCAAGAAAGGTCTGGTCTCATTATGTTGTTTTGGCCACTGACAACAGTGCATTGTTGCTTTACCAGAGTAATTAGAGGGTTGTTAGTGTTGTCAGACATGTGACCCTCAATGTCACGAGTGCAGTGTAAACACATTTATATCAGAAGGAAAACTTTCTTTGTTATACATTATGTAGTGTAAAAAGACTAAAATATATATTTTCTTGGTTACACTTATGAATATAAGTGGATAAGAATAAATTATTTTCACACAAAATATAATGTACAAGCTTACAAGCCCTCAGAGAATTCGTAGATCATTTCTTTGGAAAAATAAACCTTTTATCTAAAAGACTGGCTCATGTTCAAAAGAGTATCAGCAGTTTTGTTCTATTTTCTCTTTATTCTTTTAACTTCATGAAACAATTAGCCTTCTGGGCTGAGAAAGGAGTGAAATATATAATTGTTTTTCCCTCTGCAGGATATCAAATGGTGAAAAAACTCCTTATCTAAACCAAAATTATTACTCCAGTGCATGCTCGCCTAAGGTTTTTCAATATTTCTCTTCCTGGCAAGAGTCAAAAACTTTCCTCAATTACATATCAATGACAACCACAAATCAAAATCAGTCTGTAAAATAGGTCCATACTGAAAGAGTCTGTAATAAATATAGATTTCGAGTGTTATATGTTCAAGATCGGCACATGTCTACAATATCAGGTAACTGACTTTGTACTTAAGGGGGGCAACTGTTAAAAATAGACTCACACCCCGAGACTGCCAGCTCTGCCTGAGCTCATACTGAAGTCCTACATCATAGGTCTATATCTTCAACCACACGGCTATGAAAAGGGTACGTACTACATGCATGGCTGAAAATCCCCTTCAAAGGCTATGACATCTGTACTAATACCTCAAGTAATAATACTACTTTTATTATGTGTGATTCAGCTGTGAGCTAACTTGTTTGACATATGTTGGTGGTTTTTTCTTTGGGCATGGTAAATGTTGTCAATCACACTGCTTTGACGCTTACAACACTGATGATGGGTTGACATGCACACACACACATCACACACACACACACACACACACACATACACACACACACACACACACACACACACACACTGCTGTGCTGCTTGACACTCATGATTCACTCTGTAAAGCATCAGAATTAATTCCACATGATTTACACGTGTAATGAATTTTGACAAATACTTGTTGTGTTTTCACCCTGGTCATTTGCAGCAGTGAGTGTTGAGAAAGTATTACATTTTGAGGCAGATAGTGTTATTTTCAAAACAGTTTAGATGTACTGTATTTGGTATTTCAAGCGAGTCGTTCACATACAGAAGCTTTAAAGATGCAGCAGGCTCTTGGGGGTGTTGTGTGACTGAGAGTGTATCTATTTTGGCACAGAGAGTCAAGATGACATCAAATTACACTTTCTTGCTCTTAGTCACGCATGTGCTGACAGCTTTATTGTTTTTTAATGTCAGTACAGATCAATCCCTACCTAATGTGCTAATCAAGCATACCAACAAGATTGATTTCTGTTCAATTTAAAACATCAAAGTGTATGTCAGAGTATGTCACAACTCTGATATATGGACTAGTAGCATGCACGTGATCTAAATAAAAAATATGGACTCTCTGTACAAAATATGATTGAAATCAGAAGAGTAACGAATTAATTTAAGGTAACATAAATCTATCTTTAGCAGTGTTAAGATCATTTGGTACAGGGTGTTATAGACATTGTGATTATAACATTAGTTCAGTGACTATTAACTCTAAAATGAACATTTTTAATGTTTTTGCAGCCCGGACATTTTGTGAAATTAGTTTGTGTTCAAGGTGTTTGTCAATAGAGGTAAACTAGGATCTGTTTTCGTAGTAAACATTTGAGGCCTGAGGCTAGGTGTCCTTCACTGCAGCAGGAATGTGACAAATGCAGGTCATGGGTGAAGATGTACTGGTATTTTTCCAGTGAATGTGCCACCAGTTCCCCTCCTGCAATCTTGTATATCAGGGTGCATGTTTTGAAGCCTCCCCTTTCAACACTTCATATCAAGCCTCTGCAAATACCTCAGGTAGTGGGCAACACTGGCGATAGGATTTTAATATAGGTCAGGTGTATTGTCATTGTTGTGACCAACATTTTAGGATGGTAACTCCCCCAGTGTAACTCTATAATTTCTTAGAACTACACAAAAAAGCAACATTCAATGTCTATTAGCCTACCAAATTATAAAGTTTGGAATGCCATGAATATTGAAAGAATTAACATCGTTATATCTGAAATTTTACAGTATTTTCAACTTAAGGTAAATAAAAGAGCAATATTCATAATTTTGCAGCAAATACGCTGAAACTGGACTGGCCTAATGTAGCCCCTTTGAGCTAATGATTAATACCAGAGATTCTTAAGAATTCTCTTGATATTTAAATACTCGCAGCTCTAAGGGCTTCTGAATGCAATATTTTGGTGCGTCTTGTCTGGTACCGAGCTATTAAGGATTGGACAGCATTGTGCAAAAGTTCAATAACAGCTGTTAATGAATCGCACACTGTCTAGCTCCACATATAATTCCACATGAAAATACTGTATTTTGATCATGTAGACATGCTTTACTACCCCTCAGTTGTGCCAGACAATAGAATTTGGAGTCTAGTCTGCAGCTACAGACACCACACAGACACACCAGACACTTTTATCAGCTACACAATAATGACAACAAGAAGGTGATAAGGTATGTCAAGTGTCCTATAAAAGCTTCTAAAATAGATGCAACACGCTATTTAAATGGGCACCTTCTTAACTAAGATAAACAACTAGAGGGAGATAGTGTGCCTTTACTTCAAATACTTCCAATCGAGGAGGTAAACATACACATGAGCTTCAGATCTTTTCTTCCAGTTTTGCAATTTAACTGTGAAATATTTTAATTCTCTTGTGATGTCATGTTTTACTTTGCAGGTAAGGAATCTAAAAGCACAAGAATGCACTTGGACCCAGTGGAGGTAATGACACCTGAAAAGCCAGGCACAAATAATGTGTGCATAGAACTTTGTGCCATTCGTCCCAAAACTTGGCCTGAAGTTGCTGTTTGACAGCCAAATCCTCACTGCTGACAACCTCCTCAAGCAGCACCACTAGAAGTCCCCATGGATCTGCCACTCCTTTGCACGGTAGACCAAACACAGTCGCCACCAGCTCTTACAGACAGTCAAACAGGGAATCTAGAGTCTCTCTCTCTTCTGCACAGTCCCACAGAAAGCACGCTGTCTGCATACGAGACAGGAGCAGAGACTGTGTCAGAGCCCACTGACAAATCAACCAAGACTTTATCAAACGTTCCCGAATGCCTCTCTCAGGAGAAAACCACTGACTTAGACTGTCAGAAGCCTTCGTCATCCAGCTATAATATGTCAGAGTGTTTGTCACTTTGTTCAGAGCCTTCCTTAATGGATGAGGATTTCAGGGTTTTTAGCTATTTTGGCTCATCAGAACCTCTTTTACCTCACCTCTCTCATGACCTTATTTCCCCTCTTTCTGAATCTTTTTCAGAGTTTTACGTTAAACAAGAACCAGCCCTCTGTTTTTCTCCCATACAAGAAAATAGCACACCTCAACCTTTAATGGAGCCATCTTTCACTGAGCCCATCTATAGTCACAGCTTCAGTTCTAAAGACAGTCAAGCAACTTATCTATTAAGGTCGTTATCACATCAGTCAGATAGTTTAGAGAGTGATACAGCTATAGCACCTGTGTCAGACCTTTATATCTTTGAAAGTGACACACATGACTTCATACTTAGCCCTAATGTTGATCCAGAGGAGATTAAATGTCCTGAATACCGGCCATTATCACAAACAGGGGGAAAAAAGTCAGACCCTGACTGCGATTCACAGTCACTGATGTGTGATTCAGAAAATGTGGTGACACAATGTCATCACGGCTCCAGTGAGGAACGAGCTATGGTGGACTATGAGTCTGACGTGAGCCAACCCACAAGACTAAGACCACCTGCTGTGAATGCCTGCGAGGCAGGCTTGATGTCAGTAAATGATGCTAGACGAGGGAAAGCAGAGGTCACTGATTTAACCCCCCAACCACGGCGCAATGACAGCCCCATCGAACTATGGCTGGACGCATGCCAGTATCTGGCAGGTGAGGATATAGAAGATAGGGATGTTTCGGACAAGACAGGTCATTCTGTGATGCAAGGAGGGCTCACGGCCACCAGTGACTTGTCTTTTCCCACAGGAGAGACACAAGTGTCATGTTACAACCCTGATGGTAGTGAAGTGATTGGCTGGTCCGGTGATGACACTGGAGGTTGGGGGCCACCGGTTGAGAGGTGGTCGTCAGTGGACAGCTGGGCAAGCGCTCTCTCAGACTGGACTGGGATCATCGCGGCTCCACCAGAGGACTTCACAGCTGCCTTCACAGAGATAGGGGCTGAGATAGATGCTTTGACACAGGCACTAGCAGAGGTGAACACTCATATAGATACAGAGACATCTAAAGAAGGAGAGGATCAAGAGTCAGCAGTACAGGCACAATCACAGCCATCGCTCATGGGTATCCAGGATCAGCCTCTAAAGGCACAAAACATCCCAGAGAGCTCTGTCCTCTCTGGGCAGAGCCGTCTCTCGAGTGTTGAGTCCCTGTGTGACTCAACACCTTCCACACAAGGAGAAAAGGAGCCAGAAGAAATCCTCAGCAGCCAGGCTGAGCACTCTCTGCGCCCCACACAGCAGCACTCATCCATGGGATCATCCAGTGCTACGGTGGCCTCTCCTGGAGGATACGGTGTTGATGTGATCCCCCGATCTACTTCTTCCGCTGGTCTGGTCCATTCTCACTTTGGTGGATTTGTCGAGTCCTTTGAGGCAGACCATTTCTACAGCAATGAAGAAGATCAAATCATATTGAATATAGTCGAGGATACAGATTTGGAGGGACAAAACACATATGCAGAGCTAACAATCAAGGAGGTAAGATTAGAATATAGATCTATATTCAAAATTGTCTTTAAAATTGTATCTTGTACAATTCAGAAAAGTACGGCTGGAAAGTTTGTGCAAAAAGCATGAAATGTGAGTAGATATTTCACAACTAAACGTGGGGGAAGGTACATTTCTTTCCTATGTGTTAGTCCCACACATACAGAACCACACACACGTGCTTGCTCACACACTTCTAAACACACACCACCTTCTCTGAAGTGTGTGGCAGAGAGAGAGAGAGAGAGAGAGAGAGAGAGAGAGAGAGAGAGAGAGAGAGTAGTGGAAAGATTCACCCTTCACGAGAAAATAACAGCGATCACCTTCACATCAGTTGTGCTGGCCAACAGATAAACCTGTCATGCGATTTGGAAACATGACCAGAACGTTAAGAGACATTCCCGCTCCTGCCCTTGTCAGTGTTGTCATACCTACAGTATTGATAGCCAGTCAGGAGGTGCGTAGAGTAGTCCTGAGAGTGAAACCCACGCTTGCTTTGGATTGGAGCCATTCATTTTGCACCCAAGGACTGTCACCCATGCTCAATTCTGTATTATTGGATAAATCCTTTGGCTCCCATCTCAAAGACTGACAGCTGCGTGTGCTAAAGGAAACGAGAGTGCCTGAGAGGAAAACTTCAGATGGACAGAAATGGCATCTAATAATAGCTGAGAGTTCAATGATAATAGCATGCATCCGTGGCGTGTCAGGGTGAAGGGGTGAGAGGAGAGCACAGCTGAGGACTGAAACATGACCCTCCTTTACTCTATCTCTCTTTTCATATGCGCCCTTTAACACACCCCATTCCCACCGCATCTCCTTTAAAAACCCAGGATCAGGACGCCAACAGGTCCGTGGGTCCAGGAGACTGCTTTTGATTGGCTTAGGAGCACAAGGCATAGCTGGAACTCCTGTCTATAACAGTGACAGTGCAGGGTTCAGTTGCATGCAGGACATATGGACTGTGGGATTGGATGTAAGAGCATGGTGTTTCATAAACTTCTGCTTTGTGGCTCTATAGCACGGTATGTGTTGAACAGAAAAAATACAAAGATCTGAAATGGCATGTTTTTGTTACCTTCTAGCTGCAGAGTATGCCTGTAAAATAGTTACCTGTTTAATGATATTTATGCCAGCGGTTTAAAAATAATAATTAATAATACTACAAATATACTATTATATTTTAGTCTTGATGGAGTCTGACTTATACTTGGGCGTACAAGGCAAAATTCTTCTAATATTCTAATAAATATCTTGTCTCAGTTTCTTAAAATAATCTCACATTTTAATTAATATTTATCCAATTTCATTATCAGCCCTTTGCAGATGGACTGTGTGAAGTGACAGATGACCACAGTATCTCCCAGCCGGGCTGGGTGACCAATCAGGAAGCTAAAAGGAGCTGTGGGCCAGCTGGGGTTGATCGTGAAGGAAGAGAATCTTCAACAAATCTTTGTTTCCTCACCACTCACACTCTGACAAACTCACACTGCACAAAGTCTGACACTTTACGAGATCTTGTTGGAGCCTGTCAGTTGGAGCCACAGTGGGGAAGTCCCAAGTTTATTATGCCCTTAGCTCCTCTTAGCTCCTCCTTCATCCATCAGACAAACAACAGTTTGGAAGGAGATCAAACTTGTGCCAAAAGGTCTTTCAATAACAACAGGGACCTCAGTTGTGATCACATACAACCTTGCATTCCCTGGCCAACCTCAGATGGGATTACAGACAAACCATATTTGGAAGGTGTTGAAGAGTTGATTCATAAAAAGGAAAATACACTAGAGTCCTCTGATAAATCTTCACCAGACAGACAACTGGACTTAGATACTGCAGAGTGTTTCTTCACTACAAGAAAAACAGTAATTGAGGAGATTAATGATCTCAGTAGAGAACTGTCGAACTTGGCTGTTGTCCCTGCAGATCAATTAATCATCTCAGAGAAGAACCGCATTGCATTCATCACTTTAGATTTAAATGACCCATTTGTCTCCAGGGCTTCAAGTCCCATCGCCACAGTCGTACAATCTAAGTTTAATCAGAAAACAGCTGAAAGGATGCCTCACAAAACCCACAAGTCCACCTCAGAGGGCAAAACACGCTCCAAAAAGGACAAGTCAGCCGGTCATCACCATGGTGCACAAGCTTCCAAGAAACAGGAGAATTTATCTCACCATGTTTCAGGCCAGCAGGTCTGCAAACAGCAAGAAAATCACCCTCTTACTGGAGAAAATCATACCAGTGAGAACACTCCAGCTGGTCCTGAGGACAAGGAGGCTAAATTGGTGATTGAGACTGGTGTGGCGACGGAGAAGGCTCCAAGCAAGACACATGGCAAGAAGAAAAAGAAACATGCTCAGAATGCAACAGGAGTGAAAAGTGTAGGGGAGCCATTGGTTGAAGTGGAAAATGGAGCAAAACCAAAGACTGCAAAAGGAAGGATTGAGATGTTTGAGGCCACCCTGGGTGTTAAAGCTGGGAAAGCTCAAAAGGACAGTGATCAGTCACATAGTACTGAGAAAAAGTCCCAGCAACCAGAGGCTAAAGCTTCCCAGGGAGAACAAGTTCAGAACAAGACGGATCATAAAGACCACAAGCCAAAAAACTTCACCAGTCCTCTGAACGATGATATTATTAAAAGACGACGCCTGTCAGAGCATAAGTTTGGGAAGATTGTCAGTGTTTTGGAGTCTAAAATACCCAAGCCAGAAGTCTCTATCCAGACAAAGGGAGAGGAGCCCAAGGTAGATGCCGGGGAAACTCGGAAGAAGGCATACAGTGAAGTAGTCAAACAGAAAATCCCACCTAAGGAAGGTAAGGAATGTACATTACACCATTTTTCCACTAAGCACTCTTCTGTGACACATTATCAACACAAGAGCAGATATCCAACTGTTCTCCTGCATTATGATATATAAACATACATTATTCACCTCATAATAAAAGCATATGATCACGTCTGCAGAGCCAAAGGTGTTGAAGCCTATCCAAGCAGTGGCAGTGAGTGGGGACCCCCAGAGTCTGTGCCTGTGGTGTCAGTTTGCGGCTGTGTTCTCCCACCACACTGTCACCTGGGGCCGAGACGGCACTGTCCTTTCTGAGATCAAGAGAAGGTATTTTATTTTATTACATGTTTTTACAATGTATCTTCTTCAATTTTACCCTCATCTTTACTCAATACTTTCACATAACTCTACAATAGTACCTAGTACTAGTCTTCTATAGTACTTACCAGTGACTACCACATACTCCATAACCCTATTATCTTTGGCAACTATATGCGCCTTTAGTCTAAGTGATGTGCAGCAGTGAACCTTTTCTGTCTGATATACCCCTACAGCCCCTTACAGATGAACTCAAATCCTTCATTGATACCACCAGTCGTATTTCAAATAGATTAAATAATGGATGTGTATATTGTTACAATGATTTCATACAAATAAACTGTGTATTTTTAGGCCAGTTTGGTCAAGTAACTGGCCTAAAACTACTTTCAGCTGTTGTAACTTTTAGCTACGTATTTCAAATATTACTTAACGGTTTCAACCATTTATCCATAGGCCTACTTTTGGCTAATTCAACTGTTTATCCACTACTTTTAGCTAACTATCCAACTGTTTAGCCATTATCTTTTGCATTTTGTGACACTGTCCCTCTCTCTGAAGTGCAGGGGACGAGAGCAGAGTGTCACTGAACATCTCCAACGCTTCTCACAAAGACTTGGGCAAGTACGAGTGTCGGCTCACCAGTTTACACGGATCAGTCACCCTGGACTACCTGCTCACATATGAAGGTATAATACATGACTTAACATTAACAACTATCTTGAACATGGACAAGAAAAATGTAAGATATAACTATGTATCCATATGTAACAGAATTTACTCAAAAACTGCATTTATTGACCTATTTTACAGTGCTCGGTGAAATTGTGATCCCTCCATCTCTGAAGGCCGTATCATGTGAGTTGTGTTTGTAACTTTACATCACACAGTTTTTGTTTTTTGGGGGGGATTTTGACTGATAACAGAGGACACTTTCTTTTTTCTAGCTGCCCCTGTAGAGATGGGGAGTGAAGAGGAGGATGTCAAGTGTTCCAGGCTGATGTTCAAAGAGGATTTCCTATCTGACCAATACTTTGGAGAGAACCAACCTGTCAGCATCCTCACTGAAAAGGTCCACTTTGGGGAGGGGATGCACCGGCGGGCTTTCCGGACCAAGCTGCATGTGGGTCAGATACCCCTGTTACTACCTGGACACTCTTGTGTGCTCAAAGTACACAATGCTATCAGCTACGGGACCAAGAACAACGACGAGCTTGTTCAGAAGAACTTTACCTTGGCTGTAGAGGTGAGAACGTCACAGGACTCTGATGTTAGGCCTGCAGTCCTTCATAGCTCAAAGTATTATTGGATTATGTTCATTACAGTCCTCTTTGGGTACCACATTACATACACACAAAACACTTTTTCTACCACAGATTTTGTATTAAATGTAATAAATAATTCAAATATAATTGTATACATTGTATAATTGTATACAATACAATATTGTTAGCACATTAACCTAATGAACAGGACTATGTTTTTTTCTGACATGCAAGATTCAAAATTCAAATTGATTGCATTTGCAGTTGAATAAAATTGCATGCATGGCTCAAAAGGTGCCACTAAAATGCCTTTTATTAATTTGCATAGAAAGTATCAGCATTTGTGCCCCAAAATGTACATACTGTAGAATGTAAAATGTGACACTTGGGGCCATCTAGTTTTGTGTTAATATGTCACTCATTCAGTTCTGAGTTAAAATACCTTTTACAAAAACACAGCAAACACAATCTTTTTTTAAAGCTTTTATGAGATGTCTTTTATCACTATCTTTCCATCATTGTGTGCAGAGATCTTCTAAAACTTAAAGTATTGTAATTGACTTCTTACTCTGTAGGAGTGCCAGGTGCAGAACACAGCAAGAGAGTACATCAAGGCATACACCACTGCGGCCCAGTCTGTTGAAGCCTTCGGAGAGATCCCAGAGTGAGTGAGACATACAAAAAACTGTAAACTTAATGCCCAACATAACTCTGCAGCACATCTGCCTTCATAGAATAATAAATAAATAAAAGCTCATAACTTAAATAATTGTATTCCTTGCGTAGGATCATTCCCATCTACCTGGTTCACCGTCCATCCAATGACATCCCATATGCCACACTGGAGGAGGAGCTGATCGGTGACTTTGTCAAGTATTCAGTCAAGGATGGCAAAGAAATCAACCTGATGAGACGTGACTCGGAGGCAGGACAGAAATGTTGTGCTTTCCAGCACTGGGTCTACGATAAGACTGAGGGAAACCTTCTGGTTACTGACATGCAAGGTTGGAAGAACATGGAATTAGATGTTTTGATATGTGTGCAAATATAAATTTTTTATCTGAACTTAAATTACAATTTAGAGCACTAAATATATATTTTTTTGGTTTTCAGGAGTGGGAATGAGGCTTACTGATGTGGGAATAGCCACCTGCAAGAAAGGGTGAGTGTTTACACCAATAATAGATGCAAATTATAGATACATGCAAGCTGATGTATTCATTTTTTTTCCTTCTTTCTAGATATAAAGGCTTCAAAGGAAACTGTGCCACCTCCTTCATTGACCAGTTCAAAGCCTTGCACCAGTGCAACAAATACTGTGAGCTCCTGGGCCTCAAATCCCTGCAGCCCAAAGCTAAAAAGCCTGCATCTGCTCCGAAACCCAAACCTCAACCCCCTGCTGCACCCAAGAAAAAGACATTTGGGCCAACAGTGAAGGGAAAGTCATAACAGGAGGAGAATCTTGGACTATGGCTTTCATTTTTATTGAAATGGTGAGGTTTTTGGTGATTCGCTTCACTCATGTTGGACCTCATCATGCAGAGTTTGGGCCTGTCAAAGGGGAATCAGAAAGGTGTTCTGGGTTCTGGACTGTGGCAGGCTAGATCATGGAGGACACCTATCGTTACGCAGTCAGTTTTTGCTTCATCTCATGTTGAACATTTGAGAGATTTATTTATTTTAATAAGAAGATTTAACCAGAGATGGTTTCTGTATAACTATGAGTATTTCTAATCTGAGGAAGGAAACTTTATTTAGTTTTAGAAAAACTGTGACAAATTTAAAAACACTTGAAAATGATGATAAGAATGACGAATTTGTCGACAGTGTTGAACTGTGATGTCTTAGAGATTGCTTTTATTGATGAGGTGCAATGATTTTCTTTACAGATCAATGCAGAGTTTTTCTTGTTTTTCTACTTATGTGATGTTTTCAAACTATTAGTTCATTAAATTAATGAACTTGTTAATTAATTGATTAAAGGAAATGTCTTTAAAGTAGGTTGTACGATAAAATAGACACAGTAGAGGAAGTATATTGTTTAAGGTTCAGTTACACTGTATGAGTGGGTAATATGATTTATTTGCAAGGTGACAGAGGTATTTGATGGGCGTATATTCAATTTAATCTTACATTACTATAATGTTTGTTCATGTAGTAAAGCTACTGATTTAAGATGTGCTCATATTTATATCCCAGAAACAACACAAAGTTATTTTGTACACATTAAGCTAAGTAAGCTAATGCCTTTGAATGTATTCACTGAAAAATGTGAAAATGTATAGATTTTTCATTTTATTATGAGGGGCAATTCTGCTTGTTAGATTTATTTTTGAATATCTGACATCATTTTAAGGATCTATACTGCGCTGGTCTAGCTCAAACTAAGTGAAAGACATGTAAAACTAAACCCAGTCATGGCACCAGACTAACCTGAGAGAAAAATCTAATTACATACATAGCCCATAGGATCAATTCAATTGCAGTCTCACACGGTCTCTACATATAATAACCCTCTCTGTCCTGCTCTCACTGTTGCTGTTTAAATCCCTGACCCACATTTCTGACATGGCTCTCAGGTTGCGGCTATAGCCAGTGTGTATGCAAATAGTAGATCTTTGTTATTAAAGAGATGTTGCTGGTTGGAGACGGTTTCTGATTTCTTTTTCATTAAGTTAAATCAACTCACAATTAATGTAATGTGACCTCTGACCTACAGGTTTGAGAGACGGGGTGGTATTGCACCATGATTGTGACACTGTCTGTGTAAATATGCAAATATCTGTTTTTCTTCGTCCATAGGACTGGCGTTGAAGGTATTTATAAAATGTGAACATTATGTCTTTTTAGTTCTGAGGAATTGCTAATGCGCACTCTTTAGCAAGAGACAAAAACAAACACTGTTTATTCATGTTATTTGCATGGATGAAGACAATTGTGCAAAACATATAACACTAGTGCCTGACCTGCTTACATGTTGGCAAAAAGTTGGCAGCATGTCAATATCTATATTTACAGGTTAAGGTCTCCAGCAGCAAATTAGCGCCTCAAACGCAAAAGTAAGTGGGTCACACTCTGAGGCTCAAGATCATGTACGACATATCAACACACTGCAGATCTATTTTCATCTCTGCCCCTCCTGCGTGGTGTAATGTGTTCCTATACTATAGGCACTAGCAGCAGATGAGGACATTTTTTTCAGGCTTTATGAATCAGGAAACTATTAGAAACTATTAGAAAGAAGCCACAAAACCAACAAATGACAAAAGAAAAACAAAACCCAACCAGGCAAACCAGGAAATTGAGGAATATATTGAGGTCCTTTTCACACTGTAGCTATTTAGTGTGATAATGGCGTTTGATACAGAGGACACAAACACCATTGTCACACTCCACAGCTCTGGAGGACAGCATTTACTGTAGATGTTGCAGACG
This sequence comes from Dicentrarchus labrax, assembly GCF_905237075.1. Classification (NCBI taxonomy): domain Eukaryota; kingdom Metazoa; phylum Chordata; class Actinopteri; family Moronidae; genus Dicentrarchus; species Dicentrarchus labrax. Next base: position 8,683,600 of record NW_026136710.1, read on the forward strand.
GAGAGGTTGTTAATACATACTGGTGGACGGACAACCTGGTGAAATAAGGAAAAAAGTAGTTTGGTGACGTGTTGAATCAATAAAGAGCAATGGATAGAACAGAAAGTAGAGAAAATCAAACATAATGTAGTACACATGATGTTGGTTTGTGGTGTTTTCACAATGATTTATGATTTTTTCCCTTTCAATATGCTGGAATACAACCCAAATGAAAAACAGAAAATAGGGTAAATAATGCTGTGTAAATACACAAAGTGTTATCCAACTGACCAAAGTCCGCTCACGTCTTTTTCTACTGATTGTGGGGATGCCTGCAGCTGTGTGTGCTTGTGTGTGTGAATAAGAGAGTGTGTGAGTGAGTAACAAAGTAAAATAACCTATTTTTTTTCTAAATTACAACCACATATTTTTCTAAAATGTTATTGAGAAATAGAGATGGTTCAGACTGTGTGTTACACTAGATTCAACACATCTTTGTTGTTTTTGCTTTTAACAATATTACATAATGTTTCTGAGCTGAAATTGGCCCCAAGTGTTTGTTTCTAACTGTTAAATTTGATCAAATTTCATCAGTTATCAACTTTACAGACAAACCTGTGAGTTAAAAACATTACTTAAAGATTCCAACCTATTGCAGGAAAACCAACTCACCTCAAGTTTCTAAAGTGGATCCTCTCTCTAGATTCATTCATACTCAGGGGTCACTCTCCTGCTCCCGATTCTTCCAGCTACTCTCTTTTCTCTTCTCGTTCCCTCTCACACCGGGGTATCTTTGTCTCAGAGTCTTTCCAAACAGTTAAAAGTCCAGTGGTGCCTTCAGAGCTGCAGGTTCATGTGGTGATATGTGGTGCATTTGGGTTTGATGCTGTCCCGTCCAAGTCTTTATGTAGACAGAGCAGGGTTTGGACAAACAGCCAGTTCCACATTAGTGATAAGCTACAGGGGAAGTATTGATCGACCCTGACCAGAGGTATAGGGTGAGGGGTGGAGGAGGGGGAGACCAAAAAAAAGAAATAACTGCCCCGGTGAGGCAACAGGGTCTTAATACCAAGGTTTCACTGAAAGACACCATGGGCCAAATGTAATAGACTGACAGGTGATGGTTCCTAAAAGAAGAAGGAACTAATTCATGTAATAAGAGCTGGAGTTTGGTGCAGATGAGAGGCCAAAAAGTCAGCAAGGTAACACAACCAGCAGGCACAAATCAGGCACTCATAAAGTAAAAGCAAGTCAGTAACGCCGTTGAGTCAACATGCATTTTTGTTATGCGTTTCCTGTATTATCTTAATGCAAAGACTTATTTCATTTAGATTCACTCCAAATTCTAAGTAGTTAATAGTTAATGGATAGAAAATAGTTACACTATAAGTATGGATATGCCATGACTCCAAGGTTCAGTTTCATAATAACACCTGTCACCTAGAGCAGATTATGAAATAAGCACTGGTTACATTGGGCCGTTGCTGTCCTGGGGTCAGGCCTACGCTCTTCTATCATCAGCAGGGGATACTTCATTTCACATGTCTTCAACAAAGCAATGTTTCAATTTTACTAAATGATACAATAACTTTAATGCCTTGTCTCACCTTGTTTTATTTAATTTAAATTATATCAGTCAGATTTTGTTGTCTATGTATATATATGTACATGGCAATCCTGAAATACGCCTCCAAAAATAACAAATCCAAATTTAACCACTGGAAATAGCATCTCTTTAACTGGAGGTCTGATATGTGTCACTGTTCAGTTTTCAACCTCTGAAGCCCGAATATTAAATCAGTGATTCGCAACCAGGGGTGGGGGAGAGCGGGGAGTGTTGTAACACTGGGATAGCTGTAACACAGTCAGTTTGACATTGGCTTTTGACAACTTTAATTTCATTTAGTGAATATATTTTGTGTAACTGTACATATAGATAATATAGTCTAGTGTCTGACCTCACACTACGATAAATCTTATTCTGATTGTACCTCACGACACTAAATTACAATTTTTGTGTTTCAAAGTAAGAATTCAGAATGTTGATTTGGCTCTTTTTATTAAGTGCTTTGCTCATTGAAACTGTTGATGAAAACTGAGCCAAAGCAATCATAAAATATCATAATAATACTGGTGCGTTTAATTTCTTTCATATAAAATATGAATGTTATGAATGAATACTCTTTAAAATCAAATATTTTACACGTTTGTCCACATGACACTTCACAGAGGAGTTAAATTAACAATAATTACTAAAATATGTAATGTTTTCAATATATTATCATCCACTGTTGGTTCAGGTTATTACTTTAACTTGCCATCAGGGTTTCTTTAAGGTCAAAGCTGTGACATAACACAGGAACAGAAGCCTGTTAGAAACTCACAGACCAAAACTATCTTATCTTTAACAGAAAACTAAAGAAAAGTGTTTGTGCTTTCTTATGGTTATTAGGAGTTATGTTAAGATGTATTCTCATTTGCACTTGGTGACATTTTTTTCAAGCAGATGGAATGCTTTAGAAGTTGGCTCTTGGTTTGTTTGTGACCAGATCGAGGGTAGAAGGACTTGATAAAATGTCCCCGGACTGGCAGGGTGGCTTTTATTTGCTCGTCCTTGGAGCTGATAACTCCTAGATTGTGATTGTGTGAATGAACTGAGGTCCCTTCACCACACCACGTGCGCACAGAAAAGAGAGACAGGGACATTTTGAAGTCTCACTAATGTCTCAAGACAGGTGAAAAAGTGATTTTATCACAAGTATCTGGATATCAGGAAACTGTTCCAAGGTTGGCTGGATTTCAAAAATCTATTTATAATGTGGATGAACTAACATAATTTCCCTCAGCAGCAGACTTTCTGAAGCAGTATTTTAATATTTCAGCTCCCTGTGAAGCTTATATTATATATTTGAAATACTATTGGGTAGGTTTGTCTAGAATGCATCCTAACTTACAAGATGTTCACGTATTAGATTGAAATAAAAGTTTTAGCAAGTAGTGACTATGGCGGTCAATTAAATGATAAAAAAACGATATTTTACTCAATAGTAGTAGTAACTGATATATAGATGTACCTATGTAAAGAAAAACTAGACTTGAGAAATAAACAAAAATTTACTGAAACAATATAGTGCACTCACAAAAACAAAAATAAGAATATACAGTAAATGTCTCAGTTTGATCAAATTTGTCAACACAAGCATGAGGAGGCACTGGTGCTTATGTTTATTGAAAGTGGGATGTCTACATGACTGTGAGTCAATGTGTTTGTATTGTGATACCTATTCTGACAAATACCACACATATTATTATAAAAGAACACAGTGAAACTGAAAAAAATATTTTCAAAACAATGAAAACTAAACTAAAATGAGCTGGAAACTAAATAAAAACTACAGAACTGCAATAAGAACTTAATAGATTCAGTGAAGAGGGATTTTAAATTTGGGATTTGTAAAACTTAATGTTTATGTGGGACTGTTGGACAGTAAGTCTATATATCTATGATATATTTTTATGGCTCTTGTAACTGTCTCTACCTCATTAGTATTCATACTCACATTCACTCAAACAACACACTGAGAAGTTTCATTTTTATTTGACTGAAGTTAAATGAACCACAAAGAGTTGCAGAGAGGTGGAATCTTTTAACAAAAGTGATATTTCCCATCATTCATTAAAAAAAGAAAACCCTCTAAAAAAGGACTAATCGTTACTGAGTTACTTTAAGGAGTGGGGTCACAGGGGGGAGGAAACACAAGGGAAGGAAAATGTAGAGAAAAGAAGAGAGGAAATAGAGAATACTAAAGGATGTGAAGTCTCTGCTTCACTTCTGTCAACTTTTTCTACCTTAGCAGCAGCCCAGATTTACAGACTATTTATATTGCACCAGGTACGTGCTCCGAATGGAAAAAAAAAAAAAAAAAAAGGATCACATTCAAGTTAATGACAAAAGACATACAACAGGTGACATGACCTCAGAGTGATCTATAAAGTGCCCTTTAGGTTCAATGGTGTTAGAAAAAGGAGAGAGAAACAAAAACATAAAAAAGAAACAAAAAAAAATTTCTTTGTAAGAAACGTGCTGCTTTATATTCAGTGGCAATCACAGCTTTTCTCTCAAACATCCGCGCACGCACACGGCTTCATTTTAGTGTTGTTGATCAGTAATACTTCTGTTAAATGTAGTTCATACATATATTTATATATCATGAAAGAACTTAAAATGTTTTTTTTTTTCAAGAACAATTTACAGCATTATGAACAGCAACAGGCATGAGAATATTAATATAATCATGATGCAAACATCTCAAAGAAACTATTACCAGTTTTTAGTTTTCCCTTCTCGACCTCGAGAGCAATTACACGTCCAAATTACTACCATGTAGTCAAAGCAAACACAAGATACAGTTTCATGCTGCTTTCATAGCACTACAATAAAAACCATTTTATTCAACACATTTGCTATCACCATAACAAATGATATGGATTACTTATTTCCCAGACTAGCCAGATTTACACTTCACACACCATGTCATATAGAATTGTCAAAATAGTAAACAACATTGTTCATCAGTACAAATACATTGAGAGTATTTTCCTGCAAGAATTATAACAATGATTTAAAAAAAAACAAAACAAAAAAGAAATCTGTTCCAGGATGACAAAAACTATAAAAATCATCTTTGGGGCTTTATTTCATCCCCCATTCTTGAATCCTTACCAGTGGCTTTAAAGTAAAAGAAAAACATTATTCTACAAAAGGCTGCAGTGGCGATTTCTGATCACACAACATATAGACAAGGCTCTACGGAGGGGTGTGGCCGATTTCCTGAAATGTGATTGGCTAGCATTCCTAAGGTAATCCGGTGTTGGTCTAAGGATTTGAGAGAGTTGTGATCATAGTGCCATTGCAGTTTCTTAGAGAAATAGTGCATGTAAGAGCCAGATTAAGGCCATGCTAAGACCCTCCCATTGAAAGGTGCTTGAATACTGTGCTATAGTGTACATAAAGGAGCTATTGAAATGCATTAGTGTTTTCCAGCACTGTAGATTTTCACAGGACGAGGGTAGAGGGGAAAGAAACGGCAGATCAGGGGGGCCAGCTCTCGTCATGTATCGCTCATGCCTGTGGATAATAGATTTCAGCATTCAAGGGTGCGACTCTCTCGTTCTTTCCCCAGCACCTTTAAAGAAGTGGCCTACCCGCACTGACAAGATATAAAGATGTAGGCATATTGGCTCGACAAATCGCTGTACAGCCTCGAACCACCGTGCTGTGGAGGTGGTTCACAGTCAGGCATTACAGGACAACATGCTCGCACAGAACTGCTACAGCAGCTGGTTTGACATCCCTGTGGCTTTCTTGTTTAGTTTGTTTTTATTGTTGGTTGGTTGAATGCAGTCAGACGCCGCCATTTAGTCAACCCCCTCGAAGCCCTGCGCGTTCTCCACAGCCATGAGGAGTTTCTCTCTCAGGTCCTCAAATGATTCGTAAGTGGGCAGATCCAAGCGGTTGAAACTGGGAAGAAAAAACATTGAAATTATACTTAAATTGGTATTTAATTGGTAGCCACTGAGTATTTTGTTGGTTAATTGGCCGATTTGGTTTGGTCCAGACTGAAATATCTCAGCTATTGGAAGGATTGCAATGATATTCTGTGCAGACATTTGTGTTCCCCAGAGGATGAATCACATTGACTCTTGGTGGCTTTAAGTGAACTCTAATATTAAATGTTATTCTCTTAAACTTGTTACAGACATTTATGTTTACTGCTCCTCTAGCGCCTCCAGCAGGGCAGACTTTTAACTTGTTCAATACTTTGGTTTATGAGCAAATACCAGCAAACAATTGACATTCCCATCAGCCTAATTGTTAGCATGCTACCATGTTAAACTAAGATTGTGAAACATTACACATGCTTAGCATTAGCATACTGGCATTGTCATTATGAGCACACTGATGTTAGCCTGTAGCTCAAGGACTGCTGTGTTGTGCTAAGTCCAGCTGCTAGCATGGCTGTAGACTCTTAGAGTTGTTTTTCTGTGTGTGAGCGTGTTTGTGTTTGTGTGTGTGTGTGTGTGTGTGTGTGTGTGTGTGTGTGTGTGTGTGTGTGTGTGTGTGTGTGTGTGTGTGTGTGTGTAGTAGTAACATACCATGTGTGGGCTCTTGGCAACTTATCTGGTGTTCCCCACTGCTCAATTGTGAACAGCTGAGGTCCATTAGAACCTGGCACAAAAAAAATAATTATGATACACAGTTGATCTCTGGGTGAAATGAAAAGATTCAATCATTGCTAGGAAAAAGAGATTTTGAATCTGTGTAATTATTGCATTTTATATAAATAATTGTCCTTTTTAGATACTTAAGCATTTAAAGCCTCATGCATACTCTTACAGATGTACATAAAATGATTTATTTTTTCTCACACTAATGCCATGTAAAAAAAAAAAAACATAAAAGTCCTAGAATCTAAAAGCACTGGGCAGTGATAGTAATTCTTGGAACTGCAACTGTTGACTCATCTGTTCTTAGAAAACTATTTTTATGTCTTTGTTTCATAAAGTTCAGGACCTGCAGTTTCAGGAGATAATATACGACTTTAAAGAACTGGTCATGTTATACGAGCGGGAAATAAAGGAAACCTGAAGTTATCTGGTGAACATACCATAAAGCTCGGCAAAGCCATTCATGGGTACTCGTGACGTTCCCGTAACAAACTGAAGAAGTCGGATCCTCTTTTCAGCATCCATCAACAGGACAACCTGAAGAGACAAAGAGACAAATACTTAGTTAAATAGTTCAGAGAGTTCATAATACTTATATATATTTCCACAACTACAATACACAAAAAGATTAAATTATTCAAAGCACTAAGGTTTTACACAGTTTTACAATCTGTGTGTTTAAGAAAAAATGTGACTGCACGAATTCAAACAGAAGCTGTTTGAGCCAGTTCATTTCATCAGATGACATGACATTTTGTGTACACACACACACACACGCACACACACACACACACACACACACACACACACACACACACACACACACACACACACACACACACACACACACACACACACACACACACACACACACACACACACACACACACACACACAAATTATGGCTCGTGTGTATTGTTTGCTGTCTGAGGGGATTTGTGTGTGTGACTGTGTGTGTTAAAGCTCAAGTCACGACAGATGATAACCAGGGCAGGTACTACTTTAGGCTCTTTCATCAGAGCAAACAAGCCTGTTCTTCCAAACAGACTTTGATCTTCAAAAGCGAGGCCAGCAAACCTGTCGCAGGCTGGATGGAGGAAAAGAGGACTGGAACCGATGTTTATTATGAAACGTCCGGTTTCCACGACTAATATGAGGCAACATGCGGCTGACGATTTTACACAGTACACAAAAATCTACTGTGCGTGTGCATGTTTCTGTTGCATTTATTTACACGTCTATGTGTTGATGTATCAGACGTACCTTCCAGAACCACTGTATAACAGGATGGTTGGGACAGTAGCCATTCTTATAAACAGTGTGTTGTCTCCAGTCGTTGACGTCGACGTCACCCAGACCACACATGAGCAGCTACGCAGAGACAGAGGGCGAGGGAGAAGAGAAAGTATTTACAGTCACTGCCACTTTCCATCTCAAGACTGTATTCTTAAGATAAAGATATAATAATTGGAAGAAAGGGTTTAAGATATAGAATTCATACTTCCAGTTCGTTTTCATCAAAGATCTTGATCAGATCTATGAGAATGAGCTCAGTGAAGCCCTGAAAAGTAAACAAAAAGGGAATGAACACATAATTCTGATAAAAGTTAAAGTCATGTAACATAACTACAGAACATCCCACTAAAGAACGGAGATGTTACTAAGTTTTGAAAGCAACAAATATTCAAAGAAGAGGTTGAATTTAAAAAAGAGGGCCTCAGACACGCCAACACAAAGTCTGTGCTCACACTGCCCCCAAGTGGCGACTGTATTATCGCACATAAATACCTCCAGGAAGGCGTTCATCTGCTTCTGGACCCGATTGACAAACCTCCACTGGATGACCAGGCTGCCAGAGGGAAGATTATTAAGACATGAATACAAAAACAAGTTTTAGGAGATGATAAAAGCCTGTAACTATTCATGAAAAGAAAAAGAATGAAGAAAGTGGAACAATACTGATAATGTCCTTACTCTATGTATTCCTTTTTGTTCTCATTGGTGACCACCATGTCTGAGCCGCTGGGCTTCAGGTCCACCTGGTACGTCTAAAAAAGAAAAACACATTAAAAGTAAAGGGCAGGAAACTCCTGATAGCCAACTACATTACTTTACTGCGCTTAAAAATGTGTATTTTAACAGATTAAAAATCACCTGTCCAAAGTTGTCCTCGTCAATACAAAACCTCAGGTCCAGCTCAGTGGGATCATTCTCCAGAATCCACTTAAGAGAGTTGTAGTATTCGCTGTCCTGCAGGGATACAAGGCAGGGCAGATGAAAATTAGTCACAAAGAAAATGTAATCATTCATTGGCTTTTATTTGTGAGATTGCAGGCTCTCATTCAAAATTGCACTTATGTAGATCCATTCCAATCAAACAAGAAACCCTGTGGTCAGTGCTGATTGCTCAACTGTTAACAAAAATGCTAACTGTTCAAATAATTTAAATAAATAAGCAAATTAAAAGCACTAAATACAAATTACAGACTATTTTACAGTGCCAAACTCAGTGGCCTAGAATTAATAATTAAAAAGTAATTTATCCATTAATAATTTAGCAGCAATGAGATCTTACCACAGACTCCATGTCTTTGAGGGAGATTTGTTTTCCCAGCATCATCTTGTAGAAGGGTCGTATGAAAAAGCCTAAGAAAGCAGAAAACAACACTGCGCTTTAACAGTATGTGTGTTCCCAAACATCAACATAAACATTGCCTAATTGTTCTAACACATGACAATCTTGAAAATACACATAAGAACAGGTTACCATCCAGTAGTTTTCCATGAAACACAGCCATTCCTGCCACACGTCCGATGAACTTGAAATACGAGAGGTGATCCTCGTTGCACAGGCCAGAGTTGGGATTGATTTGGAGAGTGTAGTTGTCCCTGTAGAGATACAAGAGGAGACCACGAAAGTTATTTCCATGGTTTCATTTACAGGCTATTCCTTAATGCACAGAGCAGTCAGTAGTACCAATGGGTTTATTTCTCCTTAAAAAAGGTCAATAAACATAATATCTTGACTGAAAATCTAATGGTTTTCGCAGCTGCAAGCGATATAAAAGGAAATGGATTTAATGAAAGTCCAGAAAGATTGATAAGTCAACATACAAACTTTGCCCTTGATTTAATAAAATAATTATTAATTACCTCTTGATCTAATTGAATAAAGCTTAAGTTGTCATACGTGCTCCAAACATTTATTTTAATGATATTCATAGGACTTTATGTCACTAGATGCTCAACTGCACATGGACTCTGCTGCTCCACCTGCAAATAGCAAAAAGTGCTTTTTTATAGAAGTCATATTTGTCCCTACTTAACATGGCAACAGACCTTACAGCTCATATTGCAAAACACTGTTTAAATATTACAATTATATTGTATTTTTCACTGAGACTGTGACTTCCCAGTTACAGGTAATAATGAGAGTGGTTTTATGCAACCAGGAGCAAACATACAAGTGGAGAAAACAACTTCAAGGTGAGCTAAGCATCAGCTTTTCATTTAACTGCAGCTGCATGATGATATAAAACCTAAATTATTAAAGTTGCTGTGATGATGAACAATCACAATGGGGTTTAATTTCGATGGTTTGAAGGTTTAATGATTTTTGTTTTATTAAACCAGGCAAACTAAGCTAAGTAGGTTTGTTGTTGTTGGAGGAGGACAGGCTGTTGCTTGTTGTTTTGTGCCTTTATTAGACAGCAACAGTGAAGAGGCAGAAAGGAAATGGGTGAAAGAGGGGGGTATGACATGCAACAAAGGTTGATAGTTGCAACCATGTGGCCTACGCATTTAGCTACAATATATTTTCTGTGCTCTTTGCCCTACATTCACTACATGAGTCGTCATCTATTGACAATGGTTCCAAGAAACAGAACGAATCCTTCAACCCTTTAATTATCTTAACATGTACTGTATGTGGGAAACTTTTGTTCCAGGAAGGCTTTTTGAATGAGAGGAAAAGTTCATCAAAGTAAAACGAAACTTTAACAAGTCTCATAGGGAAACAATACGGCAGCTCTGCCCCTTACTTCACTTTGTGGAAAAACACAACCAAAGATATGAGCAGAGAAGGATTTTTCCATGGTTGCAAACATATAGCATGGTTCCTTTACTACACCAGCTTTGCAATACACTATGTCCTGTGCCATATCCTGTTACATGCCTCAAGGGTTTCTTTCTTCAGATAACTGATTCACACAAACAATCTGAGACTTACGTGGCAGAGTATTCGAACAGGCCGTAGTAAGGGTTGAACATCTCCTTAGATAAGAGGAAGAACCACTCTCTGGCCACTCCACCATAGTCCAGTCCTTTCTCTGACTCAAACTCAATCCACAGCCGCGCCTTCAGAACATCGGGCCTCTTTAGGGACATGATTCGACGGTACGACTCTTCAAAGATGTTGTTCCTGTGTAACTTCATCTCGAATCGGTTGGGGATATCAGCCTGGAATAAAAAAGAATAATACTGTGTTAAATACGGGAACATTTTGATTTCATTCTTTCAGGTAAGGTGGGAATATCTGACCATGGTACAAAATCAAACTGATTTAGACTTATCAAAAAAGACCACGAAGTGTAACTGCTGCTAAAGGTGCTTATTATCTCATTTACAACAGGACCTGTGTGGGATCATTATTTCATTATTTTAATTATTTATTATTTATTAATTATTATGGAGATTGCAGAACTAATTTTGTACTAGAGCAAAATGCAGAAAAGGTCTAGGTGGTTGATTAACTTTCTGGATAGATTGCAAGCCCATTAAAGTAAGTTATGAAAAAAAACAGGCAGTAACGTCCTGGAATGTTAAAAATGACGAAGAGTGAAATGATTGCAATGAATAATATGCAGTAAAAATATCAAACTCAGTCACGCAGCGTCAGGAAAGTGTGAAGAAAGTTGAATAATTATGCAATCAAGGACAATCAAAATAGATGCAAATTAGAGCCTTCCTGTGCAAGGAGAAGCCGTGAGGTTTTGACCAAATTTAGCTTATGCTATTACCCTGGAATTGTTAAAGCAAGAACCCAGAAACCTGAGACAGATCTATATTTTAAAAATCACTCCTTACCGGTTTCTTCAACTTCTTCCTGAAGTAGTCGTATTTCTGCTTGAACTCTCTGGAATAGGGGACAGCCTGCACAGACATCAATCAAATTATCAAAAAACAATTAATTTCCTTATAAATATTTGGCTTGTGATGTAAATGTTTCAACAGGAGAACTAAATATGCTTCAATCTCCTGTTAAAACATCAGAAACTACATCGTTTTTGGCGAGGGGAGTTGGCAATGAGGGAGAACAATATCTGAAGTAGTACACAGAATAACATGAAGGTGTTGGCATGTTAAGTGACAAGCGCAGGGACAAAGTGATTTATCTTTGTCGTACAAAGACACTGAGGCTGATGATAGTGTGTGACAGACAGAACCACAACGTTAAAAGAGGAACTTGTTGTTTCCATGTAGCAACAATGCCGTGGCAGAGATTCTGTTAGAGAAAACTACTCACAGGTCCTGTGATAGCTGGACTCTGCAGGCGAGGGTCCTCCCACTGCGTGTTCTTTGTATCTGGATGAAACAAACAACACAGACTCATTAGGCAACAATAGGCTTCACCACGACTTTCATGAAGTCTGTCATTACATTACGCAAAACATTTGCTGGTTTCAGCTTCTGAAATGTGAAGATTTGCTACTTTTATCTGTTTTATATAATTTAAATTAAATATCTTTGGGTTTTGGGGGTTTGGGAATTTTTTTTTTACCATTTTCTAACATTTTATAGCCTATACAATTACTCTGTTTATCCAAGAAATAATCAACAGATTAATTAATAATGGTTCAAATTCCCACTCTTATGTCCATATATCTTTCAGTTTAGTTTAGTAATGCTGTTGCACTCCATCAGGTCATCACGCAATAGATTTTAGACAGCATGACCTGTCAACTCCTGTTTCTGCTGTAATGGATGAGGTGCTTTGCTGTCTCTGACACTGAAAAATCTGTGGCTGCACTGCACCCACTGCACACTATAAAAAGTAACTCAAGAGATAAAGACACACATGACCAAATACAAGCACGGAAGAGACAGAAAGTGGTAAAACAGGGTTGTCTTACTGTGGTCAATGTAGAAGGTACGTCCGTCTGAGTGAACTCTTTCTTCCCATCCAGGCTAGAAAAGGAGCATAAAAAAAAGACAGCAAGAGTGAGAAAAAGCACACAGTCACCATTAGACAGCACTATTAAAGAAACCATGCTCAAATAGTAATTTAAATCCATCCGCTTTTTTTTTTCCTTTTTTAATTTGTGTTTGATTGAATTTGACTGACCATTAAATGGTCCAAACACTGACAGCCCAGCACTGCAGGGGAGGCAAACTCAATCAAACACATCACAAAGGAACTGAAAGGATTTTTTCTCCTATTTGAGTCATGTCCGAGACAGCAGCAAGGCAGGGATACGACCACGACATTAAAAAGGTAAAATCACCACTACTAGTTCAAACCAGTACACCACCACTGACACAGTGAACACTCAGTACAGTGTCACAGGCCACACACACACACACACTCGTACGGCACCAGCAGTCAGGCAATTAAAAAAATTACAGTAGATCGAGAGTAAAGGGGTGGGAAAAGGGACAGAGTCTGACAATACGTCAAACAGGGTGTACCTATGCGTGTTTCTAAGTATGCTGCTACTGATGAGTGAAGAGATCAGATTGAAAAGCTGATAAACACATGCAGCCATACAGCCAGTTCCTTCCTCTAACATACTTATTGCTCCTTTGGTTTTTCTTGAAACATCCATCCCTCCCCACTGCCCCATATTCAGCCCTGTCCTCCTCCCTCAAGCCCTTGTGTTCATTCTCCTTCACTCACTAACAAAATGGCCAGAGCATCTTGCCTCGTTCCATTTTCCCAACTCGTCTGTCTGTGCCTCAGACACTGATACGGTTACACAGACATGGAACAGTCTGAGGGATCCCAGGAGAATGGTGGGGGAGCTCCAAATGTTAAATCGTTAACAGAAGGGATGGTGGTGCGGGGAAGGCGTACAGAGAGAGGAAGTGGTGTAAAAATACTGATGAAAAGGAGGGGAGAGGTACAGTCCATCCATGCCGGTCATGAGAAAGAGAAAAGATAGAAAGAGAGAGGGAGAGAGGAAAAAACAAAAACAAAAACAAAAAAGAAAGCGCAAGGCTGTCTTGCAGGCATTTGACCAGACCGGACCAGAACCAGACAGGTAGGTAAGGCAGGCAGAGGGAGGGAGGCACCAACCAACCTCCTCTGGTAGGTTCTGCCAAACAGACATGGCCAGGTGTAGAAGAAGTAGCATACATTAGATCCACCAGAACGGAGAGAAAAGAGAAAGAGAAAGAGGGAGAGAGAAAGAACACATGCACACACCACACGAGCCTGTGAGATGTACAAACCCATGAAGTTCTGATTATTCAACGGCAACCTACGATAATGTTTGGCCCACTTGTTTGGAGTTTGTCTTTGTCAAACAGATAATAGAGCAGGTGACAGACAGTCTCCACCTCCTAATTAGGGATTGTCACAGCCCCCAGACTCTGCTTTCTCATCCTCGCCAGTTACATTCTCCCTCTTTTCTAACAGGACTAAAAAGGAAATGTCTAAAACTGCCTGTTCGCATGATCATGTCTCATATTCTACTGCAAAAGCCACTTTATTTACACAGTTCAAATTTAAACATGGCCCACTGACTTAAACTTTTTAAGTTGACATGCAGACAAAGACCACAATAAATTATGAAAAGTCACTGATGGAACAACAAGCTGAATGAATACCTTCTTAGGATACTGGTTACACAGTTATGGTAATCTAAATAGACCGATTTAGAACACATTATATATTCTGTTAACAGCACTTGCGAATAGGTCAACAAAGCTAATCAATTATTGGGATCGATGAGGTTGTTATTAACGTGCTTTGTGGGCCAAAGGTTAAATATGCCGTTGGTCTCGTTGTGACTGTACTTACAGGAAGTGGACCAAGGTCGCCAGGCTCCATTGAGTTCTTATTCCTCATATGGACTGGATATTTCAACCTGGGATCCTCCTGGTTGTCGAAAGAGGGAGGGAGAAAAGGAAGAGATACAGACATGCATAAGAACAATTCCAAAACAGGGTGAAGACATTTTTTTAAACGGTAAAAACAGCATTTTACATTTGCTCTGGTTTAAGGATTAAAAAACACCACTTCCTAAAATAACAACTTCCCAAAGTTCAGTGATCCTAATAAGGACTGAAGTAAATGTGAAATTAACTTAAACCAGCAGATGTCACTAAAAGATCCTAGAAGGTCGACACTAACCACTGCCCTAGATTTTTAGTGCCTAGTAAAACAAAGAATATAACCTCTTTCAATTTGATACAATCATTTGCTAACACTTTATTCAGGGCCCTAAGAAGTTTCCTGTGAAGAACTATGTTAATTGGTAATAATTATAATTAAAATGGGTGGTATAAAACGGTTATATCAGTTTAGTTGTTTGAGTTGAGTTTCTACACAGCGGTTTGGTTTGAGAGGAATTTTCCCTGAAATTTAAACCCAAGTTAATGCTCATTCATTATCGATTTATAATTGGAAACTTAATATATCTTCATATATGCTGCATGCTGTGCCCTAAGGTTAAACAAAAATATAATTGGAATTGAACTGTCTCTTACTCTCCATATAATTATTACCACATACAATCATGGAAACTGGAAAAACTGGAAACTGTTGGGGAATTGCAGTCTTGTAAAATGAAGCATTAACCTTTATTCATATTTCAAAAATCCTCTTTTAGCCTAAAGCACAATCAAGCCTGTTACCACGTTGTGTTAGCTCACCCAGGTGGTGGTTCTGCTGTTGTGGTCGATGAAGAAAGGCCGTCCATTGGGGGCTATCCTCATCTCCCAGCCTGGGGGCAGGAAGCTCTGCTGTGTCTTGTGCTGTGACTTGGGGGAGCTGTAGGGGGAAGGCTGAGGAGACTGCGGGTTGGAGAACGTGTCCTTTACGGCCCTCCGCACCTGGATGTTGTTGGCTCCCTGGAACCCAAATCGAAAAAAAAGTGTAAGATTATCACTCCCATTAGACTACAATTAAAGGATTAAATTTGAAACTGAATATGGATGACTGAAACAAATCAACACTGATCCTTTGAAACCCAATCAGTGCTCCATGTGTTGCCTTGGTATTCTGTTAAAAAACTGAATAAGATTAGAAAAGATCTAGGAAAAAACATCACCAAATAGAGAGCTCATTAGCACCCAGGTTGCATACTCTGCCTGTCAAGTTATCAATCAAAATGACAACAGAAAAACGCATCACAACGCTTGATAAATTGTACAGATTTCAGATTTTACTGATTCCCTGGACACTGGGGGCTTAATGGTACAATGGTTCATTGTTCATTATCTGGTTTTCACAAGATAATGTGAAAGTCCAACGAAAAACTACCAGAACTCTTTATATATCTATTTTTGGTAATAGATGGGAGAACTTGGTCAAGGCTTAAAGAGAAATTAATCCCAACATAATACCACTATTCCAGAAACTGTATCTACAGAAAAACAACCATTACTGGCACCTTAAAAGTTTCTTAGGCAACATTAAACAGAGTAAAGTTTCTCATGCTAATGAGTGTTCTTACATCACATCATTCTTTTAGCAGCAATTATCACTGACTGATCTGATTTCTAACGAGAGTAAAGACTGCATTAATTAATCCACAGACCTCCCACCTCCTTTGGAAGTTGTAATTACAACATTCTGCAGTGAGAGTGTTTCTTTTACTTCCACAATGCCTTGTTAACACATAGACACACCTTAATTAAACCTCCTTCAGGAGTGTTCCCATGGTATAGCACCATCACCAGAGTAAAGCCATTAAATGCAGTAGGAGGTCAAAAACAGACCGTCCCTTTTAAGATACACTGTGCTGATCCTAATTAGCCAAGTTTGTGTGGTGTATTTATAGCTGCACTGCATACTTTAAAGTTTAAAGTTAAATGTATTGCATAAATGAGAAATGTTCTCAGACATTACATGAGTAAATCCAAGGTTTTCTAAAATGTCAGAACAAGCGCATGTTCACACACATAACACAACATTCCAAAAAATACACGGTGAAAGAAAGAAATCCGAAAGATGCAATGAAATAGTGGTAGTGGGATTTGTACAATGCCACACCCTAAAAACAAAAGTGTAAATCTGAAGTATTACCTGTAGAGTCATATATTACATTACTGGTAATTCACATTCAGATTACAACAATGTTTTTATTTTTTATGTCCACTACATGTGTTGAGTTAAACACTACAAATGTACAGCAGTTGCTTTACAGTAGAAGCCCTCCACTGATGCCTGCTTACTTTCACTAAGATATCTGATGATGTTAAAGTAGAACTGCAGGTACATGACTTAGCCCTGAATGTATTTATATATCTGTATATTTTCAAAAAAATGTTGTTGAAGAATCAGACACTGCAGCTAATAAATAATGCTAAATAACAGCTAATGTCTACTGTCTGATGTCCCTGTCTTTGTAAGTGTTGACTGTAGAAGTTCATATCCCCAGACAAACAATATCCAATTCTTGTGTCCGACACAAACAGAGTATTAAATAGGGATACGTTTAAAAAATTTAATGTTCTTTAAATTGACGAATTAATCTTCAAATGCTAGCCAACAAAGTTTTTATGTGCTTTGTTTGGCAGTCTTGATACTAAAAGGGCCTCTGCATTTAATTATATCTAATTGGCAAGATCAATATCATTGATTTGGATGTGCCAGGGTTTGTTATTTTAGCAAATTGCAACAATCATTTGGGACCCATGATCAATTAAAATAATGGATTCATCCAGCATTAACTGAAATTACCACACCAGCTTTATTCTGTTAGTGTTATTGCAGAATGAAATGCTGACTGTTTGCCAAGAGTGTATATTGTTCACAACAAACTCGTCATCATGAATAACAAAGAAGGAGTAAAGATCAGACCATTTCACGTGACTAATCATGGTTTAACGGAGAGATGTTTTAGCGCTCAGTCATCAGCTCATTCTCCAGTGAAGATGAAAAAAAAGAACAGTGTGAAGAAAGAAAATCATCTGCAATGGTGAGATGAAAAGACATACGAAGAGAAGACTAAATGATGACATTAACATTTCCATAAGGTTGGCAAGGATGAAAAGAGAGAAAAGCAGCATCAAGAAAGAGTCACCCTGAAAGAAGGAAAGATAACATTAGAATGGTGGAATATCAAAGAAAGAAACTGAGGATTGGCTGGATGTAGATGGGTGAGGGTCATGATTTCTTCTAAGGGATGGAAAATGGTGAAGGAAAAGAGGAAAAAGGATATGGGTATGAGCGGGATGGTACAGGTGGCTAATTCTCACCTCCAACGGGGTGGAAAGGGTGACAGTAGGGGAGCTGAGGCTACGAGGTCGTCGGACTTGGGGCTCATGGAGGTGGTTGTTGGAGGCAGTGGAAGAGGAGGAGGGGGTTGATGCGGGTGCCAGGGCCGAGGCTCCTCCTGACGCCGCTGCCGCTGTTGCTGCTGCTGAGGTGCTGGCTCCGTCTTCAGTCAGCTGTCAGTGACAATAGCACTTTTAAGGTTAGGTGGGGTTTCGAATAAGGCAAGCGATGCTGTTTTTGCGAAAACAAAACTTGTTCTCATCATTAGCCATGCGGT
Source organism: Dicentrarchus labrax (assembly GCF_905237075.1). NCBI lineage: Eukaryota > Metazoa > Chordata > Actinopteri > Moronidae > Dicentrarchus > Dicentrarchus labrax. Next base: position 8,701,527 of record NW_026136710.1, read on the forward strand.
CAGAGATGCTGCCACCAGAAAGGTCTGGATGCAAGCTAGGAAATGAGTTCCTAAAATGTCAAAAGAAAAAAAAAGGCCCAAGAAGACAATCATTTATATCACCTAAAATATAATTATTAATAATGGGACAAAGGTTTGGCATCAGTAACATAATGTACTGGAAAGATGAAAGTTAGTGTTTCTTACAACCCTAACCCAAGTGGCTACTACAATGGGAAAACCAACATTTACAATGGGCCACAACTATGTACCAAAGACAAAGCATTGCTATGAAATTGCAATGCAAATCATTTGCAGTATCCTCTCCTTCTGAGTAACAACAAAAACAGATGAGAATCGGAGAAGACTATGTGATGACAGACAACACACGAACAAGTATAATATAACCTGCAGCGTTCGGATAAAAGCAGAAATGAAAGGGTGGATTTCAAAGAGGAGAGACATGAGCATTAAACATACACCCAGTCCCATGTAGCAGTCTCTCCCTGAGCTCAGACAATGTGGAGCTGCTTCAGTTGCAGACAGAAAGACAGGGGAAGACAAGTGGAAAAAATAGGGCAGAAATGGGAAAAAGGGAGGGAAAAGTGGTGGTTGCACTTCCATGCCAGGGATTAGAAAGGCGTGACCAATACAGAGTTGCACTGCATCCAGAGTACCAAACAAAATGCTAGACAAGAGAAGAAAGACATAGAATAAAGTTGGAAAGAATTGGAAACCGGACAGAGAGAAAGACAGAAAAAGAGACTCTGAGGTTGCAAAGCTGTGTCTCTTTCCGTCATTCTTTATGGCTAAACAGAGGAGAAACACATGGGGGAATAGAGGAAGAGGTCCGAAACACAGGCCTAGGCCATGACAGGGGCCGGGGTAAGATCCAGTCCCATGCATAGTGTCCAGCCAGCCTTCAGGCCTTCTGTACCTGCACAATTGGCCTAGTCCAGGTAGTGGTGCGGTTGTTATGGTTGACGTAATAAGTTCTTCCCTTGCCGTCCTTCCTCTCCTCCCATCCAGGGGGCAGGCCAGGGGTGGTCAAGGTGTAAGCAGTCGCCGAGGGAGACTGGCCAAGTGTAGAGAGAGAGCAAAGCAAAGACAACTAATCAGTACAGGCGGATATGCGTAGACATGTGGAGGGAATCTTTTAGTATTTTAAAATCATTCTGCACGGAAAGGGAGTCAAAATTATTGTCCATACAAGTGGATAGAAACTGATGTTTTCAATAAAGTCAAGTTATTCCAACATACCACATATTTTTTCATAAAATCTATCAAGAACTACACAAGAGCTTTAAAATCTCTTCCCATTTAATTTCTGTGCAGCACAGTGACAGAAACATTTTAGGTACAATTATGACAAAAGATTTCTAATGGAAAAGAAGGTGATTGTGTATGATGTGAACCTTCCCACACAAAACCCAACGAAACACGGAGTACTAAAATAAACACCACATGGGGAAAACTAGTGGATCATTACTACTTCGCTGAGTGACCTATTAACCATTTGCAGAATAAAGATTACTGAAATAGTTAACCAAACAATCACAACATTATTGTGGTGATATTTAAGATATGTCAGAGCAAAGATAGCACCCTTGAACATTGGACATCAGAGATATTACCAGGACCGCCCGTCTTTGGATCAATTACCTTGTGAAAAATAATGTGTGCAAAATTATGTCTTAGATACATACTTTAATCAACATTTAAGTAATTATAAATATTGAGTTGGATACCCATTATTAAAGGACTCAGATCTGGATCAGGGACAAAAAAAACTTGATGGTCCCTGTTGGCCACATTGCATAATGCTTTTATGGCTTGTTATCAGTGGCATTACTTAATATTTACTAGCAGGGTGACACGTCGAGACACACACGTATACCACATTTACAACAACTTTGGGACAAGTGCTCATCTAAATAAGCTCTTCGGCATGTTGTAACATCACCAACGAAAAACCTAAATAAAGAGGAATTTATTACCAATCAAAAGTTTTTTTTTAATTTTTTTTATCAATATTATTCACAAAACTAGTGAGGACACATGTGGCCTATCCTATGTGGTGTCTGGGAACTAATAGGTGTACAACTGATAGGGTTTAATCTGTATATAAACTGAGATATTACCATAGACTCCTCACCACCTGAGACAGTTTGAGCTCTTGTTCTTCTGGTCTGGGAACCCTGCTGATGGTAGACAACAGGGGAAGGTCTTTAGTTCACAGTATGTTAATGTTTTCATTTCCAGGGTGGAAGGAATGGGGCAAGCGAGTGTTTGGGCAGTAGTGCAGGTTGAGTGAGGAAAAACTGAACGCACAAAACGGGGAGAATTAATTTTCAAAGGAGGTGAGGAGTGACAGAAAGGGAGATGATTCTTGAGATTAAGGGCCATGGTGGGAAAGTGTGGTGGCTGTGATTGAAGAAAAAAAGAGAGGAAACCCACTGAAGCATACGAGCTGTGAGGCTGATGGGTAGCAGGAAGGAGTACAATTAATTTGGAATTAGCTGTAGTTGTGATTAGTTGACGTGATTTTAGTGTGCTGTAACTTTTGAGTAAAGTAAATCAACTTTAATAAAGACAAAGAGAAAAATAAAGTCAGTCTGAGCCGTAGATGTTATCAGGCTTGGATTTCCCTGTAGGAGGGAAGACACAGATTCTTTTCTCTAGGCTGTAAATTTAATCCCCAGCCAGTGCAGCATCTTTAATCTCAACCCAAGTAGAAAATGACATTAAAGCTACAGTAACACCAGTAAGAGAAAACAGCTCTGCGTACTGGAAATCGTACAGCAGTGAAAGTGAATTACTGTGCTGAAGTTCAAATAAAGTTCACAAAAAGTGTTTGAGTCTCTGACAAGAACTGGAAGAAAATGATCAAATGTGGGAAAACCCCCCCACAAAAAAGTGCAGTTTCAACCAAAAAATCCAAAAGACATGCCACAAGCAAGATGACAGTATCAGTGTAGTTCAGCCAGCAGTGCATTAAGACGTGCTGGATGTTGTTCTGCTTATTCTAAACTATATAACCTGGACAGTAAGCAACTACTACACTACTGTTGCATCGCACTACCAACCCTATAAAGGTAAACAGCCTTATAACAACAGCAGAGAGAACGATCTCAATTGTTATTTCTAATGTCAAAACCTCAAAAGAAAGCAACAATACACACAGGTCACACATGATCTGCATTTAGCCATTTTGACAAATTTTAAATCAACCAAAAATCTCCTATTTAAAAGATAAGTATGGTGATATTCTATACAACATTTTATATAAATCCCAAGACCAAAACCAACAATTACTTGATTATACTAACAAGTATTGTCCATGTAGCAAAAGCCTGATATATAGTAGCTTATTTCTTGGTGCTGCAGGCATCCATCGTCGTTCAAAAACTATTAAAAACACATCAATGAGCCTCATGTTTGCGCTGGCTCCGTAAATACACACTGGAGCGCCAAATGTGTATCAAAACGTGGTTAAAAATAGTCCGAAACAAATGTACTTTCCACCTGTTTGAGTCAAGCTTGCTAAAAACTACCTTTTTTTTAATAAAACCAATATATCTGTGATCCATAAAACTGTCATCTTCAGTGGGAACCAGTGGTCAGGAATTCCTGAAAGTACTGTAGAGTGACAGACTAACAAATTATTGGTTATAGTCTTTTTATATTACAGGAAAACTATAAAATCATTCCAGCCTTATCCATTAAGGTTAACAAACTTCTAATCAGAAGTGAAGGATACACTTATCCAAGAGGCAATCTCATATGCATTAGTTGGTACATACAGCACCCCTCCACCTACATACACATTTAATATCATTAGGAATTGTGTGACTGTAACCAACCTCCCATCAGTCCTCGCACTGACACAATTATCGGAAACTTCTCAAACATATGGTTTCCTCTGGTGGCTTCTTAATGAGCCTACTGTTGTCCAGTCCTTAGAGACTTGTCATTCAAGGGAAAGGCTGACATCAGCACCTGTTCTTTTCCTTGGCTTGACAAAGCCAAGCTCACTGCTGTGACTCAGCTATGTGACAAACATCTGACTCAGATCTTGTTACAGTTTGCTGAGCTGAATCTCAACTGATGCAATGACTCTGAAATCTCTGGGGAGCGTCTGATCTGACGTGCTGCTGTCCTTAATCTTAATTGCCGATGGTTTTTACTGGAAAGGTCATTCTGCTGGCACACAGCTGTATTGCCGACATTTCAACAATACATCATACATAGTTGCGAATGAATCACAAAGAGCAGAGAGTAGTGGTTGGAGAGGAGGGGGAGGAAGAGGTGTGGTAGTCCTACAGAGCCAAGAAGAAAAAGGAAGAACGGTAAAAACGAAGACAAATAGAGAGCAGGAAGGAAAAGGTGACGAGGAAGCAACACCTGCCTAGTACGAACAAGTGAAAATCTGAAATCCAAGCAAGAGCAAAGAAGGTGATTTGATATGTTGTACACCCGCAGCATTGATGCATGCCAACAGACAGGAGGTAAATGAGACAACAATGCCTGGCTGCTTAAGGCATTCAGAGAACAAAGAAAAGGATGTTCACTTTGCTTAAGTAACGCAACAAGGAAAGGGAGGAAGTCTAAGAAGAAAGAGAGCAGGATGGAGGTAAATGTGGGGGTTTGGAAATATGTACCATAAGAGGAGGGGCCTGGGCCTGATCACTGACACCATCCGTCATACTTGAGGATCGGAGTCTGTTTGACATCTGGCCCTGTTAAAAAAAAAAAGTAAGTGAGTTAAAGAAGAAAAACTTTATTGCTAGCACTGCCTGCAACTGCAATGTACAAAATTATTTACATTACTGCTAATGTAATCAATGAGACTAACTACAACTGCACCATTCAGTCATTTAAATGTGGAGTGTGGGTTATGACTACTTCAAATTGCATTGTTGAAGCCTCACCAGAGCAGAGCTGGGACCTGGCACTTCGCCGTTGGTATCGGGAGTGAGCGACAGCCGCAAATTTAAATCTTCAGAGAACTCCTGGGTGACGGGTGTCGGCGGGTGTTGTGGTGTCAAGACGGATGAGGGGCCAGGTAGAGACTGGGTCATGCTGTCGTTAGGATCCTCTTCCGTGATGAGCTCCCAGGACTACAGCAACAAGCAGACACAGCCATGAAGCAATAATCATATTTTATCTCTTGGTATAGCTGTGGCTGGGTATGTGTATGCTTTACGTATGTGTATATTCTTCTCTCTCACATTGTCCAGGTCCCTGGGCTCCAAGTGCTCATTCTCCAAGTCTTCACTGATGTGGCGTCTTGAACGGAAAACACGGTGTGCTTCCTGGTTGATCTGCCGCTGTTGATTGTCACTCTCAGTCTCCGAAATCACATCCCTGAAGGAGTACAAGCAATTTCATGCAAAGTGTTAGTAAGTCACAAAATATGTAAGGTAGTATTACAGTAAAAGAAGAGAAAAACATCCACTTTCGGCCACCTCCCATCATTCTAGTGTGTACTGGCTTATTCTAACAGAGGAAGAATGAATTTGAGTAAATGTTGAGGATACATTATATGTGTGGCTGATGTGTCTATCATGCTATTGTTGTTTCTCCCTTGCATGTTTTATTAAAAGAACAGTTTGACATTTTGAGAACTACACTTATTCACATTCCTGTCAAGAGTTAGATGTGAAGACCTTCTCAATTAACTCTCAATGAAAAAAAGGCAATAGACAAATTTACCAAAATATAAAAGTATTGGGTAACAAACATTTTCTCATTGAACTAATGTAAAAATATTTATTAAAACTAAAAACCGGAGGAGAGAAATCGGGCATACACGTTGGAGGGCCGTTTCCACTGTGTAGAGCGCTTGTTGTGGTTGACATAGTAGGTACGTCCCAGGTTGTCCACCTTCTCTTCCCAGCCTGGGGGCAATGGGGGAAGCAGCTGCTGAGGTCGCTGCGAGCCCGAGTCTGCAGACTCGTCCCATCCCTGGAAGAGAAAGTTCAGATTTCTTGACATAAAGTTGTAACTCACTGGTAGCTCAGGCCAAAGATCCTGTGGTCACAGATATCCCAGTGAGCTGACAGCTTGTCAGACACGCATGAACATCAGCAAACCGGTCCGATTTAAGAGGGGATTCAAGCATGGAAATGCATCAAAGATGTTGGATTCAGTTGAGGCTACGAATGTTGTGTTGTGGTTTCAGATGTTTTGGTTTACATTTACTGGCATTTATTTTTGTCTGACAAGTTACTCGCTGGGTGGGATATCTCCGACCACAAGATGTGAGACTGAGCTAATGGGCATCTATATCCCTTCCAGCGTTGTTGAATTTGAATTCTCTCCTTACGGAAAAAAACTCAGTGGAGCTGGCATAATACATTTCCTTTTGGAGATCAGAGTACAGAAGTAAAAAAAAAAAAAAGAAATCTAGAGAGTGAAAATGAGGGATTTTTGTGAAGGGAGATTAGAGTGGCAATGAAGTTTCCGTACTTTCACTGCTAAATGTCACCTTTTCTTTGAAGTCTTTCACTCTCTGAAAATGTATAACACCTTTCTAGCACTTCACAAGAAACTCATACATACACATGCAAGAACACACATAAAGTAAAAAAGGAGAAGCTCCTATTTCTCCAAATAACAGGCTGTATTGTAAATGGTTTTTCCTTACCCTGACCTGGAAAAGACTTAAACCAGACTCTGGCAGCAAGCTGCTGCCTGAATTCTTACAGAAAAGAATAAAAAGAAGAGCCATCCTGTCTCCTCTCACTCTCAGCAAAAACCACTCTCACATTTTCTATTGGTCCAAATTGAGAAACTGGCCTTTATCTTTAAGCTTAGAACTGTGTTTTCCTTGTGTGGAAGGAATAAATCTACAACCGGTTTTGGCTTCAGGTTATTGTGAACAAGACAGTCAAAAGGATGCCTAAGGTAATGCTAAGTCAGCAGTTAAAACAAACTTGGCAACAACAGTGGCCAGGACCTTACCTCAGCCTCCTCCCTCATCTCTCCAGCCTCCTCCTCTGGTCCCCCTAGTTTGGGCAGATAGGCCATCTTCAGACGTAGGTAACCCTTCACCCTGGACTTGTGACTAGAAGGATAACATCAGCAAAATTGGCCCCAGTTGAAAGCAGCACATCATAACCAGGTAGCCGGCACCCTCATAGCCCCTATTAGGTTAATGCTTAGAAACACAGGGGAGTTTCCAAACTGCCTATTAGCACCAGATGGTCTTTCACCTTCAGTGTTCAACTGACCGTCACATGAACTTAACTGCTCACTGAAGACATGAAACCAGTCTACATAGTGCTGCAAAGTGGTCATTTTGGGTTTAATAATCTGTCAGTGTCTATTCCACTTGCTAATGGGAGCATACCAGACAAAATTTAACCTGAGATACATTACTTGTATCTAATTTCACTGTTTATTTGCCACATACTGTTACACATTTAGATCCGGTAGAAACTGACCTTCTGGGGCGCAAGAGGAAGTCTTTAAATGTGTAGGGACGCTCCATAGCTGGGTCCTCTGTCTGCAAATTAAGAGGAGGCATTTGTTGATCGTAATCAATTGAATACAAAAGCAAATACACATGTTAGAGTATCAAAATATCAGAGTCATGAGTTTGCAACACGCCTGGAACCCTCTGCACAGCCATCCCAGGATCATTATGCAACAGTGAGCCTATCCTGTTACATATTGAACAGCAAAAAGGTCTTTTGTAATTCACAGCAATCTCCCACTGCTCTATAACTGGGCCAAACCAGTCCAGACTGGCTGCTCACCACATACTGCTCTGTAACGTATCACTGATTCTGACAGTTTCCATACAAAAATTACAATCTTCAGTGAAAGTGTTTGTCAAAAAACAATAATAATGAGATGTGACAAAGCTGTTTGGCTCAAACTGTACTCAACATCTTGGACATTAAGAATTGATATTGAAGATTTGTAAATGAAAACATTGCTGTAAATAGCCAGTAGCAACATATTATGTGTGACTAGTGTAAAACAGGGCTAGGTACATAATCTTTCACCTCGGTTTCATGCTTTTTGGTGCATGAAACTGTGGAAAAAGTTGAAGTAACAGAAGCTTCCAAAAGGCAAATCTAACTACCAGATTGCTGTAGATGACTCAGCATGGCTGACCTGATTAATGAAATGTAAAAGAGGAGTATTTAGAAGAAGCTGCTATAGAAAGTAAGGTGATGACTAAAGTAATGTCCAGTAACTATGAATAAGACTGCAATTCCTACGACATGCAGTCATACATAAAATAAATGAATCTAATGAAAACACACATATGACACAGATGATCATCTATACAAGCATTGCAGTCTCTTATTCATGCTCTGCTCAATTGGTTCAATGGCTATCCCATCCACTGACTTCAACTCTCAACACGACTCAGTTTTGGCTTTTATCTGCTGCTAATTTCCTGGACCTATGGGAGTGAAATAGGACATTAATAATTAACCCCAACACATTTTACTGATATGCTTTTAAAAGGTTCACAACTTAGACATAGCGGCAGCAGCAGCACAGCTCTCAACTAAGTCGAGGAGGTGCTGCTTTAGAATGATTTGTAGGTCTTTTTGTTTGAGTTTCAGGTCCTGTTCACGTGAAACCTAAACAGTAAAAACTGCCAAGCAGCACACTGGTTCTGCATGTTATTGTTTACAAAAGCTGTTATCTCCCAGCAGTCCACAGTTTCCAAGCGAGTACATGCGAGTGTGTGAATTTGACAAACGTAGCTTTTTCCATTGAGAAGCAGTCCGCCCTCAGGACAGTCACCTCTGTTTACATTCTAGACAGACAGCTTTTCTTTTCTAACAAGCAGTGTGCGGTTTGATCACAACGACACGGTACTTGTGTGGCTAGCACTTTCTCACACTCAAGACAGACACAAAAAAAGAAAAGGCCACTCTTTTTCTGACCTTCACAGAGGTTTATCAAGCGGAGCAAAACCTAAGATAAGAAACAGCTGAGTATTCAAAATAGGGTTATAACAGTCAGCCTAGACACACACACACACACACACACACACACATACACGCAAATAACTCACCGGCAAATGACTGAGAGGAACATCAACTTGTCCCAGGAAATCATCTCTGGTCTAGAAAAGAAAAGAAGGTGGTCATCTTCAGCAGCTTCATTTTAGACGCAGAAGGTTTTTGAATGTGTTTTGAGAATACCAAAATTTCCAGCAGGGGAAGTGAGGGGAAAAACCACAATGTCGAGGTGAATAACCTAATGCACCCAAAAGTCCATTTTGTGTGTATTTACCAGAGTGAAAGAGACAACAATTTAAATTTCATGGACAGCTCCGTCCAGAAATAACCGCTAACCTTTTTTGTGGACACCTGTAGTTATTTTAAATGGTTGCAAAACCGTATAGTGCAATTACATTTGAGCAATTTCTTCCATATGTTTCTGAAATGATCATAGAATATTTGCTCTAGTTTGTTGTGGCTTATCTTCTCTGCCAATTGGCACAGATTTCCAGAAGTGTCCAGGAAGAAAGGCTGAGTCTAGGCTTTTATTTCTGGACAGGCCTTTGGTATCATTTCATAGGAGAAGAACCCGTGAGCCCAGCAAGGAAAAATAACATCCACCGCCACCAGATTGAAGCCAAGTCAGCCAGACAGAGGGAGAGAAGGACAGCAGTAACAACAGGGGAGAACTAGGGAAGGTTTGTGTTTCAGATTAAAGAGGCCCGTAGATTTGTCCGTCCTTTTGTCGAAATGAATGCAGACTCAGAGGAAAAGGGGGAGATTGACGGATGATTGGGCTGCAAAACAGCAGCCCCCAGCAGTGATTACCTGTGTGAGATGGAAAAGGCCATTCTTGGAAGAAGCCTGTGTGTGGGACACAACCGATTTAGACAACAGGCATTAAACTAACAATGATGTTTGTTTTAGACACTAGTTTGACAGGAAACAATATGTGATACTGTTTTTCAGTTTGAGTTATGATCCACGTGTGGGTTGTGGGAGACTTAATGGGTCAACAAAAAAACAAAAATTAACCCACTGTTGTCAACTGAAGAGTCTCTGAGTAAAAGAGCAACCTGGCAGTCTCTGTGCACTGCATACAAGGTTTCTTTTAAAGAAATTTCTTCAATTTCATTCTTGAGGTTTTAACAGAAGAAATGTTGTGGCATCTGTAAAAGTTGCTCCACTGCTGCACAAAAGTAGCACAGTCATAAAAATTCAATATTGAGTTATAGGAACGATTTCCAACTGAACTTCTAATGATATTGTGGTCCCTTTTTAAATTTGAGTCAGAAAAGAATAGTTTTGGAGGAAATGTGCACAGCTTTGGGGTGTCAGTAAGTCAAGTAATCTAGTAAAAACAACAAAAACCTAAGCCTTTAGCAATTGTACACCAGCACGGTTGGTAATATCTTACAACTATGCTGGCCGAGTCCCAGTTTTTCACACTGATACAAGGTTAAGATATACAGCAATCAAACAGGTTTATTCTGTTCATCAGAGGGAAAAAATAAAAGCAGTGTTGGGAAGTGAGTGCACTGGGCTACCACCACAGTTATCAGGCCTGGAATTCAATGGTGAAAGGTTACAAATGAGTCACATGAAAACACTGAGTTATTAATGCACAGGCACGTAAACAGACACTCGTGAATGCATGTGTACTCCCTCTCTCTCTCTTTCACTTACACACCTACACTGTCACACACCTACACACACACACACACTCACTCACTCACTCACTCACTCACTCACTCACTCACTCACTCACTCACTCACTAAACAATTTCTTCTTGGAAAAGCCAGAGTCACTACTGTGTAAGTTACAGCAGTGTCTGCTTTCATTTCCAAAACCAACTACACAGTTAATTTATTGTTTGCATAACTCCCAAGTAAGCTTAATCTGAACTAGGAGAGAGCAACAAAACAAACCTGGACCGCAGAATAAGTACGACAGTATCATATGACACTCTTTTCCTGTGTTGTTCTGGAACCTACAATGTGAATTTTGGAAACACATCGTAACTTTGTTTTGAAAAGAGCTTTATAAATAAAGTTTAGAATTACAATTAATCTTGCAAACCTGCCAAAACTTTCAGCACTGATGAGTCACTATGAGATTTAATATTCACCTGGAAATCTCATTTTCTAACATGCTTGAACCTATAGCAAATAGTGTAGCTAACCTGTAAAACATTCAGTGGCAATGGCAGTATCCCATGGGACACATACTCCTGGGACATGCGGCTGTTTTTTTCTGTCCTCAACAATAACAAGCATTTTAAGCTGTGGGTATGTGTATGCAGAGGGATATAATTGCAGAGTCATCAAAGGGTCACAGTTGAGCCTGCAGCTGCCTCCCAGGGCCAGGTTACGCTCAGAGAGGGAGGGTGCCACTAACGACCACAAGGAGGAGGAGGAGGGATGATGAGTTCAAGAGCCATGAGGCGAAAGGGGGAAGCTAGTTTGAAAAAGGTTATACAACAAAACACAAATAGGTCAATTCAACCAAAACACAAAAAACGTACTTCTCACATACTAGTAGTTGTATGCACATAGTTTGGAGTTTTGTGTTTGTTTCTGAGAAATTCTGCCGCTACGCAAAAATTGGAGGTGAATGTAATTTAATTTGTGGTGCTCAGAGAATTGAATAATGAAAGTCCACAGCAACATTCCTGTCCCTGTTCCTCTCTGATAATCAATAGAAGACATTATCAACAGCTTTCATAGACATTGTTTATGGAGAGAGGTGTTGCTGTTGAATTGTTTTTAATGCTGCAACACAAATCAAATTCCATTCACTCATATTGGACCTGAACAAATAAAACAAAATCTATCAGCAAGCCTAAACACCACAAGAGGTAATTGTTAAGCACTGGCAATGCTAACTTTAGCCATACTGAACTGCCATGCATGAAGAAGAGGTAACGGTAACGGAGAGTTTATGATATAGAGTGACCTGGAACAAGTCCAGCCTGGCACTGAAGTGTGAAAAGGTTGTCTCACCTACTCAATAGTCTCTGTGCTGACACAACTGAATTACAATGCAATGCAACTCTAGACTAGAGCTGACAAAGAAAAGCCCTTCACAACAATAGCAATATGAATCCCTTTCACATGCCACTGGACCAAAATAAAAAGAGAACACCCCCCCCCCCCATCCATCCACAATCCCATCTCAGGTAAATATAGCAAACCCAATGGCCTGTAAGAGCTCTTTGTGAATGGCAACTGGGGGGCGTTGAGGCAGAACTGTAATGAGGGCATGGCACGGTGGCATAGCTGTCTGCAGATAGTCTAGCTGGCACACACACAGACACTCACACACACAAAACATACACTCGTAGTATCCAATGCAGGGCTTTAAAAAGGGGCACACCAACTCCAGGCAACCAGTTGGGGAAGACCTGTCATTATGGTCTAAATGAGGATTTCCTTGTTGCATGAGAAATGGGAAGCCCTGGGGTAACACAACACCATGTGTCTTAAAAAGGGGATAGGAGAAGGTGTGTAAAACACATTCAAGTATGGCGTAAGTGCTGTCAAAACCATGACTAAAAATATATTAAGATTGTTGATGCACTAGTGAAGAACAACCAAAGCCAGAAATATTTTACCAATCTTAGACCATCTTGGATTTATAACATTTAAAATCAAGAGTAGCAATTCTTAGCATACTGCAGATATCCTTATTATCTAGCCTCAACTGTCAGGAAGGCAGGAGTAACTGTTTTATCAAAAGTTATATTGATGTGAAAAAAGCCTGGCATAGCAAAATCCTCATGAACCAACCAAGTTTTTTCTGCGAACCACAAGCGAAGCTGGCAAGAAAAGACAAATAATCTATTATAAATGACATAAAAGATATATTAAGTGATCTAATTCTGATAAATTATGAAATATGCGTATTTTATTATTGCCAACCTCATTTTTCTGTCCCTCCCCACTGTTAATTTTCAGTTTCAATTCCCCCAGGTTTTTTTCCCCACACATGATGAAATAAAATTATGTACTTATTCCCCATATTTGTCAGTTTTGTCTAAACAGAGAGTGAAGCACAAGCAGACATGTACACAGGCAGGCAATCATCACAAGATGGTCCTTTTAACTTCTGCACTTTTAACTGTTGCAGAAAAAGTGACACCCATAATTTATGAGATTAAGATCAGTTCGATGTTTGATTAGACAAGAGCAGAAGAGCAGAATCGCTTGTTGACTGGCACCAAGGAATGCGCATCTGATGTGAACAGCCAGGCTTGCGCTTGCTGGCTGTGTGTCTTAGTTATTAATCCATGAAGACTCCTGAGTCTTTATGAGAAGCTACTGGGAGTAAGGCTCATATAGTCAATGACAGCCCCATTACTTAAATATCTACTATATATTATTGTTATTAATAGCAACTTGAAGTTTCAGTTTAAACAAAAAAAGGAGGGGTACAGAACTGCTGTTGAAAAGTCTAAAAAGTTTGTTTTGCTTCCAAAGCTTGAGTTATACAGACAGCAACATCAAAAGACTTCAAGCTTTTCAAGATACTGATAGCGTGTTAAACTTCTCGATCGTCATTTGGGCCATAATGACTTCTTAGTTCTTAATCACTCATGGAGCAGCTGCGAGGATACAGATCCATACCAGCCCAGAGCCAAAGAAGACATGCCGCCTGCCCACTCTCAAAATCAACAACCACGCTCGAAACAGACTAAAGATAGAAACAGCCAACTCTCAAAGAGCACTGGCTGCGGTTAAGGGTATTACCAAACTTAAGTGTCACATTTCTGCAAAACAGAAGGCAACAAGTGCACGGGGAGAAGTTATCCATTCATCCATAAGACTGTTCCTGTTTTCCTTTCATGAGTGAATTGGCCGATGTGTGTAAAATTTCAAATGCCTGTGGTTGTGAAGTGAAAGGAAGCCAGTGTGTGTGATTTAGCTCTGAAACCATGTCTGTGCTTTTCACTTCCCAGAATGTCACCACCCTCTTCCTGCACCGTACGGACCGCTCCTCATCTAGGCCGGATTCAGCGGGTGAATTAAGAGAAATACTATTAACTTCGCAAATTTGATGTGAAATACTTCAGACTTCCACAATTTAGGTAGGTAGATTTAAATTTCACCCTGATTTTCATTTTTTCTGTCCATGGCCATATTAGAGCCCCCCCCCCCCTTCTTCCAGCTGCACTACATAAAAGCTATCATGTGTTCAACTAAATGTCATATGAGAGCAATGACCCATCCACTATTAAGTGTTTACTATGCTTTCTCAAATCAATTTCATCATCTTTCAAACTAAAACCTTGCAATATGTTGCATTGTCATAATATTTACAAAATCTTTTTCAACTTAAAAACTTTTTCACCAACAGTCTACCAAAGCTTTCCTACAATCTTTACCTTGGGATTATTCCTTGTCGAATCATTGCCAAGGCTCACAACCTGATCTCCACCTCCGCCTGGGGTAAAATATATCTTGAAATGAGGCTGCCTTCTGGAAGTATCCCCACTGATTTTGAAAGTACAACCATTAGATCTGTTTCTTCCTTCCATTCTCTGTGGCTCCATGTCTGTTTGGTTCTCCTCTATAGCTTGGCTTTCTCCACCAGTTATATTGTGTTGATTCTCCGGCAACAGCCTCTGATGTGATGAGCTTCTCTCCAGTCGAATTCTCGGGTAACGCACCATGCCGCTACCTCTTGAGCTGATAAAGCCAACATCTGTGCATTCTTCCTGGGATGTAGCAGCTTGTTGTCTGCCCTGGATCTGATCCTGGTTCTGATTTTGCTGGAGTTGAAACACTAGTCTCTGTGTTCCACCATTAACAACAGAGCACTGGTCCAGGTTTGGCTGCTGGACAGACCAGCCAGTGCCACCATAAGGGAGGATTCTGAAATGCTGGATATCAGAACCGTCAAGAGAGTTCCTCTGGATACAAATACCACCAACACTGATACCAGGTTGGCCTCTGCTATACACAGTATGATCATTGGAACCAATACTAAAGACCCTGCGTTTGGGAAGGTCCGGCTCTGTCAGAAAAGCTTGCGAGTTTAAAGATTCTGGGCTGTAGTATGGAGGAGGCGGATGGTGCGGAACGTCTGCTCCGATCTGTGGTTCGGGATAGGCAGGAGCAGGTCCTGGAGGAGTATAACAGGGTGGCGGGACATCATCGGCATGACCACGGAAATCTCCATTACTCGATCCATTGGAGCGCTGGAGGGAGATGTGCATGGAGGAGCTCTTGGTGGGCCGTGGCTCAGCGTAGGCAGCGAGCTGAGGTATGAACATGGAGGAGCTGCGTTTAAGTGAAGGCTCCGACCGCGTACCAAAAGCTCTTGGTGGGCCATGCTGCGCAGCTGGCTCCTGAGAAGGCCTCGATACCAGAGGAGACTGCACGCGGAGTGGCATGACCACATCGTTGTCTCCCTGCTGCTCCTCTGAGTCTCCTTCTAATATCTCCGGGGCTGTGTTACTGCGGCCTGAGCCAAAATACAAACGCAGACGTTGTGCCATTTTCACCTCACGTCCCACAGCTCCCGTTCCCTCTCACTTTCACTCCAACTGGCTGTTTGGTTCTCTCCTCTGGCTCCCGTCTCAGTCTCTCAGTGTCGCCCACTTCACTCCTTTGGCTGGCTAGATGACTGATCCCCCTTTTTTTCCTTCCACTCTCTCTCGCCCCCCCTCCCACCCTCCTCCCAACCTCTCAGTGTCTCCTCCACAACTTTCCTTCCCACAGTAAACTGTACAGAGAAAGAAGTCACACCACAAAAACTAGACTGTCACTGCAAAAGAGCTGACAACTTTACACTACGCAGTCAAAGGAATGGCAGAGTGGAGGCTAAAGAGAGGAAGGGTGAGGGGGGGAAAGGGAAAAAAAAAAAAAAAGAAGGATCCCTGTATGCCAGACTCTTAGCACTACCAAGCACTAGCGACAGACAGCAGAAATAGCCTGAGCCGAGTGACGGCCAGCATTCCTGACATGATTGGATAAGAGCGGCCGGCGCTCCTGGTTTCCGAGGTGACAGTGGGTTTCTTGCTAGTCATGTGACTACAAATGGACCCCACCACCTCGTGTTGCAACCCCATGCTGCCCTCAAGTGCCAACTGGCCATCCCAAAGACATCCTACGTACCACTGTCCATCACTTCCTCCAAACATGATCTCTTTCTAACCCCTGCCCATTTCCCTACCTCCATGCAGTGCAGTAGTTTTTAACCCTAATAAGTTTCCTCTTAATTTTGACATCTACCACTTAATTCCATTACCTAAAATTGCTATCATTGTATCTGGGTGTAGCTCAGTTCAGCTCTTGTAGTAGCACTAAATATCTTCCTTTATCATCAAAGATGTTGATAAACTAAAATAACTTATCTTAAAATTGTAAATATGACCTCCCCCCTCTACACTCTTTATTAATGGAATAACTTAAGGCCATAACATCACCCTTTCAGTTATAGCTCTGCCTGAGCATCGCACCATTGGAGCCCTGGAGGGGGAAGGTAGAGAACAAAAAAATAAAAGGTGATGGAATAAACAGATCCGTAGACCTGTTGTATACAAACACACATAATGACACACATAATCTTTTTCAACGAGTAGAAAAAACAAGTAAAATTTCCTTGTTGAATTGTCCCTCTAAAAATTTTTAATTTCCCTACAAATCTGGAGGACAAATTGTGCCCCACTACTTCTTGTAGCTTGGAAACAAAAAAAGAAGCATAAGGAAGTTGTTGCTAAAAATGGACCAGAAAAAAAGGGCAGCAGCAGAGTGAAGAGCAGAATATCTGACAGATTGCAGCTTTGATAAGGCAAACAGCACGTTCCTCTCTGGAGAAAGATATCCAAGTCTTCTTCAAACGGAATAGACTACGCTGTCTCCAGTACACAGCCAAACACTTGACTGTCTGGTGGTTTTATAGGCCACTGTGTTTGCATCCAAAAACCGCCCAAGATACAACTCAGCTGTGATCCTAGTCTGCAATGCTGAAATTAGGCACACAAATTATGAGCTTAAGCACTTGTAATATACTATTTGGCTACAGTACGAAGTAAAACAGAAAGGCAGCAAAGTAATTCACCACTGGATCAGCATGTGAAAATGGGGGTTTCTATGCTACTTTGCCCTGACGCCAGAGTTTGTGGGGGAGTAGTCTGCCTCCATGCACAGAACTGACCCCTATTACAGTTTGGCCTTTCAGAACTTTTTCGCCCAAAAAAGCCATTCCAACATCTGATCTGACTGGTTCGACCTATGGTTTAGCCCTCAGTGCGTCACCATATCTGTTTCATAAAGCAAGCTGCATAAAAGTTGACAGCTGAGCCACTGATGGTGCATCACAGTGAGAAATGGAACAAAAGGAGAAAACAAAAAATTAAAGTTCTCCTTTGTGGACAAGAGGGCATCAAAGAGACAGAGAGGCAAAAAGCAAAAAGCAAAAGACTGTAGAGCAAGAAGAAATCGTGGCTTGGCAGCCGGTTACACTTGTGTGATGACACACTGCCTACAGCGTTAGGCACAGTCAATAAACGTGTGTGTGAAATGTTATGGAGAATGTTCTGTAGAAGAGAAACAAAATGCCAATGTGTGGTCCAATGGCAGTAAGCCCAGCTTGCCAAATGACATAACATTCATGCTTCAAACAAAGCACTACACTGTACTATTGTAGGCCTATTCTTTCTTTACATTCTGTATTAAGTCTCCTATATTTTGTAGCTACATTAGCTGACATTTAGTACACACAAGTAAACCACAATCTCTTGTATGTGCTATAGCACAAAGCTTAGTCAAACTTTTCATCTCTCCTGACAAATAAACCATAAATTAATGGATGCAAGAGAACAAGCAGCCCCTTCAAAGAAATACTGGCCAGTGGTGCAGGAGCTCTCTTGGCATGCACCTAGAGATAGACAGAAAAGCACCTCCTCAGACATATAAGGAGAGGACAGGGCTTGAGGCTGCCTGTGCTGTGCTTTCTCGTGTCATCCTCTTCTATACAGCAACAGAGAGCTTCCACTGTACTGAGGGAAAAATTTGAGCTGCCCTTTTCTTAGCGGGCTGAGAGCCCACCATTCCCCTATGCAGGGATGTGTAGAACATGCTCACACAACATCCACCAATGTATGCATTATGCGTTAGTCTCTTTAATCTTCATGTTTCATGTACTGATTTTATCAGTACATGAAACATGAAGATTAAAGAGACTAAATTAGATTTAATCATACAATGTACCTATCTTAACTTGATTACATTATCAGGAAAACTACAGGATGTGGTGTCACAAAAAGGCACTCCACAAGCCCAAATCTTTCAGCCTCCCACATTGGTCCATGGACAAAAGCATTAGCCCATAAACTGGGAAGTCCAGACAGGATGTCCCTTATCCAGCCAAGAACATCAATACAATCTTAGGCTGCATCTGCGGTTTGTTTTATCAAACATCAAACTCAAGATACAGACCGCAGAGTTACTGAGAAGTCATTAGGAACAAATACCACTGCAGTCCTAAACCCCTTTCAGGGAAATATGTTGCTTCTTCCACAGAACGTCTTCATTTTGTCAACAACCACTTCACTCACCTCTAGAAGATGGTTCTTCAAGGTGAAGATGATACATAAGCATGAATTAGTGGACTGATTATCAAGTGCTGTTTTTAATTGCTGCAATTCTTGACATTGTACAGACATTTAATCTAGTTGCCATGGCAACCGAGGGCCTACAACGGGCTTAATTTCACAAGTCAAGGCAGCTAGTGTTCTGGTCTGTGGAGGAAATCTGAGAAATTTGACATAAGATGAATGTAGTAGTTGTTAGTGGCCTTAAAGCAAAGCAATGAAACTAGCAGACAAAACAGGCCGTACACTCTCGCCTCTGTTAACTTTTCTTCCACATGTACTGCAATGTGTTTCTTTTGCTAGAGTGAAATCCTGTGATATCAAATCTAGCAATGTGTCAGAGAGTTCTCAAGAAGAAGATTGTGCAGACATGAGGGTGCGGATAGAGTCAATACAATTCATTTCAGGTTGCTGATGATCCCTGTGGCGACATGAAAGCAGAGCTATTCTGAGAAAATGGCTTGGAAAGGTGCGCAGCAATGTAATAATGTTTTATAATCATCACATTATGTTTGGTGGCATATCAATGTTTTAATGGCATAACTGAGAGAAAACCATAAAAGAAAGTACAACTGGAAAGCTCATTACCAATGTCTAAATAGTTTGAAGTAGAAACAAATTGGATGTAAATTAAAAGAGGCATGAGGATCACGGTGGGTGGAACTGAATAAATCAACAGCTGACAGACAAGACATACTGAATTTAAAAATAATGTGTGATACAACAGAGGGAGTGAAGGGTAAGAGGTTATGAAATGTGAATCTTACCAATCTGTTTTCATCAAACACCTCAAAGAGTAGCCTGTGATTCTGCGGACAGACCTGTGTTGGCGACAAAATAAGAAATAATACAGCAGTCGTCCAGAGTTAATGACATATGCAGAGCCAATGCAGATGTACATGCAAACAGTTTGTATGCAACTGCTTTGCTATTGCATCAACAACAAAAAAAACACAGAACTACGGCTAGAAAATAGTCAATATTCTAATCATAATATAACAAAACTGTAATTCCTTCATAAATAACCAGTGGAGAATAATCATACACATGTGGCTAGGCTTATGAAGTCTAACATGGTCTGTTTGGTTACAGTGGTGGAGGAGGTGGGACTCTCAGTTAAACTGCAACCAAAGATTAACAACTCTAACACTACCACTCTAGAGTAAACAAGTGCAATAACAGACCACCGTAGCGAAGGATACTGGGAAGAAAGGGAATCTGACACATCATGAACTCACTCTGAAGTAGAATTCCTCGTTCCATTTGGGATTGAGGGTCTGAAACACAAAGTACAGACTCCGTCAGACTAATAAGTATTTAACTGTGTGTTAAAGCACAGTGAACGCTATCATTAGTTTACACATGAAACAGAACAGATGTATGAAACCTTTCCAACTCATAGTGAGAGAAGAGAGAGCAAGTGAGAAATTAGGCTCAATCTTGTGCGTCAATGATCCTCTTATGCTGTTAGAGGAAGTTTGTAGCCAACGACATGTCCCAGTGATTGGCGTTAGTCCCTAGATTAACAGCCATGAGGATTTTCACCCACTTTCTGGATGGGTCAGCTCGGTATGTGGATGCACAGACTCTCTCCTTCTGCCTCACACATTTGATATTTTATTGGACTGAGAACTATGTGCCACATCTCATTAAAATTCCTTCGGTGATTGAAATGCCTTAAACACCAGAATGTCAATGAAGCCTTAATTTCACAAGTCACTCTGATTAATAAACACTTTACAGCATTTTACAGCAGCGATAAAATAACATCTCTGTTAAAACAACTGCTGACGTACCAGAATTACAAATGAACCCTGTGCCCTATGGCAAAAAATTCAGTTTAAAATTAGTCAAATTCTCCCAGATCAAATTATGAAAATCTCCAGAATAGTATGCCAAATATTAATTTTTGGCATAAACTGAGTGTTAGTCTCAGACTCACTCTTCATTTTTTTTGGTCATATTTGGCATCTTCTTCTTGCCATCTTGCCACAAGCCAAACTCTTAGCATTCTTAACAAAGATGTCATCAAAGGTGTCCCACTTAAAGACACATAGAGCCCATAGAAGAGCCGAGCAGTGATGCTTCTTTTTCTGCTCCACATAGCAGTGCATTGTCAGCTATTTATATCCAATAAGGCAACCATGGCCACTGGCAGCATATGTCTGCCTGCATGGCGGCCTAAGCTGCCTGACTCCAGCAGAGGGTTGGCTGGCAGCTACATGAAGTTAACCTTAACAATGAAGTAAAGGAGAAATTTTACAATGAAACAGCTTCATCAACGTGTATTTCCACAAATCCTAACCGGTGAATAATATGTGACGCAGAAAAAGATGCATTACACGTTACAGGCCCACAGTATTCCACAATGTAAGCAATGAATATGGACATTTGGTTCAAAATCACATCCCATTTTGATGTTAAGATATCATTAGAATGGAGTTTACACAAATAGAAAGTAATAGCTCCCCCTGCTGAGTATAGATTTCCTCCCCAAAATAGGCCACTGGGGGAAAAGACCTTGCCTAATGTTTCCCTCTAAAGGAAGCACTGCCTTCTGGTGACTTCCTGTAGTTTCCATCTCTCAAGATGATATGATTGCCTTGATTTTAAGGAAAAGCGGTGGTATTGCTGGGGGTGGGATTAGGAGGATCTGGTGATTTCAAACCTGCGACTAAAGATGGGAGTGAACAAAGCCACATTTAAGAGGCTGTACAGTAAACGGGTGGTGCAGGTGTGGGAGGAGATAACTGTGGCGGGAGTGGCCGATCTGACACGGTGCAAACACATTAGAGTTCATTGGGTTTGAAACTAGGAGCAAAAAGGACTGTGCACGGAAAAAGAACAACAGTACGCTACAGATGCATGCATCAAAGCGACTTCTTACCTTAGGACCTACCTTTTTAATAGTTTTTGTTTGGACTAAAGCAAGCTCTCTGTTTTCATCCGCAACATAGAGGGAAAGTTTGACGTAAGGATCACTGCAGAAACAAAATAGGAATAAAAAAACAAAAAAGAATCAGTGGTGACAAATTGAGCTTGAGCCTTTCACAGTTTTCACTTTGTAACAGAGGGTTTCTCCAGGTTCAAACAGGTTCAATTTAAGACTTTTTAAAACCATTATGAATGCAATTTAGGACCCATTTTATGTCCAAACTGGCAAAAAGTACGACTTGCAACTTTATACAAGTAACATTAACTTAATTAATCCAATACATTTTTAAGACTTGTAAAAATCATATCGAAGACATTTTAAGAACTAAATTTCAAGACTTTTTAAGACCTTGTGGACACCCTGTTACAGCTCATGCAAATTCACATTCTGCTCCCCACAGACTTTGGAGTATTCCCAATAATATTTAAAATATATACAAATGATAATACATACATTTCAGTACTGACCATTTCCAACTGGTAAATATAAATGCATCTTTCTTTTTCCATTTAAGAAAATAAGCCAAAATACTATGAACAAAAAGGAACAAAATTATTGACAAGAAGTATAAAATCAGGCCAAACATTAAGTGGTAATTTTAGCTACCAGGCAGTTTTTAATACTTTCAGGTCTTAAAGGGAATTAGGGATCCCCATATTGTACAACAAAAGAATATGCCTGTGGTGTGCCTAACCATCGTGAATCCTATTTCCAACCTAACATCACATTAACTGTGGACACAGGTGCCAGAGCCCATGTTGATAGATTATACTGTATGCTTGTTTCCAGACCTGAAACCTGAGTCTGCCACGGTCAACCCAGCAGATAAAAACCGCTTGCATTTGGGTATTGTTAGATAAGGCTATAATGTCTTATTGACAAAGCAGAGTGCTAAAAATAGAAACTGGAAAACATTTTGAGGTGAGCAGCACAAATAGTAAGCAGAGTGTATGTGACTGTGCTATTTAAAAACAGCCAATTGGCTTATTTGAAGGTGCTGACAGGGTAGAAATCTCCAGTGAGTTCAGGATAGAGAGGCAGAGCTGCGCCATTCACCAGGCAGACCAATTACTCCACTGATCTCAGTCCCAGCAGGCAACACGAGGTACAGTGTCAGGTTATAACTCAACCAAAACCTCCCTTTGAAGAAAAACTTCTCACAAGTCTGTGTGTGACGTGACAGTGGGCACTTTTTAATCAGTAACTTTCACATTCATTCCTACATGAAACTTTTTATATTTAAACCAAACCTGGATAACAAGATTACTTTTAGTAAATGTGGTTTGCTACCTTATATATATTAGTCAAAGTTTGCTACTTATTCTGATTACATTTGTCATTTTTACACATTTATATATATTCTTGTCGTGTCTGTATTATATAAACGATAATGCAATTGTGTATATAACATGCAGCAGGTAGTATGTGCAGAGGTGGCACTGTTAACCAAAAAACAAATGTGTTTTTTAAATATGATTCTGTGTTGTACTTGCCTTTTATAATCCTTTTATAGTAGGTCACACAAATAGTATCTGTCTTAGTGACTGCTTTGAATAGATAAGGGAAGAGAGATGGCTTCTGAGGGCAGACTGTGCTCAAGTGCTACAGTAGAGCAAAGTGTATGGGAAACTCACGCTGTTTCACCTGGCTCACTCCTGCTGAGATCTAAACACGGCCTGAGAGAAATAGAGTAGCTGCAACTAACAATTATTTTCATCAACGATTATTCTGCAGATCTTTTTCAATTTGCAGAATCTGTTCTATCAAACTTCATAAAACAGTGCTTAATGCCTCTCACAATATCCTAGAGCACAAGATAACATAATATAATGTCGTGTTTTGTCTGATCAACAGTCCCCAAACCCCTAAATATTAATTTTACACTAATGTAAGACTAAGAACAAATTCTCACATTTGAGACCCTAGACTCAAATGTTTTGGATTTTTGCTTTAAAAATTACTTAAATTGCAAATCTATTATTCAAAAGAGTTGCCCATTTCTTTTCTGTCACACTAATAGATAAACTGACTAGCCAATCATCTATTTCAGAGAGGTCAAAGTTTTCTATAAAGTAGGGCTGCACAATATGGCAAAAACATCATATTGCGATTATTTTTGACAGATGAGGGAATGATTCTTTTTTTACCTCCGCAGCACTGCAGTACTTTATTATAATGCCGTTTTGTCACACATTTTACCTTTATCAAAACATTACAGCTCTTGCTATTTGCATATTGCTTCTGCGATTTGCACTTTGCCATATTGCAATTTCAATAATATTTTGATCAATTGTGCACCCCTACCATAAAGCTTGATTTTTGTCTTTTTCTTCTCATCAACTACTGTGTGTCCTGAAATAACTTCTATCAATGTAACAGACAGTGTGTTTTGTCCAATGTGGAAGTAAAAGAGCAAGCTGCAGGCTAGAGGCACATTATCTAATTCCTCACACCAACACAATATCTACTTGCAGTTTAGAGCTTTCAATCTTCCCAGATGACACCAAGGCTCTGAGTGACACTTTAGAGTTACATTTGTGTGTTGCATTTCCTGTGTAGTGAATGGCATTTTTATTGCAGTGGCTAGACATAACAAACAAGGTTAGAAATTTGATTCAAACCGCATTTCAAACCATGTATGAATGCGTTTTAAATCTGATTTGCCACAATCAGTTTCCATGGGATTTTTTACCATCCAGAATTGAGCAGCGATCTAATTCCTGTATCGATGTACCCAAAATTAGATTTGGCCTGCCAGCTGGAGCACAGCCATACATTGATTTTAGCTGAGATGGAGCAAAGTAAAAACAACGAAGGAATGTGAAATATTAACAAATAGGAAACCCCAACAGAACTTTTGTTGCTTGATTGCAAATTAACGTCTCTAGGAACCCCACAGCCTATAATTGTGTGTTGTGTGGTTCTGTGATGTACTGTGACTAAACAGAAACAATGGGCCTACTGTATCTCGATTGCACTGAGACTCCTTCTTGTCTCCTTCCCTCTATCAACAAAAATCCTACTGAGGGAGACAGGCTACTTCAGGTCAACACTAGGAGATGAAAGCTAGCATGGGCCACTGGATTCAAGTGGTAGCTCAGTGCACTTGTTATTTGATTGCATGCGAGCACCTCCACTTTCTATCAACACCTCACAAGAACAACAAAAACTAAATTTAGGGGTGTTTTTTTTTTTTTGTTCAAAATAACAGAGCAGAACACAATGGAACACAGTAGCTGTATTACAGAATAGAGCAGCAACAAGAACAGGTTTAGAGCAAAAAGAGGAAAAGAACAAGCCAGCACTGTTTGAGCATCTTATGAGGTGACAGACTGCCAAGTCAGCACTGTCTCCTGTGGTAGCTAGCCACACATCGAGACCTCATTCAGTGTTTCTCCATTACAGTTCAGATTTCTCCTGAGCTGCCCTGCCAGCAGGGCATCAGGATGCTCACACATGCACTCTGGCATGTGAGCAGCATTCACACAGCGCTAAACATGCCAGGCTTTTTCTCTGACAATGTCTGCTTTCTCATAGCTCATATACAAAGCATTACTATAAACAACAGTGGGAGCAGTGTTCAAATTCAGATGAGACTTACAGTAGTCATAGGGAAATTTCAGCCAGATAACATGCACATTCAAAAATGTTGTTTGTTTTTCCCCATAACTGTATTTGGGATCAAATAATTTAATTCTGATCTTATGAGTAAAGCGTTGCTCCAAATGGGTGTTGTCGCATCAAGACTATTCTTAGACCTTTGCGTGTTTGTTGTTTAGCAGCAGAAGTTAGTGATGAGCATGCAGTTAAAGAATGATAATATACAGTCTTCAGTGAGGCAGCCTGCTCTGATTTCCTGGGATGGCATTACTACAGTACTACTACATGTGTTTGCTTTACATTTGTATGTACAAACCCCTAGACATAATCTGAATTTTGGACACAATTTAAATTTGTTTTACTCTCTACCTGTACACCCGAATTGAGCGTATACCATTAATATTAGTGTAGCAGGGAATGCCCATGAGATGTTTATGTCACTGAAATGTTTTAAACGTGTCTTTGAAAGTAATAGCAGCCTATGACTTCCTTAAGTTAAAACAAATCTGCCACAGCAAGGATGACTGGTCATTCTGACTGAAGCAAGTAGATGACAGTCAACTCATCTAAACCCATTTAAAATAAACAGATATTACCCTTAAAGTTAGGCCCTGGACTGACAAAATGATGCATTCGGTCTGGACCAAGAAGGAACAAGTTCCATTTAGTGCATTAACAAAATGATAACGACTTAGCGTGTGATTGATGGTCGCTCTGTGTATTATTAATTGATCACAGCGTTAAGCACTGCAGGTACAGAGAGGTGGGTAATTAAAATTCAGAGGGCAGAAGTCACAGTGCTTAGCCATGCAAAAAAAATGGCTAAACAGACATCAAATACAGCTCCACAGAGGGATATTATGCAACATCACATAAAAGTTGTGATAAGAGTGGGCACAGAATCACACATGGGGAAAGGAGCTCAGACAGCATAAGACAAAGGTTCCATGATGGACATAATGGTTCAAAAGACCCTCAAAGGTTTATGTTTAATATTTTTGTTTTCCTACATGTGGGAAGATATGTGGCATGTATAATTATTAGTCAAACGCTTTAATCCAGAAAACTGTTATAGAGGTGGGTTATGAATAGGACGGGCAGGTAGGTAATCATTGATTAACACTTGGAGTTCAAGGTCTTCATAAGTAAAAGGAATGTAGTGAATGTGTGCAAATGTGCTGTCAAAGGTTGAAAGGACCGACTTAAAAAGCCCCTCTAAACAGCAGGATAATATATGCAATGACATGTCTACATGTTATGTATTTGGTCTGATGTTTGGCTTTTCTTATATGGTTAAATATTGTATGTTACAAAAAAATGGCAATATGTGTGATATGAGAGGTGCAACACCAGGGCCAGTACGAAGAAAGTGCAATGACCAGGCGTACACATTGCTCTCACAATGATGACATGAAAGTGACATAACGGTGTAACAACTAATAAACCTCTGAGGAAAACAGCATTTTCTCATTTCTCATAAATCCTGTGATGCTCACCTGGCTCCAATGATGTCTTTCTTCGCCAGATCAATTCCTGCAATGACCTTAACCCGCAGCACTCTCGTTTCATGCTGCAGAAAAGACAGAGACGATGGATCAAAACATTTAATCAAACTTATGGAGGAATGATCTCATAGCCTCACAATCAAGTCACTTCAAACAGTTCAAGCTGCTGGCTGCACTAACCTGCCTCTTTAAGTCAATAACCCTGACCTAGAAAATAAAATGAGTTGAATTTGAATAGCTTTCAGTCATGAATTACACTACCTGACAGAAGACTATGAGCTATGAGCAGACTTACTGACACTTTGCTCATCGGTCTTACTTTAACTCCTCCTGTGTTTTATGACCATTATGCTAGTCAGTGTAGAAAATACTGTAGGTTGAGTGAAACCACCTCACACCAGCTTCACACTCTTTTCTCTAATTTACTGCAACATGAAATGGGTCTAAAGTAAAAGCACTGACACACTGCTTCTTGGTGGGTAGTCTGGGTAGAGTTAATGACATTTATATAAATCCTGACACCAATTCTGCCAATAGTTTAGCTATGACAATTGCTAGAGAATAGAGCAAAGAAGGGAGTGGGGGTGGGAAGCCGGGCCAACCCAGCTGTTACCTTAGGCCATGGCCCTGTTCAGAGGGTGTAGCATTACTGAATGTTTACCTCACGCTCACCGGAAATGCAGTGCCTCATGGAATGTAGACCCACAAATGTCTTAAAACCTTTACTTGTGGAGATTGCATAATGTGATTAAAGTCTGTAATATGGTGAATGTCACCCCAAAAAACGTCCAACCCTTTGGAAAGTCTCCTGTGTTGCAATGTGTGGAATTTAGTCACAAGCATGCCTCCTGCTCCTGTGGCACTGCGAGGCTATGAAAGTGAAGAGGCTGAGTTAGGTTGCTCATAGCGCCGGGAATAAAAGTTTATCATTACATTTTCTGATCTTAATAAAACAATGTTATGCCGAGACACATGTCCTCTACATCGGCCTAAAAGACCACATGCAAATCTCTCCTGCATCCTGGTGAAAGAGTGACAGTTCAGTCTACTGATGAAAACTCAACAATGAGAGTCACTCCCCTATTTTCCTCTGAGAACCTTGAATGAACATATAAAATAATTATATCCTAGTCATCCCCATGTTTAATCCAATAAATCCCCAGTCTAACTATTTATGACTGCATTAGTAATGTCTGATATGACTCAGTGGTGACTCGTGACAATCGTGCCGCCGTGTAAAAAAACAACATTGTAGCATTACAGTATACTACATTATTGATGTTAGTCTGAAAGTCAAAGGCAACACACAGTTCACCACAAGAGTGGATATCGACCTCGGTTGACAGTGAAGATCTAATGCCTCAGCTCCAGCTTCAAACTCGTTTAGTGGTCAGCTCACCATCAAACAGCTTTAAATACAGACAGGAGACAGTGTTTAAGTCTAACAGAAAGGTTAGCTCGACATGCCGTCTAACCCAGACAAACCAATTCCTCCTCCATACTACTAATCGAGCTACAAGTCGTTCACACATGCATTGAAATAAGAGGGTGTAGCGAGGCTATTATTATTATTATTATTGCTCGGTCAAACTGAACGGTTTCATTGCAATACTCTGAAGGCAAAGTGGTGCAGTCGTATCTGAAATTAAGGTGAGTGAAGTAATGGACATGCTGGCAGGGGGGGGGGGCAGGGTACTGACAGCTGCCTGAACATTACTATAGACTGATACCGTTAGTGAGGGTTAGCTTGACTCACGGCTAACGCTGGTGTTTGCTATCTGTGAGAGACACCCTTTTATTTTATTTTATTTTATTCATTTTTTTTTTACTTCTGTCTACATAAGAAAGCTTTGTTTATGTTAAGGCTTACCTCATCTTCTGAAAGTCCATATATTGGCTCGTAAGTCGCAGCCATATAGCCTGCGGTCCACGCTATACACACAAAAACAAGCCGCTTGGCAAAGCTAGCTAGCTAGCCTTGAACAATAAAGTCCCACTTTCCTCTCTCTGCCGTGCGGTGGTGGTCAAGTACACCGTAGGATCGAGTCCTTGGCTCGGAGCGGGGGTTTGGTTCTTAGGCGGACAACGTAATCCTCGCCAGCGTGGTCCGTCTAGGACACAAGTTGGTGATAAAAAAAAAAAAACTGTGTCCAAAATGTTTCAACTGAGACAGATCGCTTTTGTCAACTCCGAGCTTATCCCCGAAACGTTTGACACTTGACTTCCTCCTAATAGCTCAGCCAATCGTGTGCCGATTAGACTTGATTGCTGTCAGCATCAACCAATCAGGTGCGTCGTGAAGTCCCTCAAAGCTTCTCATCAGCCAATGAAATACGCAGTGGGCGTGAGTCTGGGGTGTGCCGTGTGTGTCTGTGGTTTTTTTTACCCCCCTTTTTTTCAAGGTGTGTGAGGTTGTGTCTCGCAAAGCAACTAAGTTTAACATTGTCATGCTTGTTTTAGGCTTGTGTATAATTTATAACGTCACCGTTTCCAGCTGAATAGTCTCATGAAGGTGGTCACTCGCCCTGGTCATCAGCATTCAGCTCTGAGCGCGTTCACGTTAGGGGCGGGGCTATGGTAGCGCACAGCCAATCACAGGCCAGCTGCACAGAAAGAACCAGATCAAACTACTGATCCGCATCACGAATTTAGGTCGATGCAGCGGCAGAAGTTAGAGGAGTGACCGTGGGAAATTCAATTAACTCTGGGAACAAGCGATAAGAGACTGAAAATAATCATATAAGCAATGACGACTATGGACTAAAATAGGCGTATATTATGCGGTTATAGCTAATATATGTAATACAGCATAAAGACGTAGCCCAGTGTAATCTAGATGACTATTTATATATTCGCTTGTTTGTTTTGATTGACAGCTTGTTGATTTACCTCTTTGATTAACCCCTCGTGCCAAAATGTGAATTCATAACGTGATTAATATGTGCAATGCGTTTCATTTGACATGATAAAATCATATGTGCATTTTCTGTGGCGCAAAATATAGGCCTTTAATATAGATTGTGTTGGTGGTGGTATTACACAACCATCCCTTGGTCCTGTTATGTGAAGATGTCCTATTCACAGTCGGCCTCGGAGGTCATCCTCTTGCACAGTTGTTCATTCATTTAAAATAAAACTCTTTGTCAACAGGCAGGTATTTTGTCACACTGATGATGCCTTTTAGTCATTCGTTTATTATTAATTCATAGCTGCCTACCACAATGAGTTACAAGTAATACTTGTTTGTTTCTTTAATGGCTTTCATGAGCAATATTGGTCCTCTACCGCCGCCTAGACGTCTTCTACACTAAAGACTACTTCCATTCAGAAAACATAAAAATATACATTGTATTTAGATGTTTTCTTTCTCTTTAATCACATCATAGCAGCCATACTATTACTATACAATAATCTAACCCAGTCTGCTGTTTAATTGGCTGCTATTTCAACAGGTAGGCCTTTAGACAAATGCCTATACTCTATCAATAAAGACAGACCCCGAAATCCTGTATATATTTACAATCGGGGGTCAGGATTGGGTTGGTTCCCAAAAGCGCCGCTAGATGTCAGTACGTGGTCGTGATCGCTTCGTGGATTGCCAAGGTTTATCCCCACAGCCCCCTGATTCCAGATGTCCAGCGACTAGGAGAGCAAATTAAGGGAAACCAGATTTACACGCCCGCCAACTGATTTATTCTGCAAAGAGCCAGACCCCCAGTCCTTCACCTGTGACTGTAGGTCCTCTTCTCTGTCAACAGCGCCACCTGCATCAACGGGCAAGCTCAGGCACGCAAGCTGTCATACCAACAGCTCCAACCACGTCCACTGATGCGCACACGCACGCCCCCAACACCAAAACATTTATTATGACAGACAGAGAAAGTAATAAAAAAAACAATAAAAACTGTACTCTGGAATTCATCTATTGAGGGCATTCATCATGCGGGTCCTTGTTCAAATGTTCACTGGCATTCACCACGGCTGTGTGGCATAATGGGACTTTTAAATCAATGTGAAGAGCAGATGGCCATATTATATAACATTATTGCTTCTAAGTAGAGCTGACGGGGTGGGGGGGGCGGGGCAGAGATTTCCCAAGCCACTCTTGATACAGGGCCATCATTCAGTCCATTCAACTGCTTGTTTCTTTCATTTTATATATCTAGGCTATATTTAAATGTAGGTGTCTTTCTTATGTCAAATAAAATATAAGCGTCTTTTTGTATTCACCTTTCATAGACATCACTGATTGAACATATTTCACAATAAAAGGTTCAAATATGCCTCTGTTATGCCTTTGAAAGCAGTGGTGGAGGTATAGGGCTACCTACATTACAATACTCCACTGTTTGATATAGACCAATACAATACTTCATATGTGAACAATGATTTACTTGACTTTATTTTTATGATTTAACCTGTAGATAGATCACATTTTAACCAAGCACACACACCTCCCCGCACCATTACCACTTTCCAGGAATTGCAGCCCACATGTTTTTCGTAAATGTATATGTGTGATTGCGTCTGTGTCTGTATGATCTCTGTAGGTGTGGCTTCCTAGAAATTGAACACAATGAGAGAAGAGGAAGTTCGGTTCAGGAGACAATGATCGGATACAGAGACAGATCCCTAAAGATCCCCAAAGGAATCTGAAATTCAGTCAGCTTTGTGAATTTCCAACAGCTGAAAATTGTGATCTTTTACAGGCTCACCATCGTGCAACCATGTTTTCCAATGACAGTAGGCCTATGTATAGATGTTTTCACACACCTTCGGTTGTTACTTCATGCTTTAGAACAGGTGCCACCCACACATTGAAATATCTTTCGTCGATACCTGGTCAGTCCTATTCGGGACAGCTGCCAAACAAAACATGCACTACTTTCTCTCTTTTTGCTATTCAGACAGATACATACAGTCTTTTCTGTGGCAACAACATGGTCAAGGTAACATCCTGCTGTCAATTAAATATGTCTGTATCTTTCTTTCATGTAATTTGTGTTTTTCTACATGTATGGTGTATTAATGGAGTGTATTAATCCTTTACATATTCAACATTATAAGTAGATATAAACTCACACATTAATGCATAAATAAGAGAGAGTGAGTCAGGAGCAGAATTTGGGAGGGCACAGGAGGGAGTGGGGGGTTAATGCTAGGAGACCTGACTATGTTTACAGCTCCCAGTAAGAGGAACCAGTGAAAGGATAAACACTGTTTTAGCCGAGCACAGCATGTTCTGATTGTCACAACGGGTTTTACAATATTTGTTCATACATACAGTAAAAAGTCACTAAGGCAGCAGCAAAATATGACCATGTGTTGTCCTGAGAAGAGGTGACTTTTATTGTTTTGCAGAGAGAACCAGGATCCCATAGGATATATATTTTTACACACAAACTGAATACACTTACAGCAAGGGCAGACTATGCTGGAGTACCTTAGGGCACAAACCAAAAAATGAATTGATTGATCAAGAAAATAATCACCAGATTAATCCATAATGAAAATAATCTTTAGTTACATTACTATACAAAATAGCACTACACAACCAAGTACAACAGTAAAATGCTGCTTATAAATAATGCATGATAAATGATGCCTACATGGAGTCCTTTAATTATAACACTTAAAGTAAATTATCCTGATAATACTTAGACACTTTAACTTAAGTAAAATGACTACCAATTGCCTTGTTTGTAATGGCAACAGTTGCCACCAAGGCTAATACATTATAAATGTTAAAGGTTCAGTGTGCAACATTTAGGAGGATCAAATACCAGAAATGGAATATGATATTCATAGGTATGTTTTCATTAGCGTATAATCACCTGAATATAGGAATCGTTGTGTTTTTGTTACCTTAGAATGAGCAGTTTTTATCTACAGAGCGGGTCCTTTTCTAAGGGGTCCACCATGTTTAATTGCCATAGAACGGACAAACCAAACACTGGCTCTAAGTAGGGCCTGTAACATTTTTTTCAGTTTCGCAACATCACGGCTATATGCCATTAAATAGGAAGATATACTTCCCCACTCGACCACTGCTCACTAGTTTTTTTGTCACTTAGACAGAAACTGCTTTAATTTCCTGGACAGTTACCTTAACCACAACAAGCACTAGATATGTAACCCAATCCCTTAGTGTAGCACACACACACACAGACACACACATATAAAATGTTATATTAAGTAATATTAAATAAATGGGCACCAAAAAAAAGTCAAACTGCATCACAAGATTATACATTGAACAACATTTAAGCTCCCAATCCTCCAGTCTGTTTTCAATTGAGACGCCTTTGAGGAACTTGATGTCAAACAAACTCGTCCACGTCCTGCATGTCTCAACCTCCTGGAAGTCTCCTGGAAACTGTGGCAACCCAAGTCGTGGGCGGGGCATTAAACCCCGCCCTCCTCAGGATCAGGAGCGCAGAGTGAATATTGCAACAGCGATTTCTTCGTTGTCGGGAAGCTGCCCGGGTCGGTTGGTAATGCATGTGCGCTTGTCTGATGTCATCCCGGTGAACCAGTTTGACAACTCGGTAAGTCCGCTCTTGTGGGAGCCGGCAGAAGACTCACCACGGCCAAGGCACAGAGGGAAAGACTGAAAACTCCTGTCAGCTGCTGGTAAGATGTGCATTTACTAATCAGAACAGAATCTTCAGAACTGGTTATGAATGAACCCAGAGGCGCTCCGTTTGACAGTGTTGCCAACATCACTTTATTGCATTCAGTAGCTAACTCTGAACGTTACAGATGTGTCATAAAGTGTTAATTATTGTACCAAACTGATGGAACATATTATTGTTATATATATAATTATAATTTGTTGCCTTTTGCTTGCATTTGTACTATATATATATATATGTGTGTGTGTGTGTGTGTGTGTGTGTGTGTGTGTGTAAATATGTCACAATATAAACAACAAAAGAAAGAAAATCAATCTTGTTTTTACAGTTAAATACCCAAACAGTACTGTTATTATTAATGATTGATTTCAGAGTTTGAGATAAATATAAAACGCATGGTAAGTTCATGAACATCTTTGTGAGTGATGGCAGGTTGTCAGAACATGTGAGTCATTTAAGTGATTTTGCCAAATTAAATCTGTCTAACTTGCACATACTTGTACTTCATTTAACCTACAGACAAGGTGTCAAGTTAAATTACAGGAGAAATACCAGTGAATGCTAGTTGAGATGATAAGTCACAACTTGCTGTACAACAACTTCACTCTGAGGATGTTGATACTGTATGTAATGGCTGGTGACTGGGAAGTGGAGTTGTAAAATGACTCCCACAATATGGAATTGTGTGTGTGTGTGTGTGTGTGTGTGTGTGTGTGTGTGTGTGTGTGATCTCTTCTTGTTTCGCTCTGGATGAAGACATATTCGCTGACTGACAGCTAAATGATCGGCAGGATATTTCCTTTTGCGTAGGAGGATGGTGATGCAGGGGAGTTATTTGTGTAATGGGATTTCTGTGTTCATGATCTGCTCCTCCTCCACATGCCTATTGGCCTTCGGTCAGGTTAGGAAGCGGTGAAAGAGGACATCAGCCTTTATAGCACCGAGCTGATCAACTCAATACTGAATTACAATTTTAGGTGCCTGCAGCTTACTGGCTCTTTCTATTAGTCAGTCCTGTACTGGGGCTTTATATAGACAGTGTTGGGAATTGCATGCTAGCTGTAATTATAGGTTGTACAGCCTGATAACACCTAAATAAGATTGTTTCAAAAAGTATTTTTAAAGCAGCGCATATCTTGTGTGACAACTAGATAACAAATATCTTCCAATATTTTATAAACTTATGGGTGTGATCAGATCTGAAAAGGTAGAGCTGGCTTTGGGTTTTTGTTACACCAACTGAAAACACAAACAACAAAGGCTCATTTGATATCAGAACATTCACTGTAATGTATGAAGTATTCTCTGTACAGGTCCCAGCCCATATCATATCACAGATATATTAAATCTGTTAGCATTGGCTTGAATAGAACCTGCAGGCTTTATTGAGCCTGACATTATATTAACATTTAGAACGTGGCAGCTTTGGTGGCAACTGTTGATATGACGCACAAGGCGATTGATACTAAAATAAGTGGTCACTCACGATAATAAATTCTCTTCTCTTATGACTAGTGCTGTTTTGTAAGGCAATTGCTCTCTAATGCACTCTCCATAATTTGTTTCAATTAAATGACGAAGGAAGTCTTGATTCTTCCTCTTGCCTTTTCACACACACATTAACAACATGGCAATTTCACTCGATATCTCAATTTTATAAAGGGCAAACCAGACGGAGGTCAGATGTTATTACGCCCACCATCAGATAGCCTGCAGCTGCAATTATAACTGGCAGAGCCACCTACGTCAAAAAGCTATCCCTCACATTTCCATCTCTGTCCGAAGATGTTCAATTGTTTCACCTTAAGAAACACACAATTACTGTGTCATCAGGCTTATATGTCACTTCCACAAATATTGCTTTGCTCTTCTAAACACAGAACCCATTATTACTATATACAGGCATTCTAGTTATTTCCCTTATCTTACCAGCCTATTTCCTGCTACGGCCAATGCGTGAGTGCTTCAATAACACAGAAGGGCACAGGATATAGGCTGGCCAAGTCAACAGAGAAGTACAGCTTTACAGGCAACACATTCACAGTATAAAATGTCGCAGTTACTACCAGACCTTCTAGCCCATACCTAGGGGGATCTGCGTGCAAAGTCCCCCAAGGAGATTTTGTTTTTCACAGTTACGGCAACTATATGCACTTTTTTTTTAAAGCTTTTTAATCTAAAAATCTATGTGATTTTGCTAAAAAATCATCCTGTAGAGCCTCCATCCTATTTTGTGTTCTCTAGCTGTCTTGAAATCATAACACAAATAATGTTGAGGATGCCTAATTTTCACTCCTGCCGCCTAAAAAGAAGTTTAGTAGTAAGGTAGCTTAAGAATTTGGCACAAACAGAATGACTCACCTTGAAACCTATATTTGATAAATTATGCTGGAGTAGAGTTTGCATTATGAATGTTTAGCTTTGTTATGTTTGTTGGTCCAGTACCTCATAAGCTAGCTACTTTTTAACTGAGGTGACTCTCCCCCTCCAGTATCTTCATGTATGTGGGCACTTGCGCATAGCTGTTATTGCATGTAAGTAGCCTATTTCTACACTGTTACACTTTTAGCTTAGTTTCTGTTTATCTTGACCCCTGCCTGTACAGTGAATGATACATTAACCTATGTTTATGAAGTGAAATAACATTTATAAAAATGAAGTATGTCAGAGAAATACATCTGAACATATTGATTGGTATTAAACTGGGATTTTTATCATACTACTCCTAGCTTGTGTCAGTCTACAGTATCCATTTTAAATAAGTGTACAAATATTAACTGAAGTAGTAAACCCTACTAAAATATGCATTGTCATTGAACTGACATTTCAATCAGTGCAGCTTCACCAGTTGTATGACTAAAAGTTAGTCCTGAGGGAGGCAATAGATCAAAAACCATGGGTGTCATTAAAACCAAGTGTTCATCTCACTTGGGAGGAGTTTTATCGTCTTGAAATTTACTCAACAACTTAAAGTTCTACATCTTGTTTTCTGTTGCCCTATGCATTTGATCACCCACATCAGGGGGAAAAAATAGTTCCTAGAAAGCCGTTGGTGCGGGTGTTCAAACCGGTTTTTACAGTGCCTGGAAGTGTTTTTTTGTTCCAGTCTGAGCAGGAGTACAGTTCAAAGATAGTGTGACGTGAGTGATTCCCAGAATCTGTTTTATACATTTCTTCCCACCAACTGCACACCAAGTCTTGGCCAGATTTACATATTGTAATATATAATATCAATATTTTCTAATAAGAGGACAGATTAGAGGATCAATGAGATGCATCGGTGTCATGTCAAACCTGTTGATCTACTTTATGAAAACACTGCGCAGTACACTCAGTTCTTGAAGGTCAGAAGAGACTATCACTGTTTCCATGTCTATTTACTGAAGCTTTAAAATGCGATATTGGCGGCAGTGTAGTACTTGTGCCCTCATGAAAGGGAATTGTTATTTTGATTTAGTATGTAAACAGCCCCATTTGCTCATTTGATTTTAGCTTGTAAAAAATTAAGTTAATGTAAAACTGAAATGCGTGACTGTGCAGTAAATCATTAAGGATATGTTGTGTACTTTGTGCACTTCCAGAAGAGAGAACCAGGTTCTTAGAAACAGGCTCTGTTGTACCTCTGCTGCTGTGGTGCTCAGCTGTATCTGTCCGGTGCTCTTGAGAATTCTGTGACTCTGTATGAGAAAGATACATTCCTTATTCAACACCTTTGCAAAGCACCTTTGGGCTGTTGTACTACCATGCCCAAAGGGATCATCTTGCTTTACTGCTCACATTTTTACCTCAACATGTCATTTGACACGTCCTCTCCTCACCTTTTGTAATTGAGAGGCCACTGACGAACACGAATCGTAAATGATTCATACCCACTAGTGTGAATTTAGGTCTTAGCCTGACGATGACGTGACTGGCTAATTTAACTCTATGTACTGGGGGAGCAGTGGGCTAGAAAGAAATCTTAAAGTTTATTTCCTTTCATGATCATAAATATGAAGGGATAAAAAGTATAATTAACAAATAAGAGAAGGGGGCAAGTGCTCCCGAAGTAAAACTTGCATAAAAAGATGTATTAAAATAGAAAATGTGCTTAGAATCAATATAATATACTTAAAATTTAACATTCAGACCAATATTATCTGTGAGGGAAGAGCTTTGCGCTGTCAGCCTGCACTTTCCCAGCTTAGCAGCTTATTCAGTTTGGGCTACTGCTTACGTAAGAAGGCTATATGCAGCAGGAGGCTAATCCAGTGCCTTGACCTTAATGCCAATTATCAGATCATGGTGATGTTATTGAAATGAAGGCACCATAAAGAAGAGTTGACAACTCTCACTTGCTGAAAGTTTTCACGATAATAGGGATATCAAGGAGGTTTTTTTTATGAATTATACGGTTTGAATATAATTTAAGTTAGCATATCACTAGACATAATATTACAACACATGTCTAGGCAGCCTCACCAGGATCACATCTTGTGAAATGCATGTGCTGTCAAGTCAACAAAATACTTGGCAGAAATTCAAAAGCACTCAGTAAGTGAGTAGTCTTTGCAAGTTGAAAGGAGTTCTTTAATTCTTAGAAATACTACATACATTCCTGATTTCATTTTTCTGTTTTCACCTAAAGTGTGTAGGAAAAAAAGCATAGCCAGCAGAGAGCCTTGCTATATGGCTGATGTAACCGTTTTTTAGACACAAATTAAAGAGTTTTTAAAGTTAAGTTTTTTTCTGAGGGAGTAGTAATTAAAGTAGTAACTCTAAGCCAGGGAGTTAGTAGTAACTACCTTAAATAAAGATATACAGTCACATAATAGTCTTTGACTGCAAGCTTCTGTTTGTTAAACATTATTTACGTTCCATTTCCTATAGCCTGTACCTTCAGGCCTTTTTTTCGTTGCATGGAAATTAGAATCAAATTGGGTTTTGCATCCCTCATTATTTGTTTGGCAAAATGTTTTTTTGAGAGTCTAATGCTTTGGAGGTGTATAATAACACTTAGTAAGATTTAGACTAAATTCCTTTTCATTCAAGAACTTTTGTTGACCATTCTGAGAACGTGAACATGCATATGTCAAATCCTCAACTGACAGCAACAACTCATGGCCGGTAACTGGAAGAAAGTGAGAGAAAATGTGAGGGGAAGTGCAAAATCAGCACTCTTCACTGTAGCAACATCAGCTGTCCCGTCTTATTTAACTCATCTCCCCTCCTCTTATTCTCTCTCATCTGCACATGGCTAGGGAATGCAGAAGTCATGCGTACAGCAGCGAGGCGAACCAGCCTGTGTCTGTGTTGTAGAGGCAAAAGCCTGAACTCAGGTTATGCAATCAGTTACATGCCAGCTGGTGGAGGTAGACAGACACAGAGAGGAGGTTTTTTAATCCTTAGTTAAACAGCATACATTCTCTGTAGAAGATCTTTTTTTTCTTTCAGTTCATCACGTTTACCATTCTGTTGTCAGATTTTGTATTATTTTTTATACGTATCATGGTTGTTTAGGGCATGGCTGTTCTGTAAGTCAAAGTTTCCCTCCAGACATGTATTACAACATACACAGTAGAAATAGTCAGCTTGGAACAGTAATGTATGTCTGATGTGTATTTTCTACAACAACAAAAAAGGTATAATTTCGCTTTAAAATCATTTAAAACATCTACTCTTTCTACCTTACTAAAATTCCAGAATATATGAAAATGCAAATTGTTCTCATTTCTAAAATTTTCCAGCTGGACACAAGATGCCTCCTGCTCCACTGTAAAGTCTGTTTTGTTAAGTTGGATCCTGGACCAGGATTGACCTCCAAACTATTTGTGGAGTCACAAATCATGCTTGTAGGCACAGAGAAAATTTCTACTTTCTGCAAAGGTGTAAACATCCTATTAGTGTCAAACTCTGCAGATACATCATTCTGCACAGTAGGAACAAGAAGAAGAACAGATCTTTGACTGAAGGGGGAATTTAAGACAAACATCTGTCTTCTCCTCAGCAGTATCCAGTAATTGCTGACTAATTCTAAACTGTTCATACATTTACTATGTTGTCTCTTCCTAATTATCTTTAAATTCATTTTAATATTGCACTTTTGACAGTATGAAAACATCTCAGCTTCAGCTTTCTTTGTCATGCAGGCATGTTGTGACTTACACCAAGACGAGCAGTTGTGCTGGCAGGCGGACAGCATCAAACATTGCAGGCCATGTGATTTGTCAAGAGCACAGATCAGATATATCCCCCTTACACCTTTCTCTGTTTCTTTCTCCACCCAACAGCAGAAGCTTTGTGGTGCCATAATGAAGAAAGTTGTGGAAGTTTTCCTGCTGTTCTTGCTGCTAGTCTTCACGCCACATGCAAAGGGAACCGGTAAGTGTTTGGATGAAGCCACCCTTGTAACATAGTCATTGGTAATTGGTAGTGTTTGGTAATTGGTTAAGACATCTGAGAGGTGTCAGTTTTAGGTAGGCCATAAAAGTAAGTAAAAGTGTTATTTATTTGTGGATATTATTGTGGGATATTATCATTCACAATTCACATCTCTTGTCTGTTTTTTGTTTTTTTGTTACATAATACATACTGTTTAGTGTGTAATGTATTTGCTTTCATTCCCCTTTTTGCCGGTCTGTCTTTAGGCAACAGCCCGCCAGGGAAGCCCACACTGAACAGATGTCGTTCCCCTGAAAAAGAGACCTTCACCTGCTGGTGGGAGCCAGGCTCTGATGGGGGACTGCCCACCACCTTCGCCCTGTATTATCGCAAAGAAACGTGAGTGCCTTCAAGTTTCATGGAGTAGCACATTCACCTCATTTTGTGTAATTTTGTTTAATTCTGATTGGTGCTCACACTGAGGAACAGAAAAGTGACAAAGATTATTAGCAGGATACAGGAGCTGGTTTGATTTACAGTATAAGTCAACAGAAGATGAGGGTGTCACATCAATGTACATGAGAGGTAGGAATATAGAGTTTAACATCAGTACAGCAATTGCAACAAACACTACTAGACGTCTTTACATTCTCAAGGTTGGCACAGTCGTCAGTGAGCGTCCTACCTGGTGGTTTCGCGGCACCGAGGGCAGCAGACAGGTCTAAGAGGATAAAGATTGCAGAGACTCAGGTCGGGCCAGTGGCTATGGATTTTAAAATTGTGCGAGGTTGATAAGGAACAGACACAGATGCAGAGAAGGAGAGGAATGACTGGAATATTTCTGTTCCCCTACAACGTTTCATTCACTGTATTAGCAAGGTTGCATGTAGTTGACAAGAATGGAAGTGAGAGTGGCAGGGCAGATATTAATTCTTGACATACAAACTTTGGAAACAGTTTTCAGCATTTTTAGGTGAATGCTGCGGGAAAAATGTAATTTGGGACATGTACTTATATATACATATACTTTAATGTATGTTTTAAAGAAGTAGTTCAACATTTTCACAAATACGCTTATTTGTTTTCTTGCTGAAACTACTCTTATGTCTGTCCATTAAATATGAAGCTTCAGGCAGTAGTCTGTTAGCTTAGCTTAGCATATTTGTCCTTGCTGGACAACAAATTCACTTTAGTTAGCAACCATTTTGACATGGCTGTGTATATAGGCAACTTCCAAAGTTATTGCCGTCCTCCGTGACAGAATTAAAAACCAGATGTTACATATCTCCCTCACACAAGAAAGAAAACACTGACAATCTGGACACTGCCATGGTAATAATTAATAAATAACATAAATAATATACACAAAATAATTCTATTTTATATATTTTATATCATTTTTATAAGCAACACATTCTGTTACACTGTTTGCTTGTTTTTCCTGTGCTGTGAGGAAGCTGCTGTCTGTCTGCCATGTAAATGGAGCATTGATTTTCTGTTTTCTGAGAGTCAGGGTGCTGCTGTTGTGCTAAATAGAACAGAGGCTTAATTAGTGTCCTTAGTAATCCCTGTGATTGCCCTACCGTTTCATGTCAAAATGGCTCCTGTGAAAAAGGTCTAACATGAGTCAAAGCACCAAAGCAGCAGTATATCCACTGCCATTGGCATGAGGAGGTTCTAGATACCCCATGGCCAGTTGTTCTACACAGCAAGAAGCTTCACCACTAATGCATGCAGAATCGTGTTTCCGAGATCTGCCTCACACTGAACAGGTGCTTTGACCAATCAGCACCAGACGCTGCTACAGTAACAAAGACACACACCCCTGCTTTCTAAACATAAACACTCCCAGTTGTGTTCATTAAAGCACCCAGGTCTACTGGGTGGCCAAGCGCTCATACGCAATACCTCAGCTGAGTCATTTTCAATGCCCTCTTGAAAACAATACAACCTAGAGACGAGGCAAACCTGCAGTAGGAAAAATAGAGCTTCTGACAGTGACAAGAAAAAGACAATGCAAAGCCAACAGTAAACAAGGTGAAGGCATAACAGGAAAGCACAGAACGAGTACAGATAACAAATGGGCTAATTGAGAGTGTACGAAACAGGAAATAAATGACTCGTATTATCCTTTAAGCACAGTAGTCCACTGATCTCTTTTGTTGTAGTTAATGCCGAGAGCCTCTTCTTCTATTTCTGTCTACAGTTCAGGAAAAAAAAGCCACATTTATCTTGCAATAAGCCTTGCTTCCTGTTTGTCTCATCTTGCAGTTAAAGGTAGCATGAAGAGACCGTGCTGTTCTATTCGGAAATGTTGCAGACACAAACATGCAATCACATGCTTGTTCCCCTGCCTCTCTTGCAGCTCTGAGACGGTGTACGAGTGTCCCGACTACCACACAGCTGGAAAGAACTCCTGCTTCTTTAACAAGAACGACACGTCCATCTGGGTTAACTACAACATCACTGTGGTGGCCACCAACGCACTGGGCAGCACCTTCTCCGACCCTGTGGACATAGATGTGGTTTACATTGGTGAGGGAATGTGTGCTTTTTTTTTTTATTTGGGTCGTATCTGTTCTTGTGTGTGAATGTGATGTTCAAGGCACAATTTCCCCATGAGGATTAAAAACAGTGTATTTTAATGCATACTCACACAGCTGCTCAACGGCACACTGGGTTACACTGGGGCTAATGCTCTCTGAGTGTATTAACCCCCCCTCCAGCTGTAACTGCGCACTGAAGGTCACCATTTTAAAGCAGGGAAATTAAAAACAGTATTTTTTCAGCCTGCCGAATAAAGGTTGATTATGATCAAACCAAATATAAGAGAAAGTGAATTAAAAGATATTTTTCTTATTGTCCACAGATCCTGTAAAAAGAACAAAATGAGCTACAATTACTAGAACAAGTATTGTCTGTGTATCCAAAGACTAATACATCTTATTCCTCTATGCCACACTGTTGCTGACTTGTTCAAAATAGACACAAGTTTAGTTTGAGTCAATCCCACACACACACAACACAATCCTGCCGGCTCACTAGAGAACCAAATACGTATTAATCCATGGCTGAAAATAGTCCCCAACAACTGCACTATTTTCTCCTCTTTAAGTGACATTTTCTAAAATCTCCAGTGCTCTGCTGTTACATACAAAAATATCTTTTTGACCTGTTTTAAAAGTAGAGAACAAATGGGGCTTTGGGATGAAAGCCACAGAGTAGGGAAGTTTCAAAAGTATTGCGAGATAAATACACGCTGGTTTTGGTCTTTTCATGGGATTTGTTGGCAATAAGAATTTAGAACAATTCCAGCCTTTTCTTTTCATCTGATCAAATATTAACACTGGGCAGACCTAACTTTACATTATGTAACAATATATAAATATTGTATGAGGTATGGAATTAGTCCCTTTCTGTCATGCTGCTAAATACAAAAGCATGTTGTTTTGTTTATGAAATATCCAAAAGGGAGTGTAAAGCCACAGAATTAAAAGATTTTAAATAGTCACCTTGCCCTTATGGCTGCTTATCTGAAAGTTCTCCTGCTTTCTCTTGTCTTCAAGCAGTATCTTTGCTCATGACGTCTTTTTCTTACTTAAGTGTCAACTATGTGTCTCCAAGAAGAACTTCTAAACATTAACATTTATCTTAACCACTACAAATATTTGGAAGGAATCTGCTGCAGTGACAGTGTTCATCCGCTGGAGGTGCCTATTCATTTACTATTACTTAGAGGAATAGACATGGACACACACTACTGTGTATCGGCAACCTGCAGTGGTTTAGCCTGATGTTTTGCACAGTCATAGTGGCTCCTATTGTGTTACTGTGTTATAGACATTATTATCCACTTAAACTTGTTTTTCTCCTTCCTGCTTCTCAACCACACACACACCTTTTCTCATTCACATTTTCTCTGTCCCTCTTCAGTCAAGCCTAATCCTCCAGAGAGGGTAACAGTGATTGTATTGGAGGACAAGAGCTGGCCCTTCCTCCGTGTGTCATGGGAACCACCACATAAGGCTGACACCCGCTCCGGTTGGATCACTCTCGTCTACCAGATCCGTGTCAAGTTGGAGCAGGAAAAGGACTGGGAGGTATGTAACACGTTACTCATACAAAGGGAATGGCCTGGTGGTAGTCATTGAATAATGCCTAGGGTGCTGTCCCGCAGATGACTTTAACCTCTGATCTCTTAGAGATATTGACAGGATGGTACATTTTCACCGCAGGATATTTCTGTCTTATTTTGTATACCATTCAATGTTTGTTAATCTGTATGTTCAGAACTGCTCATGTTGTATGAATTGTGTGTTGTATTTACAGACGCACCATGCCGGCCAGCAGAAGA
Source organism: Dicentrarchus labrax (assembly GCF_905237075.1). Lineage (NCBI taxonomy): Eukaryota > Metazoa > Chordata > Actinopteri > Moronidae > Dicentrarchus > Dicentrarchus labrax. Next base: position 8,745,469 of record NW_026136710.1, read on the forward strand.
TGTTTAATGTTTTCAGCCTGAGGTCAGGTGGTACATACCTTGTTCAGGTGCGCTGCAAGCCCGATCATGGCTTTTGGAGTGAATGGAGTTCCACTTCCTACGTCAAAGTTCCTGACTGTAAGACATCTACCAACTACTTATCTACACTATACAGCAAAGACAGTACATACATATACATATATACATATACATATATACATATATTTTTTTTTACCATAAAATATAATGCATATATTAGAAGAATAGTTTTGGGAAATATTCAAAATCATCACCACTCTCATATCAGTCTGTTAAATATGACGCTACAGCCAGGAGGGGTTTTGTATAATATTGATCAACACAGGAATAAAATGATAATAAGACAGTACACGGTTGTATGCTATGTTGAAGCACTCACGTCGTCATGTTGTGTCTTACAGATTTCCATCGTGAGAAGTCAGTGTGGATCCTTATTATGGTCTTTTCTGCCTTCATCTTCCTCATCCTCACATGGTTGCTACACATGAACAGCCACAGGTGATCATGAATTCCTTGTGCAAATTGTTTGGCAAATGTTTACTTGTTTTTTATTATTGTTATAAGCACACGTTATATGTGCAGAGGCCTAGAGCAGCTACAGTTTTCACACTTGCCTAAAGATCACAACTTAATCTAATTTTGACTATTTTCTTTGAAATCATGACATAACTGTCCCATTACCTTTATTGTGTTAAGCACAGACATATTTCACTCTCTTAATGAAATGTTAGTAAGGAATAGAAAAGTCTGACTATAACTTCACTGTCATTGGGAAAATTTTGAATTTGCAATGTATAGATAATGGGGATAATTATGCATTCAAATATTTACTTAAGATTTCAAGGTTTTAGAACATCTCAAAAAATTAAAATTTTTATATTTTTTTTTTTTAACAATTATTGTAATAGTATTTTTTTAACATTAATGGCAACTAAATTATTATTATTTTATTTTATATATTTTTGGGGGGGCTTTTGATAATTCAAGATTTTCAAAAAATGGAAACACTTAATAGTTAGCCTTATTATCAACAAGAAGACAAGAATTTTATTATGTTATGATATTTATTGATTTTCATCTGCTGCTCAAAAACACTGACATCGATTTTCTGTTTTTTTCATGTGTGAAGTTTGAAGCATTGCATTCTGCCACCAGTCCCTGGTCCTAAAATCAAAGGATTTGATAACCAGCTTCTTAAGGTAAAGCAGCAACATCTGGAACAACGTTTTGATTTATACAATCACCCTCGAAAACTGGTGCCAATAATCATATTTAAATCAGAAAAAACACTGATTGTATCACCACTACAACTGAATTTTCCTCTCTTTGTGTCTAGAATGGCAAGTCTGAGGAGCTCTTCAGTGCACTGGTGGTGTCTGATTTCCCCCCAACCACGTCATATAACTATGAGGACTTGCTGGTGGAGTATTTAGAGGTGAATGTTCCCGAAGAGCAGGAGCTGATGCTGGAGGAAAACAAGGATCTACATGATGGTTGCCTCAAATCTGAGTGCTCCACATCTGACAGTGACTCTGGCCGGGGCAGCTGTGACAGCCACACTCTGCTTATGGATAAGTGTGGAGAGGCAAAAGAGGAAGAGAGGCAAACAGATCAGGAAAGAATGGGGACAGAGGCAGAAGACATGGTTAGCCCTGACATGTCCAGTGGGAGGGTGAAGACGTGGCCTTCTGTGTTTTCTCCGCTGCCCCAGTACAGCTCAAACACACTGGACGAACAGAGCTCACTTGAGATGGCCAAACAGCACTACCTCTCCGACAGCCAGTTCCTCCCAAGCTCCACATCCTCCTACCTCACCCAGCCTGGTCACGGCACCAAGGAGGCTCTCGGGCCGAGCTACTGGGAGTTCTGTTTGAGCAACAAGCAGCCTCATCTGCTCCATCCCCAGACACAGGCCCGCCAGCAACTCCAGGCCCACAGTGATGTCGACATATCCAGCATCGGCCGCAAACAGGCACCTGCTGGTCTGCAGTCGCCCCTTCTCCGGCCCACTGAGTACGTGGAAGTCCAGAGGGTCAATGAGGAGGATATGGTGCATCTCCAGCCCGTTGTGTCAGGCTGTGGCCAAAACAATTGCAGTCCCCAGATGCCGCAGGGGGAGGACTACAGCAAGGTGAAGGGGGTGGACAGTGACAATGTGCTGCTGCTTCAGAGAAATATGATGGAAGAAGACAGGTGTCCTTGTGAGCACCAGGAGACGAACGGAGTGAAAGAAAACTGCTACACGTCGTCCACAGTTACCACTACACAGAAGCCTACAGCCATGCCGGTACAGGATGAAATGGTCCTGGGAATGAATGGTTATGTTGACACTGCCACCATGTGCATACTGCCCACTTACTAGGTGACCCATAGGCACAACTGGAAGGTCTGGGACATTGCAAGGCCTGTTTTAGGCAAAGACTGGGACAAAAAAACACTAACACTGGGTGACTACATTAAAAATAGTTGCAAAGACTTTATTTTTTGCTGTTACAGAATTACCATTAGCCTATTTGTTTTTCATTTCATTTCATTATGTAAGATATCTGTTCGCTGCAGTGAAAATCCAAAACAATTTGATTGAGTGATCTGATGAATAATCTTCAATCAACTTTATACAAAATATTATTGGTTGTATAAATGGTACTTTATGCTGTCATTGATCACAAATCTTTTTCTCTGTCATCAACTTTTATATTGAAATATACTGATGTATACTGGTGTAACATCATCTGTTAAAATTATGAATCCATTTTTATATGTCCGTATTTTCTCTGCTCCCTGTAGAACACTACGTCTTAAAGCCATAAGTGCAGGAAGCCCCTCCTGCTGGCCAGTGTGAAACAATCACTCGATTTTACCTTTTTAAATAAATAGAAAATCATGAATAAATCATCATTATTATTATTATCTTGGCAGTTTCTGTTCAGGTGCTTGTGGATGCACAATTCTGCTGTGATCCCAGTATGAAAATCGGATAAACATATGTATGATTTCCTTAGTATTCTGATATGACTGCTTGCCTTCACCTCTGCTAAATGATTAGAGGAGCCGCTAAACACAACGCGCCAAAACAAATGAATGATGCAGAAAGTAACCTGAAATAATAAATGTCTTCACTTTAAACCAACTAAAAATAGGCTCTATGGGGAAAGGGGATAAAAGGACAGAGAATTAAGTAGGCGGAGTGAGACTGCATGTTTTTGTACATCCCAAGGATGCACAAACAACTCGGCTGTACAAAGTACTGGCAGGGGCTCAATCAGAGGAAAGATAGAATATAGATAGAGAGAAATTTTCATTCAGAGATTGTTTTATGTATATCAATTTATTTGTATAGACATATCTTAATTACTGCTTTGATTGGTTAAGTGGTAAACTAAAGATTTTAAAGTTATTTCTACGAAGAGTTATGTTTTGGGATGGGAAAATAGGTGAACCATGACAACACTATTTAAGTGACTGTCTCTGTTGTTTAACAGTGATAAATTGCTGTGTTTTGCCATTTCTTTTGTTTTGCATGCATGTGTACCTATGTATAGCTTCATAAACAATCAGCCGTCCATATACAAAATGAAATTTGAAACAGCAATCAAATCTAAAAAATAATGCTTATAATAAATTCATAATATACAGTAATGGGATGGTCTCTGATCTTTATTTTGTGTCAGCTAGTTTACTGATAATTGCATGCTTGTTATTATTACACGTGTGTTATTATCAATCAATCAAAAAATCAGTGTACATGTAAAAAAGGAAATTATCTTCCAGATTTAAATTATATCACTGGGAAAAAGGTACAGAAAGTAAATGTGTTAACCATGCCTTATGAAGTTAAATCCGCTGTGTATTATTCTATTTCATTAGATGTTTTAACTATTTGTCTGTCAGTTAAGTTGTTGTGTTTTTTTTTTTTTTAAAGAATCGTATCGTTATACTAATGCAGATAGAGACACGCGTTATTATGCCACGTGACACACTTTGTTTACAATCGTGATTTGTGTACGTGCGCACGCATCCTGTGACGTTCCAGAGGCTCAATCGACTGACCGTGCGCTGACAGCCCACCCCCAAAACTTTTTAAAAGAAAGAAAGAAAAAGCGTGAGTGTGTCAGACGGTGAAGGTAGTGAGACAGCCGTGTGCCCCCCTGTGTCCGCTAAACATGTACAAAGTTGTGTCCCGTCTAAGTGGCCGCTGTGCAGCTTTAACAGGACAGTCCTGCAGTCGGCCTGGTTTGTCCAAATTCCACTTGGCAAGTGGTGAGTTACCATGGAGACGAACGAAATATTGTGGTTATTATGGTCTGTTACTTGCTGCGTATTGCAACCAGAACATGGGTTCATGTGTTCATTTACCTGGTAACGTTAATTATGAAAACGTTGCTGACGTGACTTATAATGTGACACAATTTGGTAAGTGTTAAAGGTTTTAGCTCAAACTGACCTTTTTTTTTTTCTCACAGTAGCCATTTTGGCTCTACTTCTTCTGGCTCTACTGAATCTTAATTAGTAACACCTGTGTTTACCCTACTATGTCATATCAAAGTGTCTGCTGTGAAAAAAATGTGCATTAACGCGAATGTGATAAACCCATAACGTTATTCGGGGTTATTTAAATTTAGTTTGATTAATTGACATTAACGCCATACTCAATTGACATTTAATTACATCAAACTAAAACTGAAACGAGTCTTACCCTATATTAATCAAGTGTATAACATGTGGTCCGAAGGAGTTGTTACTCTTTTACTCACGTAAAAGCAGCCGTTCTGTTAAAATAAAGTCTTATAAATGTATCGTATGTTTTGTTTTTTAAAATCTTAATCTGTAAAGTAAGTGGTCAGATAATTACAGTGGAGTATGAAGAACAATATTTGCCTCTATAAAGGTATAAAGCAGCATATGCAGCAAAGATACTTAACATTAGTTAAATGAAGTAAAAGTACCCCAGAATTGTGCTGTAGTCACATTGTCTCACTGTTTATAACGTTCAGTTTTTGTTGTTTAAGAGAGGTTTTGAATCAACTGTATGTGGTTGTGGTGCTGTTGAACTGTATTGTGTTATACTTACAGGTGTTTCTATTATTTTGTCCGCCCCATTTATATCAATGAGTGTAGGCTAAATAACAGAATACAGTTCAACAACACCACAACTATATCCTCCAAATGGATCATACAGCTGAATCAGCACCTCTGGTGACATTTATTATAGGACTGTTGTCTGCATTAGTTTTAGTTAGGTGTACCTGATCAACTACTACTATCACTACTGTGTGAATAACAGTATACACCACCGCTATGTTGAGCTGACTGTTGAAGCTCCATTATTTAAACAAGGCTGATTCGATCCGGTAACCTCAACATATGAGTAACTACACCACATTCAGTTGCAGCAGAAGACTTAAAAATATAGGAATTGCAATAATTTCAGGCATATTATACCACAAATTGTTATAATTGATTAATTAAAAGTTGAATTGAACCTACACAGGAAGAGGGAATAGTCAGTTATGGACTACTTATACCTTTACATAATCCCACCTCCTCTTTGCAAAAGTTAAATGTTTCTTCAGGAGTATATTGCTTTGATATAATAAATTGAATAGTTGCAAGCCAGACTACAGCTCCTTCTGCGCTACATTTTACAACCTACACACACACACACACACACACACACACACACACACACACACACACACACACACACACACACACACACACACACACACACACATGACCTTTGGGTAAATTGTTATTGGCAGGTTGTCTCACAAATGAATTCAAAATGTCAAATAAATGTCATAGAAAAGCTTTGATCAGTCTCAGCCAAGTACTGCAGCTCATGAAGTCCTCAAAGAATGAGTGTTTTTTTACCTTGTCTGAACTTCAATCAAAATTATTTCACAGGTGCATTATGTCAGAAATCAGCCTTCAAATACCCTTCCACAGACCTCCCAGACATGCCCCCTTGCAATTTCAAACCAGAGGAATACAAGGTAAATGTAATATCATCCAAGCATATGGGATCTTACATTCAGTAACAAACTCTGTGATGAATAAACAATGTTGTTATGTCAGACTAAGTAAATATTTCATGCTGGTACATTTATTCTCAATGTCATTTACAGTGGCTTTTTTTTACAGGCACACAAACAGACTCCAGTTCCAGTTCCACTTTGAAAACAGGCTACTGTAACTCCTGTCCTGTGTATTTGTCTGTGTCCAGGGTATGTCCAAAGAGCGCATGATGGAGATCCGCAGACAGTATTGCAACCCTATGACCATGAAGATTACCCTCTATAAGAAACCAGTGTTCCTTCACCAGGGATACATGCAGTGGCTGTGGGATGTAGATGGGAGGCGATATCTGGATCTATTTGCTGGTGTGGCTACTGTCAGTGTCGGCCATTGCCACCCGTAAGGTCCTTTTTTTCTTTTCCTGTGTCCTACAGTGATGTTTTATTCTGATATACAGTTAATTATACAAATCATTCATTCAATCATGGCTGTTCTTATATCTAATACCTGACATCTGTGGATACAGGAAAGTAACCGCAGCAGCAGAGCAGCAGTTAAAGAGACTGTGGCATACTACTAACATCTACGTCTATCCTCCTCTCCATGAGTACTGTGAGAAACTAGCTTCCTACTTCCCAGATCCACTTAAGGTACCTTGGTGGCTTTTTTCATTTTGATCACCTGAGTGCGTGAGCCTGGATAAATATGTAGGCTGTAATTAAAATGCTTGCTGGTCTTTGTTCCCCTGTCCAGGTGATATATCTGACCAACAGCGGCTCAGAAGCCAATGACCTGGCTATGTTGATGGCTCGACTTCACACAGGCAACTTTGACATCATCACTCTTAGGTACTGAGTCACCAGTATTGTTTAATATTGATCAATAGAAACAGACATGCGTATATGCGTCATAATGCACTAACTACCTAACCCATATATAGCAAGACTAAAATTCACAGGCAGTGTTTACATTTTTCCCAGGCTGATGATAGATGTCTTTGTTGGTTTTGAGGTAGTTTGTCCTTCTCTCCCATTAATTCAAGATGCTATTAGGACAACAATAGAGTCTGTTATAAGGTACAGGGAGGAGAAGCATTCAGTTTGAGTAAACAATCAATGACAAGGTTTATGATTCCAGGTCCATCTCAGGAATATAAAAAAATGTCTGTCGATATTATAGCCTTATATTCATTTAGCATGTCACACATTGTTTAGCGTGATAGCTTGATTGTTGATAAAAAGCTCTCTGTAGTCTTAAAGTCCAAAATGTTTCTGTTTGATTTTTGTCTTACAGAGGATCATACCATGGAGGCAGCCCACAGACCATGGGTCTCACTTCCAATGCAGCATATAAATACCCCATTGCCAATGGTTTAGGCTGCACAAATGTATGTATTCAAGTGTCCTGAGGAAAGCATACACTTAACAGTGCAGATTATAATTTCTATTTTAGTGAAGGTGAATATATAATATGGAGATAAGAAATGGACAGATGCATGTATGATAAATAAACATCTCAGAGAGAACAGAGGAGAAGCTATGTTGTGCTGCATTACTTGAGTAATGACTGACTGTTGCTGTCAGGTTGATCCAGCTGACTAGGTTTCTGCCCAATAAACAGACCATGTGTCCTGATGTGTTCAGAGGCCCGTGGGGAGGAAGCCACTGCAGGGACTCTCCTGTGCAGACTATCAGAGACTGTAGCTGTGCCCAAGGTACACAAACACATGCATCCATGGATCAACACACTCACAGGGCTCTCATAAACCGGAAAAAACAAGACTGTTATCAGTGAGATTAAGCATTACAATCCCTTTTGCAATAGTACAACAAAACATTAACCCTACTTTCATTTGTGCATGAACACATGACAGGAAATTAATGACATAAAAATGTGGCATGCTGCAGGTTAAAAAACATTTTAAGTGTTTGTCCAGTTGTATATTGCTGAACAGAAACAGTATAAAGCTATGTGTATTTATATCTGTAGCTGCAATTCACAAGCTATATATTTTTTCTATATAATCTGCCGTGGAAGTCCTGAAGGTAAAACAGGTCACTTATAAGCCTGAAAAATAGACAAAAAGGGACTTTGAAGTTCAAAGTCTCTTACTGTTGATCATTTACCCCTTTACCTCATTTGACCTTTTTTTTACTATTTTCAGGAATTTTGCCCATATAGCATTCCTGCGTCTCAGCTGGAGAGTCTAACCTGTATGTTGACATCTCTACATTAGTGTTTACACAAAACATACAGCCGCTATGCTGCAATTTGTTGATATAAGTTAATAACAACTCTGCTGCTGTGTGTTAAATATATTTGTTAGTTGTTATAGTGTTGGGAAGTTTGTAAGAAAAAAAAAATTAGCACTTTCCTATCTCAATCCACAAAATACAATGTAATTACAAAAATGCTCACTCAATAATCCCATGGAAAGAGTTACATTTCTCAAAAAAAACAAAAACTGACTGATTTTTTTATGCTTGAACTTATCGTTTATTAATTGTGAACCATGTAGTAATATAAGAATGATAAAATTTTATGGAAAAATGGTACACTATAATATATAAATGAAACAATATATTGAATTTTTGCTCATCCCAAAGCTTTAGTATAAATATTTGCATTATTTTATATTTTTAGGGATTTCTTATTTGTACACTTGCGAAGTACTTATTGATAAAAATTAGTTAGCTTTTAGTTTTTGATTTAAAGGACTTCTCTTTGTTTGATCCCACAGGTCATTGCATGGCAAATGAACAATACATTGGACAGCTCAAAGAGACATTTGCTACAAGTGTCCCAAGTCGAATTGCCGCTTTCTTTGGAGAGCCGATTCAGGTACACTATACTCTTGTGGAGTGTTACAAGATATGTAGTCTTATAGTCACCATGCTTTTGCGTGTCTCATCTGTTGCTTTGCCACACTGAATATCAACATTGCACTGTATGTCATGAATGTACAGTAATATTAGCAAATAAAAAGTCCTTGTTAGGATGCCATCCATGTTTATTGTTTTCCCATTATCAGTGTGATGATTGCTTGTATTAATTAAGATGGGACTGTGGCATTGTTGTGTTGTGTTTTGTCTGGTTTGTAAAGGGAGTCGGGGGTGCTGTGCAGTACCCTGAAAACTACCTCAAGGAGGCTTATAAACTTGTAAGAGAGAGAGGAGGGGTCTGCATTGCTGATGAGGTTTGATACACTTTTTATTTATTTTAAAAATCAGTATCATAGTAATATTGTTTAAAGGACTTTAACCTGCATTAATCTATAGTTTTGGCCAATTTTGAGCAGCGCAAACAAGCTGTAAACACAATATTGACATATTATCAACAGCCATAAAGTTGAAGACTGTAAAACCAAAATAATGAGCTAAAAGACTAAAAACCTTTTGTAGAGGGGACCTGCAGTCAGTTAATAATTCTTTGTGGGTTTATCACTACGAGCAACCCCTTTCAGATTACATATACTCATTTAACACATAGTTAACTTTAACAAATTGCAGCTTTCACGAAAGTAAAAGCACTTTCTTCCCAAGGGACAACAACTGAGATGAATCAGCTTATTACTTATCTTGACAGAAGTACTTATCTATCTCAGATAAGACAAAGGCATATAAAAAACACACTATAAGAATATGTTTTAATGTTAAATAATAATGGCTGCTATGGACTGCTATGGTGTCTTTTAGTATGTATCTCTTGAGCACCTCTGAATAAAAATGTAAATAAATGTAATCTATTTTGTACCTAACAGGTCCAGACTGGATTTGGACGAACGGGAAGTCACTTTTGGGGTTTCCAAGGTCATGGCGTCTTTCCTGATATAGTTACAATGGCAAAAGGCATTGGTAATGGATTCCCAATGGGAGCTGTTGTTACAACACCAGGTGAGATAATACTGTGAAATATACAATCCTTGTTTGAAAATCTGCTTGTAAGTTCATAAAAGATTGAATACAGCTATGAAGCATGTGTATAGTGTATTGTTCTTCATTATTTCCAATATTAATTTGGTAAGATGGACGAGAGATGAGACAACCTCTGTCTGGTTTCCAGGTAGGGACGAATCATAGCTTTATTTTGTGAGTTGGGAGTTTGGACTAATTTGACTAAACAAGCTCAAAACAATAACGGCCTATGGATGAATATACTTAAAAAACATTCATGATGCAAGGCAGACCAGAAGTAATTTACCATTTCAAAGATGCTCTTAACCCTCCCTATTCTCACCTACAACAAGCATAAATAATTCATCACCACCTCAGGTACATATAATACATGTACTTGTAACTGAGTAATAAGGTGTTGATCACACATTCATGTGGGTGAATGAAATTGTAGATTCTCAAGCCTCACCACTTCACCCTCAAGGATTCAAGGCTCACTGCTGAAGGCGGAAGACAGAGAGGACACTTGAGTTCTGTTGATCATTACCTATAATGTGAGTGGATTGTAGTGTGAAAGAGAACACACCAATGGTTATTAATGGGCTTTCTGGGACCAAATCCTTTAATACAACAATACAATACTATAGCATCTGTGTTGAGTACAGAGAAAATGATTGGCTGCACTCTCTCGACCCTCGCCTCTATTGCTTGTTGCTATGGTGCTCTACCTTTATTTCTATGTACCCAAGCTGACCTGATGCAGACTAACAGCTATTGTTGGCACTGAATGCGTGATCTCATGTTCCTTATGTTATTTATTAAGGTTGTTGCCACAGCTCCTTCTTATTTATCGATCTTTGATACTTCACTCAAGGACCCCACTGTTTTTTTATTTAATTTTTATGTCATTCTGATATCCTACTTGGTGACATTCCTGTAAAGGTACAGAGGCTAACATGAAATCACCTTGAAATGATTTGTAATGTACTATATTGTCTGAAGAAATATGTTTTTTGGCTTCAATCAAATAGGTTTTGATTTGGAGCAGCAGTTGGTGGAGGTCTGAGCTTGTTTCTTTGTGTGTTCCCCAGAAATTGCAGCCTCATTTGCCAAGGGAGTTCATTTCAACACCTTTGGAGGAAATCCTGTTGCTTGTGCTGTTGCTTCAGCAGTACTTGATGTAAGAATTCATCTTCTCTTTGTACAACCCGAGAGAAAGTTCATTTTGATCAGAATTCAATTGATTTCTGCAGGATATTGTTGTAGCTGCATCTGAAAACTAAAATTCCTAATTACAGAAGCACACTGAATTATAATCCAGACATGACTATGATATTTTTACTTTACAGACTATCAAAGAGGACAGCGCGCAGCAGATCAGTCTTAACGTGGGCACCTATCTGCTGACAGAACTGGCAAAACTCAGAGACAAGTATGAGATTATCGGTGATGTGCGTGGAAAAGGCCTGCAGATCGGTGTGGAAATGGTCAAAGACAAGGTATTGAGTTTGTAACAGAAGTGGCACTCACCTCCCCTCACGTGCTCAATCAACGTGTGTGTCTGTGCTGTTTCCCCCTGGGGCAATGGTTCAGCAGTGCCCCAGTTAACCATTAGCCGGAGCAGCAGTGACCATCTGTAATTTATGAAGAGAACAATCTCAGTTGCAGTGCATGTAGTACTGACTGAAGTTTCTTGTTGAAAGTATTGCATTAAAATAGATCCAGCAAAAGGAAGAGCCAGTACAGAAACATTTGGTAAAATAAGACCAGAAGTAATTACAGATTTGGGGGAAATGTTCAGTTTTGTCTTTTGTTTTTTTTATTCTGGCAAATATCCTGCTGTGTCAGTTTTGTTAAGTGTCTAATTTAAACCAATGTTCCTCATTGTTTTCCTGTGTTTCGTATATATAAACATGGTTTGTGAGGTAGAAGGATTCTGGCTCTCTAACTCCATATTTTGCTTTCTTTTTTTTAACCCTGGAAACACATGCAGTATCTGTCTGCAATAAACACAACATAATGTAAAGTAACAAGGACATTGATTTCAGAATGTATAATATAGCAAATATAGGACAACTGCAATGGCTAGAAAAAATTGTTAACTTGGATGTTGTCCTTTTTATTCCATCTCATTTCCATCTGATTATACGGAAATGTTATGAAACACCCTTCATGATATATTGATTCAATGTAAAAAATACAGTTCAGTTTACAGTTAAAATAATAACTGATTGACCATGAGATGAACGTCTTATTGCTTGAGGACACCTATTGACATCTGTAATTGGCCTGGAAATTGAAAATGTAGTTGACTTAGTTACTGTATACTCACTGTGGTTACTGTAACACATCCTCACCTCTTCTCTTATCATCCACAGGCCAGCAGGGACCCGCTGTCTCCTGAGGCAATGGGTGAGATCTTTGAGGACGTCAAGGACATGGGAGTCCTGATAGGGAAAGGAGGACTCTATGGACAGGTAACACCGCTCCACTGTCAGTCTGTCAGTTCATTTTTTGCTGAGTAAGCTTGTGATATAAACACAGTTGGCACCTACATCAGAAAGCTTGTTGTTTTGTTGAAAACAAGTTAGACAGACATGTTTGCGTAGCATATTAAACACTTTTTTAAATGCTTTTTGGTAGTGGATTGATTGAAAAAATGCTCTGATTATTAAAAAAATTACTGCCACTGTTACAAACACTGTTGCAGCCTTTCAGCAGGACCATGTTTGGTAATTTTGTCTCGAGCTCTGCTCATCATTTATCAGTCTAAATGGTTCATTTTGGTATGTCAGGAAATTATTACACTGCAGGTAGTTTTTACTGGCTTTATAAAATAAAATACTGTAGGCATTTTTACTGCATAGCGATTATTATACTTAAATAAAAACATTGAATATGGGGCATATGTTTGTAACACCCCAAACACTGTGTCAAAATGCCACAATAGTTCAGACCTCAGTTTTTTAATTGAAAACGATTTAGTGTTCTTGGCTTTAAACATTTGTTATTTGCATTTAATTTTAACTGCAATAACGGCACAGTTTTCATTATGATATAAATGTCCATATGGGCTATTTCTAAACTGCAATATCTCAGAACAGAACCCCACAAAAGCCATGCCAAAAAAAGAACCAGGAACCACCACTGAATTCAGGAATAATATAATAATAAAAATGTTTAGTGGTTGTTTTAACCTATAACCTTTAATCTGATGAACATTGCTATTTCTGCTGTTTAACATATGCTCCTGAAATGTTTAAAGTGGCTTCGTCATTAGTATGCGACACAGAATGAAGCCCCTTACCTGGTTACACATTTTCCTGGTAATCTCTGCCGCTCCATAATCTCCCCTCCCCTTGTTTTCTGTTTTTTTTTACCTCTTCAGACCTTCCGCATCAAACCCCCCATGTGCATCACAATGGAAGACGCTGATTTCTTCCTGGCAGTTTTTAACAAGTCCATCCACAATTACATGGAAAGAAGATGAAAGTTAGTTTAAGGTCAGCTGGATTGCTCAATGCCAAACAGCAAACCTGGAAACCCACTCAGCAGTGTATTGCATTTTTTGGACATCTTTTAAAATGTTAAAAGTTATTTTCACTTTCTGAACCTTTGCATAGCAATTATGAAACTATGTTTAAATATGCTTTAATTAGAAGTATCAATACACTTAACATTCATAAGAAAAAGTATTGTACAGTGCCTTTCTAACAACTGACTTGAAGTTAATTTAGCTCTTTATGGATCTTCTTTATCATGCTTGGATGTAACATTGTGTCATCATTTTACAATTTGTAATTTCTCAACGCAATGTAATAATAATGAGTCTGTGAGCTTGTGGAACAACCATTTGTGCTATTACACATTGGTCACACTGCCCCCTGCAGGTATAGGTTCTACTGTTCTACCTATTTGTGGTATGGAAGCCAAAAATGGCTACAGGTTTGAATTATCTTTTTAATCCCCAAATGGCATAATTGCCATTCTTGCCTGATACCCTGTATATGGGTGACCTAACTGATATATAATTCAGTTTTTCAGCCCACTGAAGGGCAACCAGTTCAAGATTCTTAGACTTACAGTTGCTCATTTTGTGTTCAGGATATTTAAGGCCCCTGCCAGTGAATGCTATGGGTTGTAATTTACCCCCATAATCTTGGGAACGCACTACCTCAAACCCCCATGACTCTCATCCACCTCCAACATAAGTGGCTTCCAGAAAATCTGTTTAAGCAATTACAGTTGTTGCAATCTGTCCTTACACACAGAGTCTTAAGACTTCTGCCCCTTTGCTTGATCCTATCTGGATGATTTGTCTTCTCTATCAAGTCTACCTGGTGTTGATCATTACCTGTTGTCTGAAGTAAAGCTGAACATTTTACTTTAACTAAATGGTCTCTGAGTTGTGACTTTTGGTCCAAAATTTCTTTACAGATTTGTTACAAAATGGGAAGGGCTCTTTTTTTCTTCTTTGCAGTCCTGTCTGTAGTATGTGCACATTCATATGCTTCCTTTTTTTTTTAACCTGAAGTATTGGAGTCAAATGAGGACTATTACTTTCTCAAATGATTAAGCTCAGTTAGATCAGTTAATATGATTCCATCCCAATTCAGACTGGAAGGAAAGGTGTTCAATTCCCCAGAAGAATCCCATGTGTTACCAACACCATAGTAGGATCCATTGTTTCTTACTTCCTTGTGATTCTTAAAGTCAAATTCTGGTTCATTGGGTGTAGGTGTATGATTATAAATATAGGTTATACAACCCTGAAATTCCACAAAAACCTTCATTGGACATCACTCTATCAGCATCCTAGCAGTTTGAAATGTGACCATATCATGATCAGGTTTCAAACAGGCATCATTTTACCTCACATTTGTAAGAAGAACATGAGTTCTTAAGTCTCCTTTCACCAATGAGGCTTACACCTCTTACAGAAACAAACCCAAAGCTCAGAGCCGTATGATTTGTGCAATTCAAAATGAATTGAGTTGTATGCGTTCCTACTAATTACACAAGGTATCATTTTCTCATAGTTTCTGTTTGAATCCCTCCTTAAAATAGCAGACATCCAAAGGCCACATCCAATTCATTGTGACAAAAACAAGTAACAGTCAGACACTTGGAAGTTTGTCACTGTTAAAACTGAATATTTTTCTCAAAGAAAGTCTATAATTTTGGTGACTAACAAACATCTATATCTAACTAACTATCCAATTCAACCTCCCCCTCGGTGTTTACCAACTAGACAACTAAGCCCCCAGCGCTTTGTTCTCAGCTCCTTCCTGTTCATGGTGTACAAGACTGAAAAGAACTCAGAGAGAACGCTGTTGTGGAGTTTGTGGATGATGCTACCATCATCAGCCAGGTTTCAACAACAGCAAGTCTTGGCAAACTAGAAAGTAAGCTGAATATCCGTGGGCAAGTCACTCAACCTCACCTGATGTCATGGCAAGAATGGCTACAATATGATAGTGTTGTTTGGCTCTTTGTTCGTTTCCCATTTACAGAGCCAGGGTTGTGTACAAATACCAGATTTGTTTTAGCACACACAAAACAAACAGCTATCAGACTATGAGGAGATATTTGCTGAATTTAGAAAAAAGTGTATTTCATTAAAATCGCATAGCCTACCTTTAAAGTTCACAGAAATGAACAATGGAATGTGTTTATCACCAATGAAAACAGTACATGAATGTGTGCTGTGGAAGTGCAAAACCAAAACAAGTAATGCAGAGTGGATGAGCGATAAAGGAAGGGAGAAACAGAGGGAACACATTGGACCAGCTTTTATTGCTTAAGCTTCATCAGTCTGATTAATGTCCCACAAACAATTGCCTGGTGAGTTTGGCCAGAAGAGCCTCCAAGACATTAGAACATCACACTTTACACTTCTTCCTTTAGTGCTACTTTTATAGAGTTAATGTATTGCCCAATTTGTTGTTTATAATCTATTCTAATTTATATATATATTGTTATAATATTTGAATATCTGTTTATATTTTATTTGTTTGTAGCAAGGAGGGGGGCGTGAATGCGTGTAATCCGGCATTGTATAATGACCACTAAAAACACTTGAACCTTGAATCATACTCCCACTCACCTGTGCGGGGCTATTTTCTTCTCTGGCCTCCAAACAGGAAAGAACCAGAACCATCCAACACTGACTTGCATTCTTCCTAAACTCAATTCCCAATGAGTGAGCATGTAGTGGAAATAGTGAGCAGGTGCCACTGGTTATATATTTATCCATGTGACGTTGCAGAAAAATCATTGTAGTTTGGTGGGATCAGGGTACCATTGGCTGCGCACTGTCCACCCATCCATGTCACTTTGTAGAAAAAGAAAAACCTGAAGTGAAGAGAGTACAATAGCTAAGTGCCATCTGTACTGTACCTGCTCAACATGTATAAAGTTGCTTCCTGTCTAAGTGGCCGCTATGCAGGTCTCATGGGACAGTCCTGCTGTTCACCTGGTTTGGCCAAATTTCACCTGGGAAGTGGTGAGTTACCATGGAGATGAACAAAAAATATGATTTGTTGGTCTGATGCTGATGCTTCTGTGTAGGAGGTTTATTATGGACCCTTTGTTTTTGTGATAGTAAGTGTAGAGATTCAGGTGACCATCAATTTTTCTGGTGAATTTGATCAGCTTGTTGGCTCATTAATTAATTAGCTAATATATTTTTACAAGATAACCTGTGTAAAACTCAGGGATAAACATAAGTTTAACTGCTGCAGTAGATCTTTTTCCTTTATTTCATTTGCAGGTGTTTTATTTAACTTCTTTTTGTTCTTAAATTAGTTTTTTGTTTATATCTACAATTTCTTTAAAGTCTTTAACTTTTTTTTTAAAGCCCTTTGTAACCTTGTTAAAAAAGTTCTATGTAATAATGATACATATATATACATATATATGTATGTATATATATGTTATTGTTATTATTATCATTATAAGTTGGTGTACCACACTAGGTAATATATTCACTGCTATTCAAAAACAGACTTTATCAGGTACATTATGCAAACAATGCAAACTGTATTAGATTAAATGACAGCAAAAAAAAAAACATAATTCTGCACACATTGCAGTAAAATACTTTTCTGTCATATTATCTCATTTTAAACATGAGGGTTAAATTGAGGGTGCGTGGTAACATGTGATTTAGACTTGTACAAAATGGAAATTTTTCTGTGCTCAAACTAAATGTTTCTCCAGATGGTAAAATATATATAAAAAAATAGTTTCATCTCTCAGTCGGACCAGTTTTAACATTTTCTAGCCTTTGGTAGAAAAACAGGAAGTAGTTTGCACAATGTGAAGTTAATGTGGTAAATATTGACCAGATAATTCAGAATGTCATGCATCAATTGAAGTTACAACCATGATGTGCAACAACAACTTTACATCAGAGCAGTAGCCTGGTTCCAGGTTTCTGAATTGCTGTCCACATCTACAATTTCTTCAATGATTCCATGGCAATTCACCAGTACATGGCAATTCAATGTGATACAATATAGAGTCTAGAATAAATTTCAAGTCCTTGGGGAAAATGTCACGACAGATTGTAACACAAAAAAATGCCCCAAATGTCACCAAAATGTCTTTGATGGATTTGGATTTCTTGAAAAACTAAATAATCTCCTTTACCTATTTTCTGAATTTCAACTGAAATCATTTCACAGGTGCAGTATGTCAGAAATCCGCCCTCAAATACCGTCCGGCAGACCTCCCAGAGCTGCCGCCATGCAATTTCAAGCCAGATGAATACAAGGTAAAAGGAACTTGCATCCAGAAATGAATTCCAAAATTACATATAATTTGGCTGAAAGGTGAAATATATTAACAGAAAAGCAGAGGGCCAAGAACATCGCCCTGAACTACTTTAAGTCATAAATACTGGTGTAATATTATTATTGGAAACACATTGTGTTCTTTCAGATAGGTAAGTTTTTAACCAAGAGAGAACCTCTCTGCCTCTCAGCTTCTCCCTCCTGCCACATTCCCACTTCTTGGAATTTTTTTTTGCCTGTTTTGGACTGCCTCTCTTGTGCCTCTGTCATCTGCATTTGGGTCCTACCCAGGTAGTCTCCTTTGCTGTAATTCTTCTGTGTATCTTTGTCTCTTCAGGGTATGTCCAAGGGGCAGATGATGGAGATCCGCAGACAGAATTGCAACCCAGTGACCATGAAGATTACCTATTATAAGAAACCAATGTTCATCCACCAGGGACACATGCAATGGCTGTGGGATGTGGATGGGAGGCGATACCTGGATCTGTTTGCTGGCGTGGCTACAGTCAGTTTGGGCCACTGCCACCCGTAAGGTCCTCCTTCGCTGTGTTGCACAGTGGT
This sequence comes from Dicentrarchus labrax, assembly GCF_905237075.1. NCBI lineage: Eukaryota > Metazoa > Chordata > Actinopteri > Moronidae > Dicentrarchus > Dicentrarchus labrax. Next base: position 8,763,755 of record NW_026136710.1, read on the forward strand.
GTTTTATTCTGATTTACAGTTTGAGCTCAAAAATGTTTGTTTTTGTTTTGACCCTGATATCTGTGGATACAGGAAAGTGACAGCAGCCGCACAGAAGCAGTTGAAGACCCTGTGGCATACTACAAACATCTACGTCCATCCTACTCTCCATGAGTATTGTGAGAAACTAGCGTCCTACTTACCAGATCCTCTTAAGGTACCATAATGGATATTATCACCTGAGTGCGTGAGCCTGGATAAATATGTAGACTGTATTAAAATGCTTGCTGGTCTGTGTTCCCCTGTCCAGGTGATATATCTGACCAACAGCGGCTCAGAAGCCAATGACCTGGCTATGTTGATGGCTCGACTTCACACAGGCAACTTTGACATCATCACTTTCAGGTAGAAGTCTTGTGTGCTATATAATTACATGAAAGTAAGAAATGTTTTTTTTTAGTAATACGTTAAAACGTTCAAAATGTTTCTTTTTTTGTTTTTTACCTTCCAGAGGGTCATACCATGGTGGCACCCAACAGACAATGGGTCTTACCTCCAACATGCCATATAAATACCCTATTGCTACAAGTTCAGGCTGCACGCATGTATGTATACATTAATGTATTGCAGTGTCATACGTAGCAATTTACGACACAAAGCACATTTTAATTCATGCTTTAATTAGGTTGAATATATTGTTGCACTACACCATCATATTTCAACCTTGTGCAACCAATAAGAGTTGAGCAAATGAACCATGTGCTCCACCCAGTTATTATCTTGTGTGCACAAATTATCTTATGTGGAAATAATAATTTGTGTCTACAAGATAAAAAAACAAATCATGTTAAGGGCTCCATATTATGCAGCTGTTAGCTGCTTAGCATTAGCTGCACCACTATCCATACAAACAAACAGGAGAAGCTATACATTAATGCTAGCTTTCTTTTTTAATGCTGTGGGAGCATTCCAGGTTTCATGATGATTACTTTGTGCTGATTACTTATGAGTGACTGTTGCTGTCAGGTTGATCAGCTGACTATATTTCTGCCCAATAAACAGACCATGTGTCCTGATGTGTTCAGAGGCCCGTGGGGAGGAAGCCACTGCAGGGACTCTCCTGTGCAGACCATCAGAGACTGTAGCTGTGCCCAAGGTACACAAGCACATGCACCCAGGACTCAGTACACTCCGGTTATCTCTCTTGCTGCTCTCATTAAGTCTGTGGGAATATGTATTAGGATCCCTTCTGCAATATTCCCACAATAAATTAATATATGTTCAACTTTCACAGGAAACCTCCTGCTTTGTAAGAGTGAATGCTTGACCTTTGAGAATGTGTGGTCTTGGTCCAAGGTGAAAGGAAATGTATAGTGTATGCCTAATTTATTTTTCTGTGTAGCCCTCGGTAACGGCTCGAAGGGACATTTTAGTTAAAGTTTAGTTATTTTGCAAGCAGTTAATTTACTATATTTATGTAGTGTAGAGCATTTTGACAAAAATCTGTTGCCTTTTTCAAACTTTTTCCTGAATGTCACGAAGGTGAGACAGGTAAGTTTTAATCCTGATAATCAGACAAAACAAGTTCTTTATAAAGTCTCCTTCTTTTGATTCTTTTCCTCTTTTGACATTATACAAGTTTCAGGAATTTTAGCTGTATCGTATGCCTGTGTCTCAACAGTCCACCTGGAAATGGTCAGTATTTTATCATATCTATATGACTATTTATATTCAAAACACACACAACAGTTACACTGTAAAATAAAATATATGAACACCAGATTTAGTAAAATTAGGCAGTTGTAATCGTAGGCCATAAGGACAAAATATTTACGAAAATATTTGAAATCAGATGAATTTCCTATTCATCCCATCAAGTCAACTTGTTTTATTAGAACTAAATCCTAGATACTAATTCTTCCAGAAAGTGCCTGTTCTCAAGTATTTTATATATATATATATATATATATATATATATATATATATATATATATGTCATGCTGCAACGTATTTGAATAAGATTTAAAGTGTAATTTATTTAAAAGATTTAACTTGACGTCAGAACTGTGAATCATGGTATTGTGATATGAGAGATCAATACTTTTATATTGCATTGTATTGAATGGAAACAATTTATTGAATAATTACTCACCTCTAGGCTGTTGTAAAGCCATAAATATTGCATTTATACATACTAATTTGTGTATAATTACTGTCACCAAAATAATTTTCTTTGATCCCACAGGTCATTGCATGGCAAGTGAACAATACATTGGACAGCTCAAAGAGACATTTGCCACAAGTGTCCCAAGTCGAATTGCTGGTTTCTTTGCAGAACCTATTCAGGTACTATATTTTGTTGTGGAGTGCCTTATGGGTGTGATATTTGCAAATAAAAACATGCATTTATAGAGAAATGTGCTTTCTTTCTACAGGGAATGGGAGGAGCTGTGCAATATCCCAAAAACTACTTAAAGGAGGCTTACAAACTTGTGAGAGAGAGAGGAGGGATCTGCATTGCTGATGAGGTGAGTTACGATGTAACAAGGCTACGGTCAAGCACTACTGGCCTCTATTATAAGGCTCGAAAGGTAAAGGTGAAAATGTGGTGGCAATTTGTGATAGCAAGTTACTTGGCAGAGCCTGTTTGTATGTTCAAAGTAGGTTCAATATTCATGGTTCAAGGTTTTATTGTCATTTTACAATACAGGATTGCACAAGATAATGCAGTTATAGCCCCCTGCATGCTATACACGAAGGACATGTATAAGCAGATATTCAAATATTTAATTTTATTAATTTATTTAACCTTTATTTTGTTAATAGTCAAAAGACATTATGGTAAAAGAGGTTATGATAACAGTATTTAAAGTCACAGACCTTGACAGCTAACTCATTTAACAGATTTTAGAATTTACATAAAAGAGACTAGAGCATTCAACTTGATGGTATCTTGAAACTTATCCCAGGATATAATAATTAATAATACAATAATTAAAAGCAGTTTTTTACCAGTTTGATGTTGACTTGAGGGACCTCAAGAACTAACCAATCCTGATATCTTGTCTGGTAGTGAATTGTGCACCATGTAATGAAGGATAACAGTATACAAGGCAGCTTATCTAACATTGCTTTATAAACATACAGCAATTGCTGTTTTCTCCTGGTCTCCAAGGGACGACAATCCTACTGCCTGATAAAGAATACAATGATGTGATCTAAAATGATTACCAGTAATGAAAACAAAGTGCTGAATGATAAACAGTGTTTGCTTATGCATCACTTTGCCAGACGGCAGCAGGGTGAACAGGCTGTGGCTGGGGTGGGAACTGTCTTTTGGTGTCCTTTGTGTTCTGCACAGGCACCTCACCACTATTACTTGTGCTCAGTGACTTTAATCATCCACTTCCATCTTTTTAGCACTAATGCTCGCATCATATATCATGAAATTTAAGTTGGAAAAATGCAAACAAATTGTGCCTGACAGGTCCAGACTGGATTTGGGCGAACAGGAAGCCACTTCTGGGGTTTCCAAGGTCATGAAGTCATTCCTGATATGGTTACAATGGCAAAGGGCATTGGTAATGGATTCCCAATAGGAGCTGTTGTTACAACACCAGGTGAGATAATACTGCGGGACATACAATCCTCCTTTGAAATTCATCGAAACATTAAACACAGTTAATTATTTCTGCTTTTAAACAGTCAAACAACACTAGAAGAGATGACAAATATGATCTATTTGAGTCTGGAAAAACATTTTCAATCTGTAATAATTACACAATCATACCGCAGCTGTGGAACATTTGTATGTACGTGTCACAGAGTAATAATGGTCACTTCAATTGAATGTGCAGTACATTGGCTCTGCCTATGTTTGTGCTGACCAAATATCAGGTTCAAATTAAATTGTCATTTCAAAGATAAACAAATACAGCTGAATAAAATGCTGTTTTTCTCAGGGCCAGAATATACGAAGAAAACAGAAAACATTGTCAGAATTCATATGTTTGTTATGGTACAGCCTTACAGCCTTGAAATAAGTATGTCTGCTTCTGCGAATGGATATGGACTCACAGGTTGCTCAGGTGTTATTTATTTAGATAATAGCTCTCTCACCAATCCTTCGATGACCCACTGTTTCATTTTCCATGTGGCTATAAAACCCTACTGGGTGTAATTTAAAAGTTCAGAAACCAACGTGAAAACTCTGATATTTCTGCCAATCATTTGTAACCGATGTAGTCTGAGAAAATATATTTTTAAGTGTTAATTTGAGGCAGCGGTGAGTGGAGATGTGAGTTTGATTATTTGTGTGTTTTCCAGAAATTGCTGCTTCTTTTGGAAAGGCCTACCACTTCAACACCTTTGGGGGAAGTCCTATAGCTTGTGCCGTCGCTTCATCAGTGCTTGATGTAAGGATTAATCTCGGTTTTCTACATCAGGCCTGTTAGCACAAGAGAGTTTTAATTTGATTGAAATCCAGTCTTGTATTGTTACTGTAGCTGAAGTTGAAGAGGTCATAACAAGCACACTGAATTACAGTGCATGTTTCTTTTTTCGGCTACACTTATCTGCTCTGTAAATCATATCCTGTGTGAGGAAAAAAACATTGGGGCGAACCAAAAGAGAGAAATGTATATTTTATCTTATATGTTATGGTATATTATATATTTTTTAAATTATGGTGCCTCCTACTTTTACATTAAGTTCATCATCCGTCTACATAGATTGAAGTTTCAATACAGCCAATCAATTCATTTTATTTGAAACAATATTTGCATAAACCAGTAATGTCACATCATCAAGCAGACACTGATACTGACAAACACCTCGACAGCAGCCTGCTACACAACACAAGAGCCGCAGATTTAAAAACCACCCACAGCATTCCTGCTCATCTTTCTCCTTCTTATCTAACTTAAAAACACAGAGACACGCATTGTCCTGCGCCTAAGCTTGTCGAACGAGCGACCAAACAGACATTCCCTGGAGAGAAATGCAAAGCAAACATCAGTTTGCAGGCTAGTTATTTGATCAGCTGTAGCACATTAAACAGCATAAAAATCTAACTGCAAATATTTGGCCTGTTTTGTTTTTCAGTTTGGTCCTTGCTCTCAATATCACAGCTAACAAAGCAGTGTCTGCCCCATGACTTATAAGCCACAGCGCAACTTTGTTTGCTTTGTCTATTGTTCCCCTGCCAGGGTTTTAACTTGTTCAGCTTTGACGTCCTTTGACCTGAGAGTTTGTGACTTTGACCAATAGCAAGCTGCCTTGACACTTGTGCTGACCTTTGAGGGGACTGCAAAGCAAGCAGAGCAGTGGTTTAATGAGACTAGAGTTGATGGTACAGTCATGTCTTTTGAATAAACTGTGTGAACTTTTCCTGCTAGTGACTGAGGTGAGCGAACCAGCTAAAGAGAAACAGTAGAGAGAAACTGGAGAGAATCTCAGAGAGCTATTTTCACTGCAGTTAGCTTGCCATGCCTTGAAAATAAAACTATTAACAATAAGACACTGATTATGATTTATAAACCAAACATGACTAACACTCAATGTTCTTACTCAACAGACTATCAAAGAAGACGGCATACAGCAGAACAGTCACAATGTGGGCACCTATCTGTTGACTGAACTGGCAAAACTCAGAGACCAGCATGAGATTATCGGTGATGTGCGTGGAAAAGGCCTGCAGATCGGGGTGGAAATGGTCACAGACAAGGTATGGCGCTTGTAACAGAAGTGACGCCTGCGCTGGGTCCCCGGGGGCCATGGTTCAACTCAGTTAACCTTTATGCAGCAGTGATGAACTGTAACTATGAAGAGAAAAATCAGCTGAAGTTCAGACATGTTCTTTTGGTTCAGTTAAATCTGGAAGATACTGAATTAGAAAAGGGAAGAGAGAGAGAACCAGAAACTTCTCAAATATCACAGTTGCCCTACAGCAAATACAAATTTGGGTTAAGCTTAGTGAAACACTTAGTTCTCTCACTTACTAACCCTTTGTATTTGTAATTTACCATATTCTCTGCTAGAAAAGCTTGTATAGTAAAAGTTTGGTTAGACCCTTACCAAGATCTGCACTTAGGTAGGTTTCATGACCAATGGCTGAAAAAACACTGTCAGACTTAGTAACAAATAAACATTATTATCATCCATCCATGTCACCCATGTATTACTTTAAGGTTTATTAAGGTTTTTCTGTTAGTTTGTCGCAGTTGTTCCCCACAGCGAATCAAGGAACTGACCAACCCATCATGCGCAATACCTGACACTATTCATTCATGGATAAATGTCTTATCCAACTCTATTTTCTATTGTGAAGAATGTCCTTTAGTACAATGAATTACATTCCAAGTGAGTAACTGATCTTCGGAGATTATTTTCTGCTACCTTGTTTGAACCCCTCGACCATTATTAACCTGGAAACTGTTGATGTAGTAGCCAGTAGTCAGGCCATTTTGCTTGAAGTGGTTAGTTTCTCAGACACAGGCAGATGAAAATGTTCATAATGTTATTTACTTGATAATAGTTTAATGTAACAGCTCCAGCCACATCCACATATTTATCTCTCCTCTATCATCCACAGGTCAGCAGGAGCCCGCTGTCTCCCGAGGCAATGAGTGAGATCTTCGAGGACATAAAGGACATGGGAGTCCTGATAGGGAAAGGAGGAGTCTACGGACAGGTAACCACACCATCCTTAATGTAGCCCGCCCCTCTTGTCACTTTATTTTGCAGGGTCACCGGCATGTTTTTTCTTTTTAGCCATATAATCCCAAACTCACTACATTGACCTTGTATATTTGAAGTAGAAACTAACAGTTGTTTGCTGCTATGTTAATGTTTTAAATCTCCTATATAAAAAAGCGAGAACTGCTGTTATCTTTGCTTTTCAACAGTTTGTTTAATTGTGAATTTAACTTTAAGTTCCTGTATTTGTGCCCTTGTTTAGCATCTTTCTCACTTTTTTCATCGAACGGCTTTGTTTTGTAACTAATTTAATGAAACTACGACCTTATTCTCATTACATTATGACATAAAATATTACAACTTTCTTCTAGAATTGTCAGATTTTTATGAACAGTGGCCCCAACAGACAGTCGAATACACAGCCAGAACCCACATTGCAAAGTAGATTGTTGTCGAGATCAAGCAAGCAAGTAAAAACATGTTACACAAGTTGTTGGTATGACTTGTTTTTTTTTCACCCTGCATCAACAAAGACCCGGTTCCTTTTAGTATTGGCTTGATAAAAGGTTTCAAACAAAGAGATTTCCTCCCGGTATTCCATGGTACCTTTAATCATTTTGTGTCTGTTTGATCTAGCTGTTGTAGCCTTCGATTAACCCCATCTCTGGTAGTTGTGCCTCCATCTCTGCTCTTAACTCATCACTGTGAAAGCAGCAGATTGCCTTCACTAGCTTCAGAAAATAAACGCTGCAGATATTTTCATTTTATTATTATCCCACTAGAACAAAAATAGAAGCATACGGGGCTGTTGTTGTTAAAAGGAAATTTACTGCGGAGTCAAAATGTCACTGCCAACACACCTCGTCTCTGTTAAAGAGAAAAAGAGGTATAACATGAAAAATAATTGCATTGAAAATGTATTTATTCACAAAGCAGCAATGAATGTATCAGCTGTAAAGCTTTGCTCTTACCTTGGCCTTGCCTTTGAGAGCATTTTCTCATGCTTGAATAACTGTTACAATAATACCTCTTACAACAAATTCCAACTCACACAACAACATGTTGTGCTTTTTTACTGATAGATCTACTTAAACATTTTACCAGCCTATGATTACTCCCATCTCTAAATGAGTGTGCCTTCGGTATGTGACAGAGAATTAATGATCGCCCCACTTGTCTTCTGTTTTCTCACCACGTCAGACCTTCCGCATCCAACCCCCCATGTGCATCACCAAGGAGGATGTGGATTTCTTCCTGGCAGTTTTTAACAAGGCCATCAACAACTACGTCGACAGAAAATGAACGGATGTAACTCAATGCCAAGGACCAAACCTGGAAACCTGTTTGGCAGTGGCTTGCATTTTTGTAAATGCTTTAAACTGTAATGCTTATCATTTTGCTGACTGCTCTATTAGATGCACTTTAAAACTTAACTACGCATGTTATAATTATGAAGACACCTAAGCTGCTGCTTTGTAATTCCTTTTTTCTTTTATATTAAACACTCATTATTCAATACACTGGACAAACATCACAACTTGGAGGGAAAACATGTTGTGGTTAGGACACTGTTTTGTAGTTTAACACTATAGACAGTATATATATATATATATATATATATATATATATATATATATATATATATATATATATATATATATATATATATATATATATATATATAACAATGTAGTCACTGACTATACTAGGTATCTGAATGTAATTATCTCATGTTTGCTGAAACAGCTGTTTGTGCATTTACATATTGCTTAAATATGCCATTTTATATACCCGTCACACCAATAAAACTGCATTTAAAAAAGGTATAGGTGCATGTTTTGTACAGACCATTCCAACATACAGCAGTTTATTGTTAAAACAGGGTTATTGAGGCATTAATGCAAATCATTCCAGAGTTGTTGTATAAATACCAACATGCAGTATCACTTTTATTTTTATGATGCAGTAATACCACTTTTGAGCTCTTCATGACAAACCAAGAGAAATGATTCCATAAAACAGTAAAGGATCCGATGAAAAGGTGTTTGTTGTGTGCATACTGTATGGTTTTCTCAACTGGTTCATCAGTACAGAGGATTTCATAAGTTACTGGGAGAGGTACAGAAAACAGCATTCCAAGCTGGAAGAGTCAGACAGCAAAAAAGGAGTCTCTCACACATACACAGTTGTCTCAAAGAACATGATTGTGTAATTTAAAAAGGAAAAAAACTATTCGCTCTCTGTCAGCCAATCCGGTCCATTAACGTCCACTTTCAAAAGGCTTTTTTTTTTAAAAAGTTTATCTTCCCCCTGAGAGCCTTCTCGAGAGCGTTGCTTCCTGTGTCCCTGTCTCTTTCGGGGTTCATCAGCCCAGATGAATTATGTGTTATCTGTTCTTCTTCTTGTCTTTTTTGCTCTTGCTCACGGAGCTGTGAGCGGCATTTGAGGAGAGAGCGGAGGCATGGCCGGTGGTTTTCAGATGGTCAAACAACTTGTTTCTTGTGGGGAACTCGGTGTTACAGGTCACACAGTGGAGGGTTACTTCTTTCTGGAGGTGGAAAGAGAGATATGTGATTGAACAATATAAGTATGGATAATAAACATAATGTAAGAAGTGGTTATTACATGGATAATGGTCAATGCAAAGCACATAAAAGTCTGTGTTTTACTGTACAAACCTCAGGAAACTGTTCTCCTCCTGTGTGTGACTTGACATTCTTTGGTTTGTCTTTTCCTCCCTTCTTTCCCTTTGGCTTCCCAGGGCTGTTGAGGCAACATTTACAAGACAGATAAATATAAATCTGATTTCAATTTAAAACTCTTGGATAACTCATCTTGCATAATTGAATGCAGGAATTCACTGTGTTGCTTGCATCCCGTTTATCACACAAAGACTCCGGCAACTCCTTCACAACTGGCACTGAATTATTAGCACTGTTTTGAATCGCCATGTGCTCATGCAAGGGTTTTTAAATCTTTGATTAAATGAGGTTCCTGTTTTTCCGGAACAGTTGTTTCCTCTGTTTTGAATATTACGTCAAAAACTAAATGAGAACGGAAAAAGACCAGGAAAAGGAACCCACCAGACTTCACAAGTCTAACGAGGGGGCAAGCCTTTTAAAACACTGCAGGGAGATGTCAAACATTCGGAGCCTAATCTCAGTCTCAACACAGGTTGAGAAATGTAGTTTAAGTATTTAAAGCTGCACTAATTAACATGTTTATGCCAACAATAGATCAAATTTTAATGCATGAATGAATGTAATGTGAAACGTGTCAATTGTCATCTCTATGGAGCACTTTAGTGTCGTTCGGCTCATTATTTTGGTTTTACAGCCCACAACGAGCTCTCATCAAGCTTGTTTCCAACAAACAGATGCATATTTTCCTCAGGGGTTTTCCTTAGGGCGAAAAAAAAAAAAAAAAGTAAATATTCATCAGGCTGCCGGAAACACCACTCTTAATGAATGTTGTGTCAGCTGGATGAGTAAAAAGTAATTGATTGCAAAAAAATTCACCATCAACAATTTTCCAAGGTGATAATACGACATCTGCTGCCCCCAAGTGGCTGAAATGAAGAATCATTGCAGCATTACGGTAATAAATTCCATTTCCACCAATAGATCCTCCTAAATGTTTCACGCTGGACCATTAAGGTCCATTAATTCAAGGCCAAAAATTTGAAAATGCGTGGACACTGTAAAACCATCAAAATACTCACAACCAACAACCAGAGAACCAGGTGGAGATGGCAAAAAAACAAAACTGGACTTACGTCTTCACTTCAGTGGGAGGGGGATCCTCCTGCTCCTCCGGATCTGTAGGCTCCGCTGACTTCTCAGGGGCATCTTCCTTGCATCTGGTCAGCACTGGTTTTTCCTCCGCCTCCGCGTCCTCCTCTTCTGGAGCACTCTGCTACAGCGAAGGGGAGAACGAACAGAGAAAAGTTTTAAAAGATAGATTCACTTCGCAGACATTGAGGGAACACTGAAAAACAGGCACAACTGCTAAGAGAAAGAAAAATATATAACTCACATGTACTACTTTCTGCTGTTTCTTTTTCCTTTTCTGCTTTTTGGACAGCCTGTGTAGGTGGAAAGAGAAATGTCATTGAAGACAAATACGAAATGGCATACAAGTCTAAATGTGTCAACAAGTTCTAACCACCCTGACAACCAGGTGAAAAGTAAGGTTTCTTTCCATTATCACATTCAGCTACATACTTTTGCCTTGGCTTGTCATCCTCCTCCCCCTCTTCCTCCTCCTCCTCTTCCTGCTCATGCTCCTCGTCTCTTCTCTCCTTCCCATCCAGGTTTAAACCAAGTGAATCGTCTTCTTCCTCCAGCTGTTGCCGCAGCAACGCCACCATCTCCCGGTGCTTTTTGGATTTCTCATGGTTTTTCATACTGTAGAGAAGAAAGAAAATGAACAGAGATTTAAAAGCCCATTAGGGATTTGTATTTTTATCGCCAACAAGTATTGACCTGACGTAATCACTTGAAGTAATTATTGACATTTCTCCATGGAAATCAGAAATTAAAGAGTTAAACCCACAGCAATGAATCATTTCAAAAACTACACAATTTGTCTGAAGTGTGCACGACTAGTAGTGAAGAGTAAGAAAATAAAAAAACGCTGCACAAACAATAGCTTCAACATCCCCAACAAGTTGATGAGTCAGAACGGAATCAAAAAATTCTCTCAACACATTTAAACAATGGCTACGACTGACCTTGTTATTCAAGTTTGACAATTACAGCTTTTCTCCATTGTTTGGTTAGGAACAAAAATACCTTCACCACAGAGCAAAAAGAAGGAAAAAGGCATGTTTCAACAGTCCACAACTGCAATCATTTAGCAGTTAAAATTAACCTAAGATTTTTTTAGGCCATAGATTCTGTCACCTCACACCTACTGTTTTATTATTATATTGTGACACTTTAGATAAAAATAAGCTTTGTGTGACTTTGAACGCCTTTGTCATGGGCACAGCCCGTGTCAGCCACATGTGATGAACCGTTTTCAGTGCTTTGTGTGTATGCCAAGTAGGATGTGTGGTCCTAGATGCCCATCCCACTTCCTGGTTTGCATCATGAAGATCCTGATTGGAGCAGCATATTGCGCTCTTCACCACTGCATCAGTGCATTTCAACACTGTGCTGATAAAACGTCACTAAAATCATTCATGGCCTAGTGAGATGAATTAGCATGTAGGTCCAAAAGACAGCAAGTAGGTGAAGTGGGCGGGAAGTCACTCACGCTTTATCTGATTTGAAGGATTTGTCACAGGCTGGGCAGTACAGATCATCATAATAGTCAATTGTGAGTTCGTCTCCATCAGGCTGCTCTGCATCTGTGAGTGAAAATACACAAAAACAAGACAAGGACTTTATACTTCACTGACGAACTTTTATTCAAACATAATTTGTCAATTTAACTCTGTGGAAACAGCTGGCATTGGTTTGCCTGATGTTGTGTGGAGTATTACTGGCTGCCTTTGAGATCATTAAAAATTAAAGTGTAACCTTACATTTAAACTACAGTTGACGGTGTATAAATACAGCCTAATGGGATGATGGTACGTCTTAAACTTTTTTAATTTAGAGGGACTGACGACAAACAGGTGGCTCTGACAGTGGTTAGTTTGCAAAAGTGTTAGCCCTAAAGGTGTTAATGGAGGTCCTGTTGTAGGTTTTGACTCACAGTTCAGCCTTTAATTTCTTCCGTTAATAACACAGATGGTTGTATCCTCCATGATCAGGTTGTATAATCCTTTACTTATATTCCCCACAGTATCTGTATTTACTTTCACACATTTACTGAGTATGGGAGTGTTCCATGCAGTCACTGTATTCAAGTTGTTTTATTCACTGTAATAGAAATCTGGTGTTGCAGTGACCTGAAGGTCTGCATTGGAGATGGCCTTGCTAGATGTGCGTGACTAAAAAGAAACCTGCTTCACTCTCAGCTATCTCTACCAGCATCAATAACACAAGCAGTCCGTGTTGACCAATCACAGTTCTTAATGTGCAGACGCATTTTCATTTCAGCCTGACGCACGTTGCTGCTGTAAATACAACAAAACCCATTAATTTAGACGTAAAAATGATTCTTAAATCTCACTGACCTCCTCCCTCTTCACTGTTCTCTTCTTCCTCACTCTCCGATGCATCTCCAAACTCCTCTCCGTACTGAGCCTCTATCTGCTGCAGCTCCTTCTCAAGTTCTGACATGGCCGCCCAGCTCTGCTCCTTGTACTCCTCCGCCAGTCTTGGATGGACACACAGTATATTATTATGAGTACGAGGAAGAAATATAGAAAAATCAATCTTATATTTATTCAACTAAACAACAGTAAAGCCTGCACACTTACTCACTGCCACAAAATTTTATTTATTAATGACTAATGTTTCGATCCAAGACCCGCCACTCTGACCTGACAAAGATCCATCTTGGATCAAGACGTCATTAATAAAAGATATCTTGGGGGCAGTGAGTATCGTTTATTAACTGATGCCTTTTTCTGACAGCCTTGCACCTGAGTGATGTGTATACACTTTTTTCCTTCTACATTTTCTCAGCTATCCATCCATCCTATTTACTTGGCCTGGCTGAGCTTCTGCTTCCGCCTCAGCTCCTCCACCTTCTTGATCTTCTCAGCGTTCTGCTCCTCCACCAGCTTCCTGTGGGCCTGCACACGGCGGTCACGCTTGCGTACAAAAGCCACTAGTTGTCGCACAAGCTCGTTGCGCTCCTTTCGAGCCTTCTCTCTGGTCTTCTTGTTCTCCTTCTCCATGGCCCTTTTCTCCCAGCGGTTGGAGGCCTGCCTTGTATCATACTCCTCCTTCCAGGCAAAGTTTTTACGAGTACAGAAGCTCTGCCAGTAGCCGTAAAACACATGCACTACCTGTAACATCCAAATAGAGACTGATTAAGCACACCAGGGACTAAAAATGCTGGGGACTTGTTCACCATGAATATTTCAGTCTTGTTACTCTTAAGTTTTTATTTTTACTCAGAAAAAGTAAAAAAAAAAAAAAGAACACTACTATTTTATTCATGTAACTGAATTGTATAAATAATTCTTATAACATCCAACAGAGGAATAACTGCAAGACAAGTGTTTCAAGTGTGGGGCTGGCTTACGGTATCATAATCACTCTGAGAGTCTCCAAAGGGAGGAAACTCCTCTTCCTCTTCCTCATCTTCCACCCTGCCTTGCTCCATCTCCTCTTTAACAATGGACTCAAAGAGATTCCTGTAGACTGTGTAAAAGCCCTAGGGGGAGGAAGTGGATAAAAACAAGAGGAGAAAATAAATTTTGTGAGATGCATTAAGAATTTCTGTACCCACAATGATTATGAAGCTGCCTCCGCCTGCGTGGCAAGCTGGTGCACTCTAGTGGTTCTGTGCCAAACATGGAGTTTGATATTTAGACCAATTCTACCTAGGGTTCATCAAATCCTGAGTGGTTTTGTTAGATTGGCCATGTGTTCCTGCATACTGAAAATGAGACTGGGTGTTTTTCTAAGTGGGTCATAATTTCCCAGTAAATGTTGCTGTCTTTTTTGGCCGTCAGATTATCTCATTACTACTTCCTCTTACTTACACTCATCCAACAGGGACAGACAGTCCGACCTGTTACTTATTTGTGCCACAAGTCCTGGGTTACATTGACTTGTTAAAATCAGGCATGTGTTTTGGGTTTATGATTCCATTTCTAGATCACTCATAGGTCAGGTATACTTATTTCTGAACTTACTTTGGATAAACCTATACAGCTTAACATTTAATTAACTTAAAATGAATTCAATGAAAGAAATCTTTTAGGAAAAAATTATATTAAATTCACTAATTTGGATAGTTACTTTCTATAGCTTTAAAAAGCTATAGAGCCTCATAAAACCTTGACAGTTTTTCCTTTTCCTCCCTAGACAGAGTAGAGTGGGGATTGGGCTATGTTGACCAAATATCATAAGGTAACATAACTGATTTGTCCTGCACAAAATGAGACTTCATGTTTGAAGGAAGCTTCTTTATGAGATTAAGATCCTGTTTCTATTAGAATGGTCCTCGTCTGAAGAAACAACCTGGTTGAAGGTTTTATGTGACCATTTGTGAGTACTGTGCAACATAATCCTTGCACACATGACATTAACACTAACCTTCTCGTCATCTCCGTAGCCAGAGTAGCAGGTGACCGTGAAGTACTGCAGCAGGTCGATGCTGTCATCTTCATAATCTCCACTCAGTCCTCCTTTCAGCAGAGCCTCCCTGTGATTGTCATACCTGCCACACAGAAGGAGACAACGCCATCAAATTAAGACATTCTTAACCGACACAGTTTGTATAAAACAGTAAAGATACTGTCAGGAAAAGCTCTTTGCACATGTTGAGACATACACACCAAGCTCTCTCCTGTGGATCACTCAGGACATCGTAAGCTGCCTGAATCAGCTTGAAATGCTCTGCAGCATCCTCCGCATTGTCCAAGTTTTTATCTGGAAATTTCAGAGGTTGTTTTTTGATAATTTTGTACTGTTCAAGAATAGCATCACAGAAATATCAGCACATAGCAGTTTTGAGCACAGCGTCTTTACAATTTTCTTATAATAAGAATGACATAAGACAAATTAAAATGCAGTTAAGTAAATACACACTATTTAATAAAAAGAAAAGGTAGTGAAGTGTTGCAGACAACTGCAGTATCAAAAGCGAGTGCTTTCTTTTAGTTAGTTTCAGCTGGAAAACCTAAATGCATTATCTCCACAACACTTCAGAGGCAAATGTTGTACTTTTACTACATCAACGTTACACTTGTCTGACAGGTGCAGCTGCTTGCTTTACAGACAGTATAGGGTTTTAATGTAAAAGAAATCAACTCATACATTACAACAGCCAATATAACCACAGTCACCATCATAATATTGACTGTAATATCGGTCACACCATTCCCAGAAAAGAGTACTACCCACTTCTGATACTTAACCAACACTAATAATACTTCTATACTAAAAAATAACATATGGAGATGTCAGAAATGTTACCTCCACAACAATATTGATACTTTTACATCAGGGATACTTCTCATCCTACCTGGCAAAGTCCACAAGCTTTCTATCACAACTTACCTGGATGCCATTTCAATGCTAATTTCCGATAAGCTTTCTTCAAATCATCGTCTCCCGCGTCTCGTTTCACACCCAATATTTCATAGTGACACTTCATTGTTAGCTAACTGTAAAAAAAAGAGACACCTCACTCTAGAATAAAAAAAAAAAAGGTTGTTCACGTTGTCCCAGACGATGCTAACTTTAGCATGTAGCTAACGGCAGCATCTCTATTCCAGCTCGTAAATATTACACATATGACTTCTCAGCTGGTGGCAACAATATCGTATTGTTTTAGCCTTACATATTCAAATACGCAGACTATCGTTTATGACTGGCAAACAGCTTCTACACGCTAATGTCTGTACACTATAGACTCTATAGTTACCCACTAAGACCGGTTGTTAGGACCATGAGCCGTCATCTGTACTGGTGCCGCTAAATCTCGCGAGATTTTGCCTTGTTCCCGTTATAATGCTTCTTCTCCGTCTTCTTTTGGTGTCATGGCGGGCGGGTTGCAACCATGTGACTCGTGAGGTGCATACCGCCACCTACTGTACCGGAGTATGTTAGCGTGAGTTGTGGTTATATGAGACTACTTTACAGCATAATAAATGAATAAATAAACCTAATAAAATCCTATAATAGAACCCTATATCCTTCATATATAATCGCATGTTTACTGCCCTCTACTGGGGGTCCGTACAACACAACTACCCTCAAAAGAAGAAGAAGAAGTACCGCAGTACCACCTCCGCGCCACTAGGGGTCTCTCCCTTTGCGCCGTACACACGTGTGTGGTGTGGCGTGGACGCGTTGGAGACTTGTGTCGGCTTACAAACATGTCGGCATTCAAGAGAAAACGTGGAGGACAGGCTCATGTCGGTAAAAAGGCAAAGAAAGTCAAATTTGTAGCAGATGGAGGCGAAGCAGCAGTTGAAGCCGAACAGGAGAAGAGAAATGAAGTCACAATCCCGGCACCGGTTTCGAGGGTGAGTTCTCGTGCTTGTTATTAGCCCCTGAAGTTGGTCGCTAGTTAGTTCACCAACACACCAGGGCTATATTTTCCTTTTTCGGGTTATTAAATGCCATTATTTTGTAGAAATTGCTAACACCCTGTAGCTGGAACAAGCACAATGGATGGTGTTATTAAATGTGTTGCATGGTAAAGAGAAAGTGGTTAAATCACAACATGCCCAACACTCAAAAACACTCAGAAAACATGCTACAATGAATTTTTTACATTTTTTTTTATTATTATTGTGTCATGCATTAGCAAGACACCATTATAAAACACAAGCAGACCAAAAACCAAAAGTAGATGCTAAACAATACTAACATTAACGATATAAATCATCCTGACGTTTCATCCAGGCTTTAGTAACAAAAGAGACTAACTTATAAACATTAAAGGTAAACAAACATTCCATCCCAACATCATCATTACTCCAAAATATTTCAGGGTTTTGAGCAAACAGTTCATTTACAACAGGTACTCTTAGTTCATCATAGAAGGGACAGTATAAAAGAAAATGAGATTCATTCTCCACTTCTCGTAAATCACATAGTTCACAAAGTCTCTGTTCTTCTAGGATATTTTTAAATCTGCCGACCTCAAGTGCCAGGGGAAGGATTCCCATTCTTAATTGGGCAATCAAGGATCTCTGATGAACTCTACATTTGATTTGCTTAGCACGTCCTGTTAGAAATGATGAAAAATGAGCTTGGTGAAGGGGAAAGTGTTTTAAAATCCACAATAAAAAATAATAATAAGCGTTGTTGGGTTTGTTCTGATGTTATGAGGTTCATTCTCTTAAACAGGGTAAATGGACCAACAAGGAAAGGGTTCTCATTTTCTCCTCAAGAGGCATCAACTTCAGAACAAGACACTTGATGCAAGACCTAAGGACCATGATGCCTCATTCAAAAGCAGGTTAGTACCGTCTATCATTCATATACAGTATTCCATGCAGAGAAATGGGTTTTGTCAATGTTTACAGTCATAATAACAAGGTTTTTCTTTTGTCTTTTAGATACGAAAATGGACAGAAAGGACAAGTTGTTTGTTGTAAATGAGGTGAGTTTGTCATTTAAAATTTGGACACACTTTATATATAAGCATTTGCATCACAGTATACCTAAAGATCTGCATTATTCCCAGGTGTGTGAAATCAAAAACTGCAACAAATGCCTCTTTTTTGAGGCCAAGAAGAAGCAGGACCTCTACATGTGGTGAGTATTTTTACGTCACATTCCCTTAACATTAAGCAGACTTTCTGTAATTAATGTTGTAGAACAAATTTATAGTAAAATCAATAATGTTCTTCCCTTCTAGGATTTCAAACAGCCCCCATGGCCCTTCTGCAAAGTTTCTAGTTCAAAACAGTGAGTTACTTCTGTCCTACAGTCCTGAAGTGCAGTAAACAACATCTGTAATGTGCCAAGGGGGGAAAACTGATTTATATTATTGTTTCCTCCGCAGTTCATACACTGGCTGAACTCAAGATGACAGGAAACTGCCTCAAAGGATCCAGGCCGCTGCTCTCGTTCGATCCTGTGAGTAGCTGTAGCACATTTTGTTAGTAATTCCATCAAGAACATAATTATATTAGGAGTATATGTCTGTGACAGGGAGCTGTGTGCCACATAGACCTGTATTTACAGCTCTATTTACAATCCATAAAATGTACCAAACTCATTATTCTAGATTTTACTAGAATATGACCAAAAACCAGCACACTCTTTACATTCCTGGTCCATGATTGCCCATCAGTCTGCATGTAAGTTAGGAACTTGTCAGAACCTGAATAACCTCTATCTGTTTTCTTCTTTAGAAATTTGACAAGGAGCCCCACTATGCTTTACTAAAGGAGCTCTTCACCCAGGTGTGTATACAATACATACGTATATCAGAAGATGCATACATTAATCCTGGCTATGCTTTTGGTAATGGCCTTCCAAAGTAGACCTTCTGTTCAGCATTAAATTGCTAAAACTCCAAGTTTATTTAGTGTAATATGATGTGAACAGTGTCAACACTGATCATTGTTTAGATCCAGCAGTGAATGTAACCATAAACAAGCTTTTACCTACTAGCTGAGGAGGTTGTTTATCTTAATTTTTTAAATGTAAAGCTACAACAAGGAACATTTGTCAATTCTGGCAGCCCCTGTCGACCAAAGTGGAAGTGTCTCCACTGCCTTGTTTCATTTCTTTTAAGCGGAATCTGACCCTGACTGTCTTATGTAGGTCATATAGAGGCATCGGTATTAAGTTGAGGTTGTTTCATAAACAGTGAAAACTCCTTGTTCCAGGTTTAAGGAATTACTCATTACGTTTTCTTATTGCAGACATTTTCCACTCCACGCTACCACCCTAAGAGTCAGCCTTTTGTGGACCACGTCTTCACATTCACCATTGCAGACAACAGGATATGGTTTAGAAACTACCAGGTAATGTATAAGTAGTTTAGTGTTCTAGGCTTACATTAGCAATTAGTAAATATTGCTGTGAGAAGCTCTTCTGTTGTGGGTTCACTAGTCAGACTTCTTCTTCTCCATCTGCAATAATTTCTCTGTACCACTTTCAGATCATCGAGGAAGATGCCTCTCTAGTGGAGGTCGGCCCCCGCTTTGTTCTCAACCTCATCAAGGTCTTTCAAGGGAGCTTTGGAGGGCCTACGCTCTATGAAAACCCAGACTTCCAGTCTCCTAACATGGTAAAATTCAGTGCATGCTAGTTTACATTGTAAGCGTGTGATGTTATATTGAATCTCATTTCACGCTCCTGATACATGACCACGCTACATGATGCATTTCCTGATTTTGTCAGTCACTTTTCTCTTCACACATCCACAGCACCGGCGAGAAATCCGACTGGCGGCAGCAGCCAGAGTGCGTGAGAAACAGATGGTGAAGGAGATGCAGAAAATGAAGAGGACTGAAGCGAAGGAGGATTTGGCCAGGGATGTTACAGCCGACGTCTTCCTAACCCCAGCTGATGAGAAGCCTGTTCACATCCAGACAGAAGCACCTGAGCCAAAAATGGTGAAGAAGAACAAACACAAAGCTTTCAAAAGACAAAGGATGGCCCGCAGGTAACTGGATGGACTGAATAAAGCTGAGTGAATGCCTTACTACTGGTATGGTTTGTCTCAAGAAAATGTGGTAAAGCAACAGTGCAGTCAGAAGTTTTTTGTTGGATTGTAAAGACTGTGCAACATGTCATCATTTAATGATCACATATTTGACAGTTCTGGAGAAAATCTTAAAATGAACAGGTTGTGTTCAATGTCTGTTGCCATAGTTTGTGGTGGTTTCACACGATATATATTTTGCTCCCTCCTTCAGGAGGACTGTGCAGATTGTAGCTGGCCATAAAGGTCTCTGCTTTTACAATTTGCCCGTCTTTTTTTGATAAAAGTAAATATTCCATAAGTGTAAGAAAAACCTTGTTTATTGCTTTTGAGTGGCTACAGTTGTTTTCTGTGTCATGGAAATAAAATATAATCAAAACTGTATCATCTGATGTATACTCCAAACAAATGGTTTTTAAAATATACTTTCAACATGAACGGCCATTATGGCAATGTATGTATAGTCCTGGGCCTGTGTAGATTACTGTACACACTACGACAGACACATCCAGAAAAATATCATTGTGCCGTGTCTATAGATACCCTCTTTTATGGGCTGTCAACCAGCTCAGTGCACAAGTCAAAGGAAAAAATGCAGAAGAGGCTCCAGAAAGATGAGCTAAAATACTTAACACAGACAATCATGGCTGCAATTGGACTACAAACAATAACTCCCAATAACTGTGTCTCCATAGTAACTAACAATACAATATACAGTAACTGCACAGTCATTTTCCGTATCCGTCTTAAATTATGAACTCAGTATGACGGTGGTCTAACTTCATACAGGTACGTAACACCATGTAGGTGACATTATCTTCCACGTGGTGATGCTCCACTCAAACTTGACCATTTGGCAAATGATGAACCAGTTGTAACAACGCAACCTTTCCCACTGTGCCCATTTAGTCCAGCATTGTTTTCCTGTGTGCTCCCCACTGGCTGCACTGCCTCCTCTGGCAGACTTTGTCTTCTCATTCAAAGCGACTGGCCGCCGCTGAAGTCGAGATGCTTATTTAAAGAGGAATTCAGTGGACTGTAATCACTCCTACTCCACTTCCTCGTCAGGACAACAATAAAATTCCACAAAGCAGATCTGTCCGTCATCATTCCTGACCAGGTACTGTAGAGAGAGGAAGCCCCTGCTGTCTGTCCTCACAGAGACTTTACAGGAGAGAGCCAGGGCTTTGGTGGACGGCTTCAGCAGGGACATCTTGTACCTGTAACAGTTAACAGAGAGAACAGTACAGAATGTGGAGCTTCAGTCACACTCATTATGGGAAGAATGTTCCTCAGTATGCGGTACTAGAGACGACCATATAAAAATACTGAAACAAAAGGATTGGCCTCAGTGAGACAAAATTAATTAATAATTAATATTAACTTGCTCTTTAAAAAGTCTATTACAAAAGTAGTAGTATTTTTTTTTTCTGTCAAATCATCCTCTGCTATTCGTTTCTTCTGGTTGTCATGTCTCCAGTTCCCCAAGTCCACCTAAGGGCCGTAACAGCATAGTTTAGTTCTCTGTACTCACCTGTTGGTTTGTGTTTTGGTGCATCGGAACAGTTCCATCATGTCAGAGTCTTTGGGATAATCATAATGGGCATTTCCAGAGTTCCCAAATGTAGACAACCTGAAGAGCAGAACAAAGCAAAGAACAATGTAGCTGAAAGATAGTGTGAGGCATCTGTAAGCAATATTTATAAAATAAGTCTTTTCTTAAAAGATTGGACAGTTAAATTATCGAAAGGAGGTGAAATGTACGTATGTTTTACATAATCATCAGCCAAATGTCCTGTAAACACTAAACTGTAGAACAAGTAGTGATGCTTCAAAGGTTTTGACAACACACCTAAAGTATGGCTGGCTGGGGGACATGGTGATCTGTAGCACCTCACTGGTCATGTCCAGTTCAGAAAAGGCTTCCTTGAGACTCTCTGACAGCAGGATCACCTTTGAAAAGAGCCAGTGGTACACAAGCAGTAATCAGTTATATACTCAGGGTTACTATGAGTTTATTGTGTGGTTTTTCCCCCCCATCTGCCATATATCTTTCACTATATGAAAAAGTCCACCTTATTTGTGACGTTGGTGCTGCAGAACTCAAAGTCAATTGGCTCTTCGGGTTCTTGTGTGTTGATCTTGCACACAGTCACTACCCCACCCTCCTCCAGGAACAGGGTGAGAGGGTAACCGTACCCCCTGTAGCACATCCGCAAGGCTGTTGATACTCCTGCAACATTACAAGAAGGAGATCATTTTTAAAAAATACGTCGTATCCGATATGGATAATAATTGAACTAAAAAGATTAACAACCAGGTGTCCTTCTATACCTGGTACTGTGCTTCCTCCAAAGATATTGAGGCAGTCCAGTAGAACAGTGAGGTTGACCTGAAAACCCACCAAATCTTCCCTTATGGTGAACTCTTGGAAGATCTCAGCCTGGAATAAAAAAAAAGAAGACATTTTCAAGTATTACCATGATAGGACAGAAACTTAATTTGGGGAAAATAAAGACTAAGGCAAACACACCTGGATGAAAGCATTGGCTTGCAGACATTTCGAGTCTTCCACAGTGACCTTCAGGCCGTTGGGTGTAGCGCTGAAGATGGCATGGTCTTTGAAGGTGATAGCTTTCAGTATGTTGGACAGACAGCGAGCATTATCCAGACTGGCCACTAAAACGTATTGTTCATCATCGGCTTGCGACTGTGTTGACAGAGGCATGGTGGCACTGAAATGAAGACGCAGAACTTGTTACACGTGTTAACAGGAATGCCTCCTTTATTACACCGTTGAATGGCCGAAAAGGTTCATGTTAATTGTACCATAAACGCACGAAAACTGTCATTTTGCTGTCTGGTATCGACTTATTTTAAGCTAGGCTTTATGGCAGCCAAGTTGAAAACAAAGTAAATAACTATCTGTCGCTAGTTTTAGAGTCATGTAGCGTGATACCCAGCATACTTTTTAAAAAATGTTACTGGGAACTATGATTATATGTCAGTAACTTACATATTGAAGTTCAGACTCTCATACGGTTGTGTTTTGAAGAAAGGCGCCCCGCTGTCAATGTACGAACATCCGCTTCTGTCTTATTCTAAGGAAGTGTGTTCTGCGCATGCTCCACAACCCCTATTCTCCTGTGGCTCTTCCCAATCACTGAAGTAGATCTCAAAGTAATGGAATTAAAGAAGGGATGGGAAGGTACGGTGGCCCTGAGGTGCAAATCACAACGGCAAATCAGAAAACACAACACAAAAAAGAGAAAACACAACACAAAAAGAGAAAACACAACACAAAAAAAAACACAACACAAAAAAAAACACAACACAAAAGAAAAAAAACACAAAAGAAAAAAAACACAACACAAAAAAAAAAACAACAAAAAGAAAACACAACACAAAAGAGAAGAAAAACACAAAAAGAGAAAACACAACACAAAAAGAGAAAACACAACACAAAAAGAGAAAACACAACGACATTAACCAAACCGGAAAAGGTAGGTACCCTCGTCGCTGATTGGACAAAAGAACTGGTCCGTCCTTTGAACCGGAAACACAACACCGCCAGACCTATGCGTTCAAATTGCCAAATCTGAAAATTCAGACCACTAAATGAGGAAAATATTGTATTAATACGTCCATGTTAATGTGGGATACCTAAGAGAGGGAGAAACAGGGGTTCCAATAGTCCATATCTATGTGTTTTCTGATTTGCTGTTGTGTTTTCTCTTTTTGTGTTGTGTTTTCTGATTTGCTGTTGTGATTTGCACCTCAGGGCCACCGTAGGGAAGGGGAAAAAGAGGATATATGGCAGAAAAATATATATATATATCAAACACATGCTATAGGTTTTTTTTTGTACACAGATGGTTCTAAAGATGAACATAGGCAAAGTGTTGTTGCCATCACTGTCTATATTCCTCACAGTGGTCTTCATCATCACCATCACTGTTTACATTTATGATGTCCTATTTATTCTCCTGTACAGCACTTTGGTCAACTTTGGTTGTTTTTAAAGTGCTTAACAAATAAAGTTGGATTGGATTGGATTGAAAGTAGGCATAGCGATTTACACATCAAAAATTAAAACTAAAAAAGGAGAAAAAGTGCCAAACCATTTATCTATTTATACAGCTGAAATGTTGGCAGTAATTATAGGGCTACAGTGGGTTGAACAAGTTATGCCAGACAGTGTTATTCTAGTAGATGCAGATTATGCTGCAGTGTCATTCAGTATAAAATTCATAAAAATCAATACGACAAGACTTTAGACAAGTATTTAGAAATGTATCAGAGCCTCTTTTGATTACATAGAGTAGGTAAAGATATACGATTCTGTTGGGTACCTGCTCATGTCGGCATTAAAGGGAATGAAGGAGCAGGCAAAATTACCAAAAGTGCAACAAAAAGGCAAAAATATTGTAGATATTCCTTTTAGTAAAGGGGAAGGACAAGCGAAAATTAAAGAAGGGAATAATAAGGGTCGGTCATATTACAAATGACAGAAATAAATAAATAAATGCACAGGGTGTTAGGAGAAAAAATAGGAGGGAAGAAGTCATTTGAACTAGAATACGATTTGATTATAGAGGTCTAAACAAAACTAAACTCACTAAAAACAATAGAAAATGCAGAACACATATTTGTGAATTGTAATAAACATAAGGCAGAGAGGAAAACGGCTTATACAAAGGATCAGGAAAGCACTGGGGACACCTGGAGAAGAGGTAAAGGATGCACAGAAAAACATAACAGAATTTTTGAAGGATACAAAGTTATATCACAAGATCTCAGGATAGGTTAGTCTGTCTTTAAAAAAAAAAAAAAAAATCTAATTTCTATCTTTAATTGCACATTTGAAAGCAATGTAAAATGTGTAAAACCCATGTCTACATACTCCGGTCCAGCAGGTGGCGGTATGCACCTTTAAAGTAAATGATTGCAATCCGCCATAAACTGAAAACCAGAAGAACAAGAAGAAGCTTCTGCGCATGTGTAATCGCATTCCAGAGACTTCGCAGCAGGGTCCAAAACACAGGCGAAATATCCTTTCTACATCGACAGTACGTGACAACAGTGGTGTTTGAAGATCTCAAGAGGTGAGAATTATAACTCAGTTATGGATAGAAAATGTTTTTTAGTCCGCAGGTGAGTTAAAATCATCTTCATACCTGTTACGTTCACCACCGAGCGATGCTAGGAAGCTAGCGTTAGCGAACAGCCACTCCGATGACGTCGAGATTACAGTGTTTGTCGACACACACACACACACACACACACACACACACACACACACACACACACACACCCACAGTTCTACCAGTCTTTATTTTAGACAGCTGCTCGGACTTTAATAACCTATTTTTAAGTTTTAACTACTTTATTTCAGGTGACCTCATGAACAGTTATGTAAGGGTTGAACCAAACTTTTAAAATCAAATGAATGTTCACCTTATAGTCATAGTGACAGGTTATTCACGTGTCTTGTACAATGAATCCAATATACACACATTCTTTTTGAACAACCAGTCTCTGTGTCTACTTTCTCTCGCTTCAGGTTCTTCATTTTGGGCGGCCTGTCTGAGCCACAGTCATGGTGTGCATTCCCTGTATTGTGATTCCTGTCCTGTTGTGGGTCTACAAGAGGTTCCTGGAGCCTTTCCTCTATCCTTTTATTTCACCAATAATTAATACGTTCTGGACTAAAAAAGCCGTCCAGGAGACTGGCACAAGTGACCAAAAAGTCAGTGAAAAGAGCAATGGGACTCTCAAGGTAAGTTAATGGAGTAGTCATAATGTTATCATGATTTTTTATTAATAAAACCCCTTTTCCTTTACTTATTTATTTGTGTCAGGCTGCGTGAATATTCAATATTATATACACTGAATGTCCTTTTTTCTTCATATTTAACATCATTTAAAGTGTGGGTTTCACTTGACGTAATCATGGCTTAATACTGAAGTCATTCTTGAGCCTCTTTCGTGATTGTATGTTCTTGATAAAACATTTTCTTTCTTGTGTGTTTCAGACTGAAAGCAATGGTGCTGCGACGGCCAATGGATCCACTATAGCAGCAGATAAGAAGACGGATTGACGGCTCCAAATGTTTAGAATGCATCAAACACAATGTAAATATTTCATTAATATAAAATAGAGAAACTATGAATGAACTTATCAGGCTTCTTTTAATGGAGTGGTTTTATAACCTTCCATACTGTGTGTACCTTGTTTTATTTTTTTCATTGACAGTCACTTTAAGAACTTGGTAATTGTTAAAATATTTTTCTCGCTAATCATGAATTGATACATGCATTTACTGTATTGAATATTCAATGTTAATGGAATCGTTTTTTTCTATGTCAAACTTGCAGTTTAATGAATGAATAAAAGAAAACCTTCAAAAGATGCTCATTTATTACTCACATACTAAGCTGTGCTTCCATTTCAACTAGCTTGCTCACTTCATATTGTAAAGTAATGAACAAATAAATTTTGATAAAATTTATGATTTTGATTTTAGATAAAATAAATGTGACAGCAATATCGTACCTGTGTAAAATTGTGCTGAGGTGGAAATTTGGCATGCATTATGAAAAAATAATTAAGAATTTATTAGGTCAGAGTAGACACACATATATAGGTGTTTTTACAAATAAAATATTTGTTGTTTTAATAAGTAATGGTGAGTATTTTGGTTCAAAATAAAATTTGGATGCTTATATCAGGATGGCCATGATTATTGATGTCCTCTGTGGACCTCCGTAGTGTTTGGGCCCCAGAAATCTTTTCACTTTTTACTCCGATTGCAGGTTTAGTTTTGCGTGACTATGACTAATCTATAAAATGCGACCAATTGCATTGTATACGTTTCTTGGGCACTACTTGTGAAAAGTAAAAACGTGTTATAGTTAGAAACTCTGAAACATTCAAACCCACAGTGCATGTTTTTAGTCACAGGCACTTGAAGAATGGGAACAGGGACTGAGAAGAGCCAAAAAATTAAAAATACAACATGCTTGACCCTGTCATCCCCATCCTGTTGTGGCTCTTCAAGAGGTTCCTGGAGTCTTGTCTTCTGTCACAGTGTAAATAAATTATTGTTTCAGGATGAGTACCTGCTGTTACCTTATGAACCATCCAGACCTCTCAGATTGTCTGGGACAGGTCTGGCTACCATTTCCAGAGTCAAAACTAAAGCATTCAATTTCTATGCACCAAAAACGACCTCCCAGAAAACTGGTGGTGTGCTCGAACTGCAGTTCTTTCAAATCCAGGCATTCAACTTTAATATGTGCCACTTTATTAAATTAAATGTGACTATTCATCGTATTCTGCGCTGTAACCTTTATTCTCCTGTTTCATATGTTTAATTCAATTTAACCTGTTTTTGTCTTCTGTTATATTTGACTCTTTTAAAATCCTATTTATTTGTCTTTTATATCTTGTCTTTATTTCTTTTTATGTCCTGTGTAAAACAACATCACCTTGTTGTTAAAATATTTGCCTGGCTTTCCCTTCCTTTTTGAATGCTTCCCAAATTGAGTTTACCTGGTTTTGACTTTTTTTTTTGTCACTCATTTTACAAGAACAAGGAAAAATGGCATTTCTTTTGAATCGATACAGACAGTGTACTTGTGTATTCTTGTATGTAAGTTATACACTTGAATGATATATTTCCTTAGTCAAACTTAAAGTTTAATCAAAGAATAAATAAAAATAAATAAACAGTATAAACATGATAGCAGGTCTTGTGTAAAAGGAGTTCCTCCAGAAAGTTACAAAATGTGTTTAAATACTTCACAGCCCTTTTAAACAGGTAGAAAAGCAAAGTCTAGATCAGCCACTGGGATCTATTGGTCCTATTTCTATCTGCAACGTCATCGACGTAATCAACGCCCATATGTCGTCATTACGTAAGGGGTGGCGACGTGGAAAACATGGAGGACAGGGGTATGTAGAGTAAACTTAATTGTCTCAAATTCCCTAGAATTGTAGGTATTTGCCAGTGTAACGTTCGCCCGATAAACAAACCGGATTAAAGTAGAAATATCCGTAAAGCAAACAGTCGCCCTTTAACGACCCTGGGAGTCGAGAGAGCCGCGGAAACTGCGAGAAGCATTTATGACAGGTAAGCCGAGCGGTCAGCTGATACACCAGCAGTGGACGTTAGCTGCTTTCTGGACACTGAGTTTATTAACCAGCGGTTAACCGGACACGATCACGAGTCAGTGATTTCCCTAGCTGTGGGTTCATGCTTATCTGGGACAGTCAGTGTGGCGTGTTGACAGTCAGAATTGGCGTGGCACAGTGTATTTCCCGCACTTCAAAAAAAAAAACAGGATGAGCTAGCTCACGTCATGCAAGTTGGTCAACTGGAGCATGAGATACAAGTGCAGTCACACTATGTGCAGATAATGTTACAGCTAAAGCCGCACGACAGAAGCACACTGGGCACCAGATGATGCCCTGTCACACTAGTCTGTTCACCTATATGAGACAATAATATATACTCTTAACTCAGCTGTGTGTTACCTTTTTTTAATATATGAGAAGCACAAACAAAATGCCTTTGTTTATCACTTACTGTGTGCTTCTATTGTGCTCCAGTTCACTTGGGCAAATGTTGGCTCGCTGGCTACACCTGTGTGCCAAAGGTGTGTCATTTCAGGGATACAAAAAACACATCCTGCCTGGTTCCTTGTGTGTAGTGAACCACCTCTCTTATGAATGATTGTATTGGAATTGGTTGCATAATTGCTCCAGTCAAGAAATTTAATTTGAAATAGATTAGAGATCTACAATGGCAACACGATTTAGAAGTGATGTTTAATCTAAGTAGTAATTATGGTTTTGATCATTAATACAAGTGTAAGTTATATTATGAATCTTACTTATGTGCTGTTACATCTCCTACTGGCTTTCCTACTGTACATGGATGTTTGTATGGGCAATTTTTTGCCATTTTAGTGACCTAAGATTTGTTTAAATCACACTCTGGTCTATGGTCATCAAATTAGCATGGATATTGCTTGTTTTTACTGAGCTAATTAGACCTTTTCTGGAAAAACAACAGCTGGCAGATGTGTTAATTATTAATCTTTGTGATGCCACCAACCATTAAAGAATTTGCTCTGCCCCAGGATTTGGCATATGCCTGTTGAAAAAGCAGTGAAGAGCGGTGAGTCTGGCTGAGTGGAGCCAGTAGAGATGGGTGCCAACACCAGCCAGGTCAGTGACCTTTCCGATAACCCCAGCCTCAAGGCCTTGGTTGGCACGGAGTCCATATCAGAGAACGACCCTTTCTGGAACCAGCTCATCTCCTTCACCTTCATCAGTCCCACCAGCAGGTACATAAGCACGCACATTGAAAGTTTCCGATTATGTGCCAGAATGTCAGAGTTCAGTACTTAAAGGCTGCAGCACTATAAGTCATTTAATGGGGGGGGGAATCCAACAAATAAGGATTGTTAGTTTCAGGAATGTCGGAGCACTAAAACTCCCCGGTTGCCGCTTCACAAATGTTTCCTGCTTTTTCTGTTTTGTGTGAATACTTTATAATGCTTAGTTAGACAAAAAAAAAATCTTAACACAAGCTCCACTGACTAGCTTTCTCCAGAGCTTCCAGTCTCATCTCTTTCAGCTGCATCTTATGATGGCATACGATGCAGTTGAAAGCTCAGCAGAAAGCTCATAAATAACCTTGTGTTTAGGATTTGAGGTGCAGAACTATGACACTCAATACGTTTGGTGTTTTTGACTGTTAAGTTGTTCATTAAAAGTCCAGTGTGTAACATTTAGGAGGACCTATTGGCAGAAATGGAATTGCTGAGAAGTAAAGACACTTTATTTCCTCCTGGACTATAACTTATGTTAAATATTAATCTTGTGAACGGATTCATTCATTCGTCTCTGTAACATCATTAACAGAGCTTGTGCACTTAAGCAACAATCCTGCTCACTGTTGGGCTATACTTTCCTCATACAATAAAAACAATTGTCTGTCTTAACCAAGTCTTTCATTTTTAGAAATGTATTTTGATACAAACACAAGCCATAAAGTCAAAGAAGTGAACATATAAGCACTAGGGAAGAGAGAGAGAGGCTGGTGTAAGTCGTTAACTAATTATCATTTTCATTTTTATTGCTTAAGCTGGCATTTATTTTCTTGATTGATTATTTGGTCGGTAAAATGTCAGAAAATGAAGACGAGGAATATGCTATCACGAGTTCCAAGAGTTAGGGTTAATGTATATTGGGAATTGCTTGCCTTCTTTGACAAACATTCCCAAACCCCCCCCCCAAACAAATGTAGTTAATTGTAAAGCTGGAACTAGATAATTCATGGCAGTTTTGGGTAAAACGAATGCTTCCTAAAATTAACTGATTATCTAAATAACTGCACTGAAATAGTACATATATTTTTGTATGAATAGGTAGGGAATATGCTTTATACTTAATGTATCAGCCTGGCTGACATATAACTGTGCAATCTAAGAAAGACAACAGAAAAAGAATCAAATCTTTCTCCAATTCGTGAATTGAGTGTCATTACATCCCTAACTTTGAGCTATACAGACATGAGACGTCTTATTAGTATTCTTATCTGAAAAAAAGAAAGAAGCAATTATTAGAATATTTCCCAAAATGTCATAAAATCCTTTAAAGGTATTTCACTCATGATCACAGTAATATCCGAAGGGCAGACAATGATAGGTTGTGCTGTCAAAAATGAGTGGCGCTTCCCTTGAAGCATATTGCACACAAGCATGACATGATGGCACATGACAGGGGCATTTATATAGCTTCGATTTTCTCTTTTCTGTCACTGTGCACACAAACTATTTGAATGTTTTTTGTGTTTAATTATAGTGTAGTTTTCTCGCATGGCAGAGAGTAAATGATACAAGCAATCTATTTGCTCATGCATATATTTTGAGTATCTTCTCTTCCCTGTTTTTCCTTTAAAACAGTGGAGAATCCAAGTTGCTGGAAGAGGCTGTGATCCCCCTGGCCAAGATCCTGAGTACGTTGCCTATAATATTAACATGCTTTGTGTGTGTTTTTTTACTGGCCAATACCTTGGTTGCAATGAATATCAAGTTTAAATAAAAAAATAAACATTTGTTTCCTTTTATTGTTTGCTTGCCAAATATCGAATTAGGTTGTTTCTCTAGCTTATGTAACGCTGCTGATAAGTTCTCCAATTTTTTTTTCCAAGTTGAAAACAATCCCAGAACGGGAAACTTTGGCGCTCTTGTGAGAATTTTCCTGGGAAGAACCAAAGAGCTGAAAATCTCTACAGAATGCCAAGAGTAAGTATGGGAACCTGAGTATGGGAGATAATGGACTGGAATGACTGTGTGGGTAATGATAGACACTGTGCATGTCAGTGTTTGCTGTGTGGGAGTGCAGGACAGTTATTGTTTGATCACAGGCAGTCAGGGAATCCTTATTTTTACAGGGAAGAAATACTGAAGTGGTTGTAGTTTCCCATGAGAAAACTGCTGAGGTATAACCATCAACACATGTGGCATTATTCTGCACTCACTGCCAAGCAACATTTCCACAGAGATTGACCCTGCCCAAGTCACAAAACGCTTCGGGCGGGACCTCTTCATTCTCTATTAAACATCATTAGAGGTTGGAGTTATCTCTCCCCATTCATTCCCATATATTTCTCACATTTCGTAACGGATTTTGTCCCATAAACAAACCTACATTTTCTGGGTCTGACATAATTGGCCTGTGCAAATTGTCAATTTGTGGGACTGATTAGACACCCCCGTGTTGGCGTTTAGTGGTTGTGAAACATTGTGGCTTGCACTGGATGGTTCCAATCATTTCTTGTTTTCCTCTTTATTTGTTTCTCTGCAAATTCTTGCCAGTTCTGTTCTCTGTCATATGCAGTGTTGGGCTCGTTACTCAAAACATTTAATTTATTACTTATTACTCGTTAGTCTTTTTCGAAAGTAATATTATTACTTCACATACTACCCCCAGCCAGCAGCAATTATTTATACTACTCGTTATATTACTTTCCTTTCCGTGATTAAAATCTAGTTTTGTTTGTTAAAATCAAAGCAATGGGAATATTTCCAGCTGCTGAATGCGTTTCTGTCTTCCAAGCTAGCTTCCGGGCATGATTACAAAAATGAATCCAGTGATGTAACTAGCTTGTTGGATTTCACATCAGTTGGGAGTTTATAACAAAAGTCATGATGTAACTAGTTTACTTTTTGGTGGTAACTAGTACAGGGAGATGCATATGAAAAGCTTTTTTGTATAGTCGCTCTTATTCAGTCTGCTTTCTTTTTAGACAAGCCATTAAGAAAAGTTTTTAAAGAAACGTTAATATGAAAAGGCAAATGTCATTATTTTGGAAGCACAAGAATATACACAGTAAGCCAAGCTTTCCCTGGTAAATTTAGGACATAAACCATAGCCAGCATAGCATTTATTTCTGTCTCAGTTGTATGTTTGACCTGGAACGTGAAGTCCTTTTTTTTTAATGTTTCTCCTCCGCAGTCAGCTGTTTATCTGGCAGGCCCACAACGCACTGTTCATGATTCGCTGCCTGCTCAAGGTGTTCATCAGGGAGATGAGCGAAGAAGAGCTGCACCTACAGTTCTCCTACCAGGAGAGGGCACCAGGCTCCTGTGGAGGTGAGCTCCATCACAGATTCTTCATTTGGAAAAGGAAGGTGTGCCACAGTGCGATTAAAGTGGGGGCACAAATTGCATAAAGAAATCCGCCTTACATGATTCAACAACTGATTTTGAGTCAGAAATTATTTTGAAATGACTCATTTTATACAAATGGCCTCTCAAGTCAGTTTAAAACATTTTTACACTTGAGTGTACTTTACACTAAAATCCATATCGTCTGCTGGGAAATCTTATGAACAACATCCTTGGAAGTGTTAGGCTCCCAGTAGACTCATAAGGTGTGAGTTATTACAATATAGTCACAAGGGTCAAATGTGTAACACCTCCCTTCATACCGAAAGAGAGATAAGAAGTTGGCTTTTTAATTGAGCACAAATACCCCTGGCTACTGACCTGGATCAGCTGTCTCTGAGAGACTCCACTGACTGCACATCAGTTTTTTGCCTCAAACACTAGTCCTGTCTACAGTCCCTAAATAAACACTCTGCAAATGTGTGCCCCCCTTTTAACGACGTGACGACCGTAAATGTAAATCCTATAACACCTTTTTTGTGCTCATGTACACAGAAGGAAAGCTAAAAGAAAAAAAAAGATGACATTGTCAACTCCCTACAGACCTTGGATTGGAGCTAGCATGTGGGATGATTTGATTGTGACTGTGATTTGCCTGTAAAATGACACTGAGCTAATTACATCTTGTTGAAAGTGACAAAGAGAAGATAATCCAGGGCATCTGCAGGTCTTTTAAAAGTCTTACAAACATTCAGTACAGTTCCTTCCTTTTCCTTTACTGCTGTAGACAGTGATGTTTTTGTGATTTTTATACTGTTTTTGTATCTAAATGTAGGCTGTCAGTAGACATCATACACCTATTAACACAAAAAAGGCAATTGTTGCGACAGTGGATTGTGTTTGCAGGAGGATGTTGAAGTTTTTTGTGGAGTTTCAGCTAGCACAATCAGACCTGTAGCAAGCAGTATCATATCACTAATGCTAGCTACAGCTGGTTTGAAGCTCATCATTCCATAATGGGCAAGCGTCAATTTAGCAGAAACCTAAATTAATTAATCTTTTTAAACAGGTTAATCCATCCATCCATTTTATGCTGCTTGTCCAGGTCATGTTAATTTAATTATGTATATCAGATACTGCTGGGAAGTACTGAAAAAATGGCATATAATGCGACGCCCGGTAGCTCACCCGGTGCAGCTGGCGCCTCATGTACCACGGCTACCAGAGTCTTTGCTGCAGCGGTCTGACCTGTAGCCCTTTGCTGCGTGTCATCCTTTCTCTCTCCTCTGTCTTTCTTAGGATCCCCCCGCCAATATAATAATAAATAAATCTAGGCCACATGTAGACCATTACTAGTTTTCCATCACGCTTTCATACTTTGGCCGGTGTGAATGTGAAACAGGTCTTAAATTGCACTCTATGGGGTATTAAAAACACCTTTAAAAAGTTTCGAATTGAACTTGGTGAACCCTGCAGAAATCCTGTAATCCCAATTAGCTAATTTCTCTCAATGCCAGTCCTCTGTACAGTGAGCATGAAATATGGATGAAGGGAAGGAAGGAGCAAAGAGAGACTGACTGATCAACAGGGAGCTGTCATGAATGCCTTATATAATAACTCCCTCAATCCCATGTGTAGAAACAGGCAGCCAGGATCTCCTTGAGGAGCTGTTATCCAACCTTGTTCACCTGATCGTTGAAGTGCCCTTGCTGTAAGTATCTCCCTCGTTTGTATACGAGTATGTGTGAGAGGAAGGTTGAATTAAACACCCCATTGTGCATACACTAGAAAGGTCAGGCATGCAAGATTATGATAAAAACTGTGTAACATTTTACACCGTTTGGTTGTTCACATTGCCCTGACTGTCCCCACACTGTGATCTATGAATGTCACAGTGTGAATTGTTCAAGATCACATGTTTGACATTATATCATCAGCATGATATTCACAGGAAAACATCAAGTATTGGCAATTTGTGTGCAGTTTCTCAGCCCAGCCCAGCCCATTGTTTAGTTTGAGTTCCTTGTTTTTATTCGTGTTTGTTGGTTGTTAAAGTGTCTAGGATGTTAGTCATTAAGCAGTTAATGAAAAGCAGTTTGTGAAATGTTTTTATGTGTAACTTTCTCTTTGCATGCTCCACTTGCCCCTCCACTCCCTGGTTCTCTAACCAAGAGAAGCTGAAATGCATTATGGAACAGGGTTGGGCTCAGATGTCCATATGTTTCACCTGCAGAGTCCTCAGCTTGAAAGAAATACTGACCCTGAGCTGGCAATGTGATGAAAAATAAAAAAAGGGAAGGGATATGACTAACAGAGTAGAAATAAAGAAAGAGACCAAGTGTTGGTTGTAGAAGAGAAAAAGGCTTGAAATAAAAGTTGGATTAGGAGCGGTGCCAGTGAGTGGGTGAAGAGGGAACATAATGATTGAAAAATGGTATGAGCCTTTACTCTCCGTAGGCGGTGTACACGCTAACACACTCTGCTTTAATGAGTGAATATTTCAGTGTATTTACTTATCAGTGGTGGAATTATCTCCTGCCTGCCACTCAGTCTGTCACAGAGAAACAACGATACAGTATGTACGTCTCTGTAGACAAAATCTCCTCTGCCGTGTCAAAACAAGTTCACAGAAACATGACTGACAACCGTTATTTCCTTGACGCAGCATCTTCCACTTTTCCTCTCTCTTCCCTTGTCTGTATTGTGTCATTCTTGACGTCGTTCTTTCTCTTTCTACCAATCTACTTTCTCTTTCTCCCTCCTCCCTCCTCTTCCTCTCTCTGTCTCTTCTGTTGTCTCCAGACATCAAACCCTGGCTCTTGTGTAAATGCATTCAGCGTTCCAACATTATTCATTGTTCCAAGCTTCAAGACTCTACCTGTTTTTCTTCCCTCCACCACTTTGTGGCTATGGGCCCATTTCCTCTCTACGTGCTCCTGGTTTGGATGGGAATATTACCATTCTTTTGGTTAGCTCCCCCAAATCCCTAACAGACATCTGTACTTCAATTGTAGGTTAAGGAGAAACCTTTTTGTGGCTTAATTTTAAAATAAAGACAGATTTCAATAGAACTATATTTCCACTTGGAAATCATATTGCCTTAGTATCCCCTTTATAAAGTGGTGTTAATGTACAGCATATCACCACTGCAAATAATCTGCATCCCGAAATGCAACATGTCATAAAAATGATTATCATCAGACCATTCCTCTGCATCTAGAATAAACAATAAACTATAATTTATTTATATTAACGTCTACATGCACCTGTGTTTTCCTGTAGTGACATCACCTACAGCATCCTGTTTGAAGCGGTGACCACGCTGCTGGTATTCTTCTCCTATCAGCTCTTCCACAAAGACATCCTCCGAGATGGATTAATCTACCAGCACATTATGAAGGGACGATGGTGAGAAAACACACACACACACACACACACACACACACACACACACACACACACACACACACACACACACACACACAGACTGCCTTTAACTTGTAACAAACAATAACTGGAATGGCTAAACTTTACCCTTATCAAAATCAAGTTTGCATTAAAAATAGAAGTATAAAATGTAAAACAAACACATAAAGGTGGAACAAACATGCCGGTTTGCCAGTGGGTCGTCTACAATCTGTTCACAACTGTTTTGAACACAGGCCCAGATCATTTTGGAACTTCTCCAATCCAATGTGACAACGTCTGATCCAGCCTACTGTTCCTCCAGTATCCAGACTCTGATACAGTTAGCCTCTCTCTGTGCTTCCAGTCAATCTCATCATGTTCCAAACAATGTCTTCATGTTCTATTCATTTGATGCCAAAAGGAAAAAAAGAAACAAATTGAGTCAACCAAGACCTTTGTCTCCACTGTGACCTTGTGGTCTGTGATTCTGAGGGAAAATTAACCACCTAGTCTGTATTATTACGATAATAAATAATCTTGATAATACCAAACTTTAAATGTGGCGATAGGATCGGGATAAAATCAAAGCAACAGTTAACGCTCTGATGTCGACTCGTAAATGGTTTGAACTTTTCCTAAATCATTGTTATCTGAAGTATTAATAAATGCAGATAAAAGCTGTAACACTGAATGTATTTTGAAGTCTAGTAGTGCAGTTAAGATGGGTGGACAGAGCGTGGAAGTAATTTTCTTTTAGGGCTCTCACAGCATAAGAGCCAAACGAGAGCACTTTGGATTAATTGCCATGGAGCTGAAGAAAGGATTCCAAGTAGCTGATGTTGGCAAAACAGATTAGAAGGCAATCTTAAATGGTTCTACCATTTGGTCTGTTGAGGAAGCAAGGCTGTGTGTAACTGGAAAAGCAATGATATTGGATATTGTACCACCAATTATGTGTATGTCACTCACTGGGAGAGAGCTGAGTATCAAATTGATACCTGATATGGACTTATGTGGACTGAGAAAAGGATCTCAGACACACACACACACACACACACACACACACACACACACACACACACACACACACACACACACACACACACACACACACACGTTTATATGTTCAAACAAGTCCTGTGTCTGGGGTTTTTACTCAGAAAGCAGTAGTGGCAGAATATGAGTTTGCAAGTGAACATTTAATGAATTAAACATTTATTTCTCTAGGTTTGATAAGGGAAACCATTATGTTAAAATTAAAATTGTTAATTTGGTTTTATGTCAGATAGAAGTGATGTTTCTGTTGAGCAGGCAAGGAAATCAGAGGAGAGCCACAGGACTAGATCACCTCAGTGCTTTTATTTTGAAAACCTTTGCTGCTGAGCTCAGAATCAGAAACAGGCAATGGGAAAGCAATGAAACTGATTGTGCTGCAGCAATCCACTGTGTACCCCTCTGGTGCAAAAGAAATTTCAGAGAAATCTGATAATAAATTGACATCAAATCAAAATTTAAAATTCCCTGTAACCTTTTTATTAATGACTCAGATATTTAACATTCCTGATAATACTGCTGTCTTTTTTAACCTCTTTTTTTTAAACTTTTCTCTCTTTTCTCCAGTTTATGTCTAACCAGTCGACTGGTGAAGACCCTGCTCTATAACTTCATCAGGCAAGAGAAATGTCCACCTCCAGCTACCCACATATTTGAGCCGAAAGATGAGGGAGGCCTGCTTTATGGCCTGGCATCTGGGGTGGCAAGTACGTGTACACACATCAGCACACAAATAAAACAAAAGGAAACCACAAACTATATCATAATTTTGGCAGTCATTCATATTGGTTCTGATAAAATTGTACTCACCGCTACAATTGCTGTGGTCTTGGAATGAAAGTAGCTGTATTTCCTCCAAACTATATAGCTTACATCAGTGGTTCCCATCCTTTTTGGCTTGTGACCCATAGGTCATAGGTTATGTGTGGACATGATTGGTGAGCAGCTTCCTTCTAAGATTGTTTCAGTTAAGGAAAAATAGAGAAAAATCAACCAGTGTTTCCCATTAATTACCTAGACTATGGCAGCCCGCCACTTTCTAATTTCCCCCGCCATCATTTCCCCCTCTCTAATATTGTGTTTTGCAGATGTTAAAGAATTTAACAAAGCATCTCTTACTCACAGTACAAGTATCCATGAATGATTAACTAGTGGACAGTCCCCCCTCGCTCTGCCCCTCCTGTGCAGCTCACTGACAGGCACACTGCTCTGCAGAGAAAAACAAAGAGACGTTCTCTGACGCAGATACAGTGTTTATTTTACCAGCATGGACCAGGTAAAGCAACAGTGAACAGCAGTAAACATACAAGTTGGTGTTCATGTCATTCGTTACCATGTTGTTTTTGATCATTCTGATAGGCTACGTCATTAACAACGAGCGTCCTCCACACCCCGTCTTAAACTGTTAGCCTGGGGGAAGCAATGAATCAACCTAATGTTGTGTAAGAGTAATAAATGCTCTTCTCTCTCATTATTTTAATCATCTTCTGACCCCTTAGATGTATTTTAAGCCAGGCAACATTGACTTAGGTAAAATTGTAAAAAATAATCTTTTTACCACTCATGTTGTAGTGATGTCGATACATCACCCACATCAAAATTAAGCTGGTGAGTAGAAATGTTATCAAAAATTATAAGAATGATTGTTGAATTAGAAAATGAAAAGCCAGATAGTAAAAAAGAGTTTGTTTTTGTTGTGCTTTCCTTTTTCCACTGAGCCTACAAGTGAGAAATATGATTAATCTGAAAAATGAAAGTGCGAGACACGCAGACAGCCATGGCAGCGTGGATGGAAGTAATGAGTCAAAAATGAACTGCGTGTGTATATGACTGGTAATGTGCTCTGTGTGTCTGTGTGTGTGTGTGTGTGTTGAGTGCATGTTTGTTTGAGTGTGAGAATAGGGCTGGGTTTCCCCCGCAGATAAATGCTCTTTGTCGGTTGTTGGTGGCAGATTCCTATCAGTGAGCCATCAGCATTCACCCCAGCCTGTCTGTCTGTGGCCAGTGATCGGACCGATGAGTTATGGTGCCCTGTCCTGTTCTGTAATCCCCCAGAGCCTGTCTGTCTGCAGCCGCCTCCCTTATACACACACGCACAGACCAACAAAGACACAAGCGCTCTTATACTCTGAGCTCAGAAACAACACTTGTTTTCTTTCTCTGTCTCTCTGTCTCGCAAGCACACTGTCATCTAGGATTGACAGAGTGCACATAAAGTACATTTTAATTTGAATGTTGAAAATGGGTGTATGCAAGGAGGGTGTTCTATAATAACAGTAAAAATCAGTTGAATTTCTTCAACTTTGCAAGATGGAAAAATATTGAGCTTATAAGAAGGGGACTAGTCACTATCATACTAAAGACTAAAAGTCAGAATATCTCACCTTCCACCATTGGAGTGCCCCTTTTATAGAAGTAGGAGTATACCAGTGGTTGTCCATGTTTTAGCTAACAAATCATCATATCCATTGGTTTCCATTAGTGTCTGTGTGGCATGGAAATAAATGATTGACCCCTGAAACATGTCATGTAATCCATCTCAGTGTACATGACATCAGCATTGTCAAAGTTACGTTATTGTTGTTCAATTACATTAGCTCACAACAATAATGCGAAATAGTGAATAGCAAAAAACAGTCCAGAGTTTATTCATTTATTTTGATTCCGTACAGAAATGAGTGAAATAAGGAACCCATTGGCTGCCTGGAAATACATAAAAGCAAATGTTAAGTATGTACAATTTGTAGTTTAGGACCAAAAACCTTGAAACACTGCACATACAGTGCTCTTGACTAGATTACACTACGGCACTTTCCTTTAAACCACCTTGCTTTTATTAGAAATCAAAATCACTCATATTAGTAGCATGTAAAATCGCTCATGTCTACACACTGACATTCATAGACGGGCTGGATTTTCCCCAGAACCGAACACTGGTCATTGGCAATGAAAAGCAGTGCTTGATTTCAGTCTGCATTTTAACGTCTGGGGGATAGGATGTCTCTTCTTCTCATGCTTTCACACTCTGCTGTCTGAGTCTGAGCAAGCGTCTGCAGGGGGGATTATCACCCAGACTGGCAACTCAGAAGGTTTTACTCTACTCTACTCCACTCTGATCTTCTACTCTACTTTACTCTCTTTATTCCTCACTTCTGTTTCACACTACACAACCCTACTCCGCACCACTCAACTTAACGCCCCTCTTCTCCTCTCTGCTCTCCTCTTCTCTATTGCACTTGACTCGACTCAAGTCTTCCTCTATTCTACTCTACTTCATTCTGCTTTACTCTCCTCACCTCCATTCTCCTTTAATATGCTCTCCACTCCTTTGTTGTTCTCTACTCTCCTCACTACACTCCTCTCTATTTGACTTGACTCAGCTTTACTCTTACTGTTCTACTCTGTTCCATTCTACTTTACTCATCTCTCCTCCCCTATCTTATTCTCCATTCTCCTCTATTCTGCTCTTCTCTACTCTCTTCTCCTCTCAAATGTACTTTTTGGATGCAGTCTATGTTTTTAACTAGTTGAGTCATCCATCTGCCTACAAGCAGACACGCATAAAGGTAATTCCTGTGCAATCCTCATCTTGCACATTGCTGCTGTAGAGAAGTTAATGGTAACTCTACTTACTAACCCTTACAGTTCAAGGGCAGGGGACCCAATCGACTGATAATCAGCTGGTGACTATATACCTTGTTATGTCTACATGTATGTGGGTTACGTGCTCACTCCAATAGCACACTTCGGAAAGGGTATTAGAACATTCATTGGATGTTTTAGCCCTAGTATTTTTCTGATAAAGTGTTACAAAATCATTCTACGTCTGTGGAATGTTCTCATGTTTTGTATATGTTTATGTTAGAAGGGTTTTGGATTTGGTTTGGGTAAAAGTGCTTTGAGCATATATTTTGATTTGTGTGAGATTATCAGAATAGTGTGTTTGTTTATTGTCTGTAGAGCATGTTTCCCCATGTGCATTTTTGGATAATCACCACGAGTTTGGTGTACTTGTGTGTGTATCTGCGTGCTTGGCCAAAGCATTGGCCCGTAGCCCTGATGTCATATTTCAGTCACTGTTATGCAAGTAAGTAGCACATTCTGTCTGTCTCTGTTCACCGGCTGTTCACATCTCTGTCTGCACTGAAGTGTATGTTCTCAGCTGTAACTGAGAAAATATTTCCCATCTCAGCTCCCCTCTCTAGTGTCTCCCACAAGCCACTGAGATGTTCACAGTGGTGTTCAAGTGTATGTTGCATTGAACAAACCATGCCATGAGATTGTGTACAGATATTCATTGTAGTTACCCAGAGGATCGAACTGACGATCCTCTGACTTTTCCCTTAGTGCCACCAGCATAAGAAAGTATTTATTTCTATGAATTAGCACAAAATCTTGCGCAGACATTAATGGTTCCCAGATGATATGTCCTAATGA
Organism: Dicentrarchus labrax; assembly: GCF_905237075.1. NCBI lineage: Eukaryota > Metazoa > Chordata > Actinopteri > Moronidae > Dicentrarchus > Dicentrarchus labrax. The sequence goes on from NW_026136710.1 coordinate 8,805,257, forward strand.
CTTGGTGATCCCCTGACTTTTCATCAAGCGCCATCATCATTTCACAATTTTAATTGGTCCAATACTTTTTATGCTTTTTGACCTGAAACTAATGAAATTCCCATCAGCCCCCGTTGTACTTTGTGTTTAGTGCTAATTAGCAAATGTTAGCATAGACTGAGATGGTGAATATGGTCAATATTACCTGCTTAGCATCAGAATGTGAACACCGTCATTTGGGAGCATTGTTGACGGAAAGCAGCTGTGCCAAATACAGAACCACATCGTTTTTTAAGGCAAATGTCCAGATGTGGATTTAAATTCACCACCAAAGAAAGAAAGAACTGAGCTCTATTATGTTCTAATAATTTTATGTAATTCCAGTTATTTACTCCGTTTCTTATTTCTAGCAATCATCTGATTGCAACTGCTAGTCTGTATGTTATGCTGAAATAGGACCAAATACATTTATCCTTTACTTATCATTGTAATACTGTGTGTATCATAACCATAGGCATAGAGGAGTGTGTTATTGTGATTGTATTTTGACTTTTAGCAGAGTGAATTGATTCAACAGAAAATTAAGTAAACATTCATCAAAGATTAGCGGGTACGTACTGTAATAACTCAGACTGGAAATAAGAAGTATTGCAGAGCTGCTGAAAGAAATTAAAAGTAATAATATTCCCCCAATCAACAGTCTAATAACTGCGGCATCATTAAGTGCCTCACTGGAGTGAGTGTGTTTGTTTTGATGACACCCATGATATGAATCTGGATTTGGTACAGGGTCAGGATCGGGTGAAATAGATGTCAGGGGACAGATGTGGATTTAGGAGGGATAGTTGTTTAGAAAAGAGTCTGCAGATATTGGGTGGAGATATTTAAGTTTGAATACAGCAATTGACTTTGTGCCAGCAGTCATGTCTGATGGTGGTGGTCATTATGTAAGAGTACAATTTGCACATCACAGCCTTCTGTCCTAAAACCAAGGCTTATTCAACCATTTAAAGCTAATTTTCTGTTGCAAAACAGTGTGTGTGTCTACAGTGTTTAAATATTATCAGGAGACCTGTAAGGATGTGTAGGTCAGGAAGAGTTTTCACAGATGAAAATAATCAATTTCAAAGGTTATTGCGGATATACACTCAAGTTAAGTAAGACTTTGTGGGCGCAGTGGTGTTGCGTGTCTCACAGTACGATGCCTTCACAGCCCCCGAGTCCTAAAGCCCAAATTCTGAATTCAGCGTGCCAGCCTCTGTGTCCGAGCATGACCTTCTCTTTTCCTCACTTTCCCCTTCCCTTTCCTCCTCTTCATGTCCTCCTCCTCTTTTTCCACTGGGCGGCTGGCCAGAGCCAGAGCAGCCTAAGCAGTGTAGCATTATTGGGTTTATGTGGTGGGCAGGCAGACAGGCAGAGGGAACCCAGCCAGACGGATAACAAACAGCACCCACTAAGGTAAAATAGAGCTGTGTGTGTGTGTGTGTGTGTGTGTGTGTGTGTGTGTGTGTGTGTGTGTGTGTGTGTGTGTGTGTGTGTGTGTGTGTGTGTGTGTGTGTGTGTGTGTGTGTGTGTGTGTGTGTGTGTGTGTGTGTGTGTGTGTGTGTGTCTAAGAGTGCAGGAAATGTGGCTGCCAGACCCCGGGCTCTCTGACACTGTTGGGCTAGTCATTGTGGTGCCAGTGATGAGATGAACAGGGCTCCGTCACAACTTGGCCCTGTCTCTAGATCTTGTTTTCTCTCACACTCACTTCCCTTTTTGAGCAGTAGCACTAGAGAAGAGTATCGTGTGTAGAAAAAGACTCACCAAATGCAAATTGGGTCATTTCTCTCATGGGGATTTCTTTTTGTTGTTGATGTCCTTTTGCTCAAATATAAACATTTTAGTTCCCATCCTCACCAGGATTGCATACACTTTTATATACACACACAGTCCACTGAGTTTTGGAGTACCTCTTTACTAGCCATTAGTGAATTTAAAGGCAAACCAAGATATAAACCATGGATGTTACCAAGAATTTAAACAGTGACAAGTTGTTCAAGAAAAAGTCTTAGAGGAAAAAGCCTTCACTTCATATTCTTCATTATACATCTTAATACAATTTTCTTTTAATCTGTTTCCTTTACTTTCAAAAAAGTACAAGGAGAAGACACTGGGATGTGACACTCCATTTTCTCTTTGAGTTAATTGTATTAAGGATGTGGTTGTGTATAGATGGAAGATTTGCAAAACTCTCGCTCATGCACAGTAGATTCAGCACAGTAGCATTTGATTCTGCATGTGCTAACAAAAATATAATATAAATGTTGTTGCTGTATTGTAATAATGTCTGTGTCTGTATTACTTTACATATGTACTCTAAACACTTAACATCCTCTTAGACTATACATAAAGCCAGACATAAGCAATAGTAGGCTATATGGCGACAAAACATTTATAAGAACAGAAATCGGTGCACTAGAAATGCTTCCTCATCCTTGTCCCTTGGCCTAGATGTCAGATAAATGGAAAGTGCAATCAGCAGAGACCCGCCATTGTAGACATTTGCACATAAGGCCCAAAGTGACACATCATCCTGTTGTAGTGGGCTACATGACTAATTGTGGCTATGCAGGGTAATCTTAAATCTAAACTACAGTGTAGTCTATTCAGCTGGTTGTAATGACAAACAACACACACAGTGAAGAAACAATGTGTACAAATCTTGCAAGAGTTTTTGCAACTCTGGAGTTACCATCTAAACACAACCCCAGGATGCATGCATCATTTCACCCATATAATGTTTTGAACTAGTGTCTCCTTGTTTGCTTGACTTTTTTCGTTTAGCAACCACGTAAACAGATGATGCGAGTGTGTCATAGCTGAATGGATCAGGATGCCTTACTGACATTACTCTCACATCGAGGAGAGTGTATAGACATGTATCTGCTGTTACATCCTTCACCACTAGATGGCAACAACTCTACTTGGCTTCTCCTCAAATTCAGACGCTTGATCAGTGTTGACCTGCAGCACACTCACCCTGTCTCTCACTAGTGCTTGTTTCGTGCATTCTGTGTGGCTAGACGTGCAGGAGCCAGAGACTGTCATCTGTGTACCTTGGTGTTCATGCTTCTTGTGACGCTTGAAAGCATCAGCACTTCAGCAGCTCTAGTAGAAAATTCAGCTCCCTCTCATCCCCAAACAAGAAAAACGAACCAGTCCAGTTAGCCAGTAGTTCCAATTTCTCTTTGTTCTGTGGCGCCGTCTATGTTGTTTCAAATTTCAGGTGCAAACCATCGTGCGTGACTCCATTGTGCCAATTTTAGCCTAGATTACATCAATCTGACTGCACATACGCTTTTGCCTTCATTTCCCCATGAAGCATAAGTCAGTTATAAGGCTGAAGAGCTGCCAATTGTGAGAATACTTTAGTGCTTTCTATAAAGAGGTTGACATATGCAGCCTGACTGCTCTTCATTACTGGATCCTGCACAATTACCCATCTGTTGTACTGAAACAGAGAGCTGCAGTTCTCTGTCCACTCCTGAAACTATGTGCTGAAACCGAGACACCACCAGTAAAGGTGTGTTTGAGAGGGTTCACTCTTGCCACTGGCCAAAAAAATCTGTTATTGCAGGTTGCAGAAATATGTTATGTATAATAATACAGCAAAAAAAGTAATGGGAAGTAAAATAAGACCTTTTTTGTGTGTGTGTGTGTGTGTGTGTGTGTGTGTGTGTGTGTGTGTGTTTTTGTTTTTGTGTTTTTTTTTTTTTTGTGTTTGTGTGTGTTTTTTTTTGTGTGTGTGTGTGTGTGTGTGTGTTTTTCTATCTGTGTACTATTTGTCTGTCTGTCTCCAGGTGGGCTGTGGAGCGTCTTCACCTTGGGTGGAGCTGGCAGCAAAGTCGGGATAGACCAGGAGCACAACCCTTTACCTTTGTCTAACCAGAGCCTTCTGTTACTGCTGGTCCTAGCCAATCTGACAGATGGACCGGACTGGCCAAACCCTTACCGCCAGGCTATTACTTGTTTCAGAAACACGCAAGGTAATCTGTTTGTTGATTTAATCCATTGTAAATATTTGCAGGTTGTTCATGCTTGTGACATGTACCAAAGGGTAATTAAGTAATAGAATAATAACCCTGATAATATTTACCTCTGCCCATGTAGACACATCGTCGCTGTCCGCGGAGCAACCTCACACGTTTCAGATCAATTTCAACAGTCTGTACACAGCGCTGTGTGAGCAGCAGCGTTCTGACCAGGCCACACTACTACTGTACACCCTCCTCCACCAGAATGCCAACATGAGGACCTATATGCTCTCCAGGACTGACATGGACAATTTGGTGGGTATGATAACAATGAAGACAAATGCATGCACATTCATTATTCCTGTCTCAATCTGACATTTTTGTATAGTTTATTGACAAGGCGAAAGAAAAGAACACTGTTGGAAATGAATCAAAGTAGGATTGGGTAATTCTCAACTAAACACATTATACAGTACTTCCTTGCACACATGGGTATGGCCATGAAATCCTTTCATCTAGGACCAATGATATAGCCCAGTAAAGAGCAAGGATGTATGCAGTGGCAGCTGGTGCTATTCTGCCCATGTGGGACAGTGCCAGCTCTTCCTTATAGCAGAGTGAATGTACAGAGGCGTTTAGTGAATGAAAATCAGTCTTTAGTTCAGTATGTCTGATGGTATCACACATGAGTATGGTAGGCAGTAACATATGAGGCTCTTTCACACAGTGTAACACTAAATCATTTGGTCTTATTAGATAGGTGTGGAAGTCTGAGTTAAAGTAGTGTATATCAGTTTAGCCTTTGTACCAGGTTTAAAAAGAGGTTTTATTTATAACCACTATAAATTCATGATAATAGCCAAATGTGCAGGAAATGACTTTAATTTACATTCATATTTTCAAACTGCAGGTAATTTTAATTTCTAAGGTTTAATATCAGTATGACATTTCTGTGTTATTCCCTATTTATAGCTGCTATAATAAAATATCATCATTAGCAGATATAGATTGAGCTTATTATGTAGGGGGACTGCTAATGAGTCTAGCCACTTTCTCAGCTGAGCAATAAAGCACTGCTGCACGACAGTGTAATGAGCTAACTCCTCAATTGCGTGTGTTCATCACTCACCATGCAAGCTACTAACTGCTTTCACTCCCAACAGTATGATCCTGACAATTAAATCTTTTGCACACTGTTGTCATCAGCCAATTACCATCTGTTCTGTATACGTTCAGAATGTAACATCTGCCTACACCTATAGTTTAGCAGCCATGATTATGTACACTGTTGTCTTCTCAACTATCATCTGCAGAGCTTGTTTTCCAGTTTTGTTTTGTTTTTCTCTTCTACCTGATACCCAGTTTGCAGAACAGGTGGAAACACTCTTATAGCGACAGCTGTGTGTAGCACAAGTAATAATGTGTTCTACTTGTGGGTTACTTGATAGATTTCAACAGAGCCTCCTGACAAGACACAAAAAGCTTCCTCCATCCACAAATTCTGACACAGTCATGGGCACCAAAATGAGAGAGAAACAGTGGTTAAATAGTCATAAGGACCAATGAATATAATTGATGGTTAGCTTCGCTGAGCTGTGGCAAAGCCCACAGTCCCTTCAGTTTTGCTCCGAAAAGAAAAGGAATGTTAAACACCCCGATAGTCTAAAAGTGTGTGCAGTGTTCTAGCTTGGACATGGCTAATTTGCTCTTTCGACGAATGCACACACTGCAGTGGTGGATCCACTCAGAATCAGAAATCTTGTAACAAGGATATAATGAATGACACTTCTGTGACAACACTTACGCATATGTTCAACCTCTTTCTCTTGCTCTCCCTCTCTTCATCTCAGGTGTTGCCCATCCTCGAGATCCTTTACCACGTGGAGGACAGAAATTCTCATCATGTCTACATGGCCCTCATTATTCTGCTCATCCTTACAGAGGACGATGCCTTCAATCGCTCAATCCACGAGGTGGTGAGTAGACACAGTTTAATACACAATGTTCACATTTCCGGTATTGCCTTTGCAGCCTTCCATTACCTGTAATTGCTGGGATAATAATTCCTGATGTCTCATTTCTGTGTCTCTCCCTTAATAGATATTGAAGAACATCTCATGGTACACAGAGAGGTCATTGACTGAGATCTCACTTGGTAGTTTGCTCATCCTGGTGGTCATCCGCACCATCCAATTCAACATGACCCGAACAAGGGTACGTTTGTGCACTTGCAAAGCAAACAGCTATCCATTCAGAAATCCATCAATTGTAGACACTTTTCCATACCCAAATAGAAAAAGATTGAAATAACGGAGTAACCTACAGGTAACATCAGGTAACATGTATGCTTGTGTGTGCATTCCCTCTAGGATAAGTACCTCCACACCAACTGTCTGGCTGCACTTGCCAACATGTCAGCCCAGTTTCGTTGTCTCCACCAGTACGCTGCCCAGCGCATCATCAGGTGAGGACATATTATAGGTGTACAAGTGACATAGCAGACAGAGCAGGAAAGTTGATGATGGAACATGTTAATTGGTAGCTTCTTTCTTCCATCCATCCATCCATCCATCCATCTATCCATTCTCTATATAGTATATTCCAGCTTTTGTTTTATTCTAGTAAATTTATCCTTTTGGAAGGATATTAAAAGTGGTTTGAAATAAAAGGTAAACTTGTCAAATAATGGGTCAACATGACCATGTCTATATATACTGTGTATTTTGCCTGTTTGACACTGAGTATGTTATCTTTAAATAAGAATCTGGAGCTTGACTTTTATATTTGACAGTCTTTATATCCTCCAACTAGTGATGGTTTGATATGGATAAAATCCTCCGGTGTATATATTGTTTTACATTAAAATATTGCTGCATATTTTGATAACAAATTGAGATATTGTTAATGGATAAAATAACTGACAGGAATGAGGGTTTTGGGCAAATTCAGTTAATTAAACAGCTGACATGAAAGTACTTCATCACAAAGTGCATACAAAAATCCAGTTTTGCCTTAAAAGAATCCCGCTCATTGATTTTTAACCTTTCCAAAAACAGTCTATTATACCTAGGGATGATTAATTAAACATAACTACCACAGTATAAATAATATGACAACATTGAAAAGTACACAATATTGTCTCACGGTACTGTCACATAGTCCAGCCTTAGCAGCTCTGCTTAATGTGCTTCCTAGTCTGGTGTCCTGAAATCAACAGTATAAGTACATATAGAGTATATCACACTTCGCTGGTATGTATTTCAACTTCAAGAGAGACGGATGACACACAAGTCACAATTTTAATGATTCATATTGAATCAGCACAAAATATTTTTTGTTACAGTAACTTGGCAGTGGCTTCAGCAGAAGAGACTAAGCAATGAAATATTGAGTGAGTGGTGTGCCTGTGTAGTGAGGAACATTATGTAAGATGAGGGAACTGGCCATGAGCAGACGAAAGACTTGAGCAGTCCAAAACACACACACACACACACACACACACACACACACACACACACACACACACACACACACACACACACACACACACACATCAAGTCATTCATGTCTGTTTGTGAACCCCAGGCCCACGGGAAGAGGAATGTTTTCTTCCCTTAAGACGTGCACACATTATTCACGCACACTCAAGGATCTTCTTATCCCCCTGCCTGTGTCTCTCTCCATATCTGTGACTCTCTGGTGTTTTGAGTCAGAGAGGCACACTGTCTGTGAATGTGTGCATGTCTGTGCTGTAGTGATGTAGAGCAACTGACTCCATGTCTGACGATAATGATAATGATGATGACTATGATGGCCAGGGCTGGGCTAAACTGGCTGGCTGGCTGTCTGGCTAGATAAAGGGAATTTCCTGCCAGGAATTTCCAAATATCTGCCAGGCAGTGCTGAACTCTGCTCCTCAATTGACTCTCAGAGAGAATTGCAGTTGGTGTTGTTTATTTGCAGCAGTGGGTTTAAACTGCCTGCACCACCACCTTTTCTATTCATCCTCTCTCTCCATCAATATTCCATTTCTGCTACATTGTTCCTCCCTCTCTCACCTCTGCCCTCCGTATCCACAGTCTCTTCTGTCACCAGGCATGCTCAATGCGTCATGCACCCGTTCGTTCACTGATTTCTTTAATGTTTGCAGGCTCAACAGATGCAGTTCAGTTCACAGCAGCACTGCAACTAACAATTCTTGATGTAAAAAATGTCAGCGATTGTTTCGTCTGACAGCAAAAACATACATAGGATTTATCTATCCCCCCTTTCCTGTCTATCTTTACATCTCCAATCAAAAATAAAGGCATAAAACGCCCAAAAAATATATTTTAAAAAATATATATAGTTGCTATTGATCAAATTGTATTTGAATATTATTCAAATATTAGTTTCATATAGTAGTAGAGTCATTTGATAATTTTAGCAGTGAAAAATGTTTACACTTGCTTAAGGTGTAAAAGATTTGAACATCATTTGTTGTTTGGGACAAACCGGCATATTGAAGAAAAGAAACGCTGTGATTAGATAGAAAGAGCTTTTGCTGTACCTTCTTTTGTGTCTAAGTGTTCAGGTCATGTTGCCGCTCACATAAGATTTGGTGTTTGTTGTAATTTGCACCTATAGTTTCCAAGTAAAATTCTCTTATACACCATTGTTGTAAATATGGACAGCTGCACATGTGCATTTATTATGATTATATTACTTATGATCAAAATCAAGCTGACAACTGAAGTTGACAATTCTGCTGACGGAGCCAAACATAAAGCATCAACACTTAAAGGCAGATGTTTTAAAACATTGAAAAAGTACGTCCCAAGCAACGCTATATGGTATGACACACTTTTACAAGCGTACAATTTTTCACACATAGAAATGTTCAAGTACAGTTTTCGAAGAAGGGCACAACCACACTCTGTGTGTTGTGTCCAGCTGAAAAAAAGAGTCCTTTGAACTAGTAGAGACAGAGCACCTTTACATCTTCAATGTGTCGGGGTGGACCATATCTGTCATTAACTCAGCCTCATAATTTATTTTGAGATCAGATCAGCAGTGTGGAAATCCTTCTGTGTCTGTTTCCTGGGCCATGTCAGTCACTGCCTCGGTATAAATGAGGGATGTGACAGACCATCTAGTCACAGTGCTTTCTTGTGGGCAAAGTCCCAGGTGGAACATGGTCGGTGGTCTCTCATTTGAAATAGAAAAAAAAACTGTCTAGATAGTACAACAGGTCCTATTAAGTAGTCATGGCTAATAGGGCCTTTGACATTAGGACTGTAGATAACAAGTAGCCCCCCCTCATAGCTGCTGAGATATCTCCATTCAGCTATCATTTGGCCAATTACCCTGGATAACGAATGCTGAGAGATTTTGTGTGTGTGTTTTCTAATGCTGACAGATGGACAGGTGTAGCTCTAAGGGGCTTAGCCGAGCTGTGTTCATGCATCTGACTTTCCCTAGCCCTTTGCTGTCAATGAGTTTAATTTATTCTACTTTTTTTTTTCCTTGATTGACACATAAATTAAATATTCAACACCCTTGGGCACCTAGAAAGACTATTAAAAAGTTGTAATTAAAACAGAAGGTCACCAATAATTATAGTAACAAACACCACAATGAATAAGAAATAAGACTCTGTAATAGATAAGATGTAATAAAGACCTCAACAAGAGAAAAATATTTAAGTTTTAGACAACCAATGTAGTCAAACTTGTATTTTGTATTTATTTGTATGTTCTTTGTGAGTTAAAAACAACTCTAAATGTGTGTGTGTGTGTGTGTGTGTGTGTGTGTGTGTGTGTGTGTGTGTGTGTGTGTGTGTGTGTGTGTGTGTGTGTGTGTGTGTGTGTGTGTGTGTGTGTGTGTGTGTGTGTGTGTGTGTGTGTGTGTGTGTGTGTGTGTGTGTGTGTGCGCAACCCAAGGTCGCCCAAGCATACTCTAGGACTCTTTATGTATGTCTGTGTCCATCCATCACATGCAATTCAATCCAGACTACCGTACACAAACAAACACATACAATAAGGGTGAAAGCAAGTCAGTTAACCAGTGGGTCAAATAGCAGTCTGTCACCTACAATGGCAACAAACATGTACAAATACTGGAAACCGTAAATAAGGCCGTTGCCTCTTCAGGCAAATATAAGCCACGTTAGAAAAAGGAGTCGGGATTTTAAATTAATGGTAAATTAAGCATCTTTTTTAATATTTTGACACATCATTTCTAAAACTGTCTCCTGCCAGTTTCATGATTATTTTGTTATTCCAAGACTAATTATTATTCATTATTTTAAAGGCCTCATTTAGAAAGCAAAACAGGCCATTCTCTAATAATAATCTGTCTTAAATAAAGGCTTCTCTCTCCAGTTAAGCTGAATAAAGGCCACTATTTGTAGTTTTTACAGCACATTAATTACAGGTCAACATGTGCAGTGTGACGACTGTGTATTTGGTTTCTTCGGTCTTTGCAGAAGTATCATTCATCTGTCGTTGCTGTGCTCACTCATTTTTCCCCTCTCTGTGTCCCTCCTGCAGTTTATTTGCTTTGCTTTCCAAAAAGCACAACAAGGTTTTGGAGCAGGCAACACAGTCTCTAAGAGGCAGACAGGGAGACAACACAGCCCTGCCCGACTATGTGAGTAACACACTCTCTCTCTTTCTCTCAGTCTGCACACGGTTTATTAGCAGTTGCCAAATTATGTCTACTTGGATAAGGTACAGAAGTTGACAGAGGCATTTGGGACAGTTTCGACAGTGTGAGCTTACAGGAATTTGCACTTGAATTACCATGAATGTTGACTTTCATATTGTCAAGTTTATCTTTTAAAAACTTAGAATTATTGATTTTCTTTATTTTTTTTTATTTTCAAGATAGTGATAAATCAGTATTTGCAATAGCCCAAAAGTTTGTCTTAAAGGTTCAGTGTGTAACATTTAGGAAGATATACTGGCAGAAATGGAAATATAATATTCATAGGTATGTTTTCATTAGTGTATCATCACCTGAAAATAAGAATTATGTTTTTGTTACCTTAGAATCAGCTATGTTTATCTTCAGACGGCGCTGGCCGCCATTTTGAAGCACCATGTTTCTACATTAGCCCAGAATGGAAAACCTAAAACTGTCTTTACATGCTTTTCGTGGCCACCGTAGTTTCTCCTTACTAGGGCTGGGTATTGTTAAGATTCGATTCGATTTTGATTCTTTAGGTCACAATTCGATTCAATTTCGATTCGATATTGATTTAAATGCTTCAATATCGATTCAGTAATAAGTAGAATTACACAAATAATTCATTAGTGTACCTGTTGATAATTTTAAAAGCTTCGGGACGGCGACTTTCGTCATGTGTTTGCGTATCGTGGTTCGAGTGTGTACACCATCTTCTTAAAACCCCTGTTTTCCACGACACTGTACAGTCGTAGGTCCTTGCATATGAAGACGGCCACAGACTCCGTTATCTTCTGTGCGCGGGCAGAGTTTGGCGGCAGTTTGCAAAGGAAGGATCTGTCAAGTTGCGTCTGTTTTGAATCCACAGGTTTAGCCGCGGGTTGCTGCAGAGCATCTGCATGGTGTCGCCTTAAGTAGTTGCGTAAATTTGTTGTGTTATTGCAGTATTTTAGTACTGCCTGGCACAACTTACACACTACCTTATTTTTGTCTATTTCCTGTGTTCCGGGTTTACACTGGAATCCAAAATGACTCCAAACGTCTGCTTTTAAAGTTGAAGGTGCTGGTTTAACACTGCTTCTACCTGCTTCGGTTGCCATGTTGTTGTTGTTGTGTGGTCGAGTGCGGCCTCCGTCCGTACAACGCAAATCACACAAAGGTGTGGCTCACCGCGCCCCTACTGGCCAGGGGCTTGAATCGATTCAGATTTTCAGATTTAATGATTCGATATTGAATTGGGAAAAAATATATTGCAATGCATTGATGAATCGATATTTTTACCCACTCCTACTCCTTAACTTTGGACGGAGCCAGGATTTTCCTGTCTTTATGCCAAGCTACGCTCACCAGCTGCTGGCTGACGCTTCATATTTGGCATACAGATATAGTGGTATTGATGTTAAGTAATCCTAGCTGTTTTACCCTAACATTTTATAATGGTTTTAAAAAAAAACAGCAGTCATAGCATTCAAATTCAAGGCTGCAACCATCAAAATACATTGTATTTTCTTTGTGAATAAATCATTCACATTAATAGTTTATCATCTAAATTAAAATAAATATTTTCAGTTCATCAGCCAATGTATTAATCAGCTGTTGTCAGCATTATTTAATTCGGTATACTACACAAGAAAACAAGAAAAAACATAATACCTTAGGCTGCCACACTTGATTTGGTCTGCCTTTGACATGTTTTTGATGTCTCTTTGTCTGCTATAAAAGACTGAGACAAGTCTACATGTTGCTCTTGGCACCAGTTATGTTGACCAGTTGAGGTACTCCCTGGGAATCGGTTGAGGATGTGTACAGTTTGATGCTGTTTCGACATTTTCAGCCACTCAAATGTAAGGTCTGTTGCTGCAGGCTCACTGCCGAGTTGCTTTGTCTACTCCAATCCTTTGTTTTCTTCTCATTAGTTTTCCAGCCCACGTCCCACACATTTAATTTGAACTGAAATGGAGTTGTATAATAATATTTGATGAAAGTATTGAGCGATTCTAAAATTGAATGTTAAAATCAGTCATTCACAGTGGCACCAAAGTAATATTGAAATTTCTCTGAAACATCAGTGTTAATCTGAAATTGAAATCTTAATAGCACCACAGCAGTAACTAACTGGTGGAGCCTAAACCAATAAATGAATCATGGTGTCCCAATACAATCAAGTATCTATAGATCTTACTAGTAGCCACATTTGACCAATGAGTGCACTCTGCTGACTATTGACTGTATATGATTGTATTTGTGTTCAGGCAACTTCAGGTTTGTCTGTGTGTGTTTCAGTCTGGCTGTCTCATTAGATTTGCATGGTCTGCAAAGTGTGTGTGTCTGTGCGTGTGTGTGTGTGTGTGTGTGTGTGTTGTTTGTTTGGGGGTTGGAGATGTATTAGGAGGTCCCCATAGATGCCCTTAGGTGTTTTGAGTGCTCCTTCAACCGTGTTGCAACTGTCTGATGAGGCCCCTAACAAACAGACACTTATGCACACACATAAATACACACACTCATAAAAACATATAAAATGCAATTATACAGCTTTGTTTTGATGCTTCCTTCCTTCGGGGCCCATTTTAATGCTGTTTTATTTACATACATGCATAAACGCCCACTACATAACATAACTGAAAATAAGAAAGACACGTAGACGGATTACTTTGCCATGATTAAATCTTCTTTGTTAAAGATAGAACTTCAGCCAGCTGTTTCAAAGTATAATAATAGTGACAACAATAACAACATAAATACACTACACACAGTTAGAAGTCAACGTCAAGGTCTACTGCACAACAGCACTCCCGCTTTTGGTAGAGTTTCGGTGTGTTGCTCAAGGGCACATGGCAGATTTCCGGGGTGGTTACTTCATGGGAATTTTACAACGAGGGTCTTTTTCCTAGAATAGTGTCTGACATCCAGTCTGGGTCATACACATTAAAGACAGAGCTGGTCAACTTTTCTGATACCGCTGTTGTCCTTGAGCTTAGACTATACTAACTCAATGTGACATTGGTTCCCATGTCTACAAGGGTTCCTGTGGCTACAGTTTACAGCTGGAAGCCAACTTTTAGCTTTATTGACTTCTCTTGATTAAAAGGAGGTTTAACTAAGGTTTAACTTCCGAGCATGTGCACTCATACAGCAACCTAGTAATATAAATTGTGTCGTTGAATTTCATGTGCGCTCACACAGAAGTGCACAATCTGCTTTTTCCATGTATCTGGTTGTAAACGTCTTGGTCTTAGTGAGTGGTGTTTTTGAGTGCTTGATAAAGCCTGAAAGGTCCTTGTTCAGAGGGAAGGGGACCTTCCAGCCTGGCCTTGATTCTGGTTGTTTATCATTTATTGTCTTTTGTGAATCACACTGATTGTGCTCAACTCGGCAGCCTGTGTGAAATCTTGCTCAGGTTTTTTATTCTTACTAGCCACCCTAGACCTAATCAGTAGGGATGCTGCTACTTATAGTTGCATCATCAGTTAATCTGTATTTTCTGTCCGTAAAATGTCACAAAATAAAATAAAAAATACCCAGCACCATTTCCCAGAGTCAAATTTGACAACTTCACATAGCTTGTTTTGTCCAGGCAACACTCAACAAACCTTAGAGATATTATTTTTTTAATCTCATAAAACAAAGGAAAGCAGCAAATACTTGTGAATTTAATAAAAGACTAAAAGTAACAACAGAACAGTATGCTGCAGTGAATTTTACATACAATATTCGTCAGCTTCTGTCATGAATGCTTATTAAGTGAATGTGTATGACAATGAGTCCTTACAGGACGAGTGTGTAGGATTTTGTCGCATCTAGTGGTGTAGTTGCACAGGTTGGAACTCACCGGCTTATCCCTCCCTTTCCAAGTGCGAAGGAGAAAACTGCGGTGGCCCCAAGAAAAGCGTGAAGAATTTAAACCATCCTATCTAGACACAGTTTAGGTTATTCAGTTCTGGGCTACTTTATAAACTTAGTGCTTCAACAAGGCGGCCGCCACAGAAGGCGACCCGCAATGACTGTAGATAAAAATGGCTCATTCTGAGGTATGATTATACACTAATGAAAACATACCTATGAATATTATATTAAATTCCTGCCAATGAATCCTATTAAGTGTTAGACACTGGACCTTTTAAACTGTCTTTGCATATAGAATATACATGAAAAGCAAATATCTGGTTCATTTGTTCATATCAATGGAGGAATCGTAATTGGAGATCGTAGATGAAAAATAAATGGCTTGTTAAATGTTTGATACAAAGGCAAATATGGAAGGAAGGTTCTTGAACTGAAGGAATACTATACTAATAGTACTAAATATTAGCTAGCCAAGCAATTATTTCTATCCTCTGGCATCAGAATGAATCTTAAACTGAAATCTTATGCATAGTTTTTCTTATCTGACTTATTATGTTATAATGACCTTTGGAGATGTGACATCTAAAAGAAGGACCATCCTCATCTGGTCGACGCCTTTATTTTCTCCATCTCTGACCCTAGTAGTGTAATTGACAACAGCCTTGTTCACAACAAATCCTCATCTTAACTTTGGAAGGGAGGAAGTTTAGGGGAGTACAGGGAGAGAAAAAGAGGGCATGAGAAGAAAAGAACAATAGAAAGAGGAGAAATGAGCAGGAGGAGAGGAGAGGAGATGGGGCGGTGGGGGTTTGGAGAGAGGGTGGGTTTGTGATGGGCATCTGGAAACAATGTAATTTGGCTGAGTCTGGCTCTGGAGAGAGAACTAATGTTTGTTTAATGTGGGATTGTCCTGGACATGTAATTGCTCTCTTTACGAGGGAGAGACTCAGAGGAGGATATGAAAAAACATCGTCAAACGCTCTAAGCTGTGGGTTAAAGCTGGGTGCATTCTGCATATGTGTTAATGTCTCCTTCTATTTCTCTGTCTCCCGCTCCGTTTCCCCCACTCTCTTGATGTCTGCCTCTTGGTCTCTGCCTCTGTCTCATATATATATATATATATATATATATGAGACATATATATGTATATGTGTGTGTGTGTGTATATACACCCAGAACCACTCCCCCCATCCTTGTATGTGTTTGTGCTGCTGTGTCTGGTTAGTGTCAGGGAAGAAAGAGTGAAGGGTTGGGGCCCCTTGAGCCCCAAGGGGACGGCCAGAGGCTCCCAGCCCAAGCAGGGCAGCTCTCAGGGGGCCCCAGGGTTGCTCTCTGCAGCCTCTGCACCTTTTGATTGCAGATGTTTTTTCTTGCCCTTCGAGATATGTTCAGTGACATGCAGTATGTGCTTGTGCGCACACACACAAACATAAAACGAAGGAAGTTTGTGCTGTGTTGCATTGCGTTGCGTTGTGTGTCACTGTTTATGCTCCCAGCCAGTGGTAGTGGTAATGTTACTTCTGTGCTTCTTAGTCTGTTTACTGTTGCACATTTCTGGGAAGAGACTACAAGCATGCGCACACACACACACACACACACACACACACACACACACACACACACACACACACACACACACACACACACACACACACACAGAGCCAGAAGCATGTTGGACCACCCTGTCTATGTGTTTATGTGTGCTGGTTGAGTCACAATCTGTGATCTCTTTTTAATAGCTAGAGTAGACACATGCATTAGCTTTGTAGCACCATTCCTCTTGTTTAGGGAAAAAGCTGAGCCTGAGGATATATCAACAGATAATAAACATTATGCCTTCTGTTTATTATCAGGCCTTCCAGGAATTTGCCACTTTCTTACTACAAAATTGTTTTAGAAAAAAAAATGTTTTTCCATTAATGCTACAGTAGCTCATACATGACTAGAAATTGCGTTTTTTTTTAAGTCGATTACTGCACAGTCTCTGAAGTATTTGTAGGAAAAACAGATAATTTCAACCAGCAACAGTGTTTTTCAGTTTTTAATCAAAAGTGGCATAAAGGGGCATTGATGTTTATGCTGAAAATGATTGTTTAACTCATTTGAAGTGGCCCGCATCAGATTATTTTTGTCTTTAATTTGTTGTAATTTTTCATTGCATACATCATGAGTTGATGACTCAAACGTTCTCTACTAATAAATTCATGCAGTCTTCAAGGCCCCATGTAGAGCTAGACCAATAAATTGTTTGGGCCAGTGTACTGGCAAACATTAAGTTACTGCAGATATATTGGTGTATATTTCATTACAAGAAATTTTGTTGAGGTCATTTAGAGACAATGTCACCGTTACATAGTTTGACTTTTCAACTTTTCATCTGTAAAATGTCCCAGTCAGTATGTACAGTATCTTGGTAATTATTTATTTATTTATTAATTTCAAAGGGTATACATATCCTACATATCAACAATTAATTTATTGTATTACAATTGTGTTTCACTATGTTGTCATTAATTATCTATTTATACAGCCTCAACTTATAGTCACAGTTGTCTGCCCGCAGGAGGAGTTATAGTCATTGACACATACATTAGTGGACACTTGCACTGTATTTGCTTACAATGACATTATAGTTGCTAAAGCTAATGCTAAATAGGGGGACTCAGTAAAAGCAGAAGAAGTAAAAGTTGCTGGAAAATTACTTGGGGAAATATATTAATGTATTTCAGCAGTGTGCCTCATTTCAAGTCTCCTTTTCCATACTTTTCTGTCCTCTCCTGATCTTTCTCCCGTCTGCATATTTTATATGAAATGTCTATGTTCAGTGTAGGCTCCACATGTATCAATCACAAATGGGAATCTCGTGTATTTTCAACTCATACTTCTCTGAGATTGCTAATATGGCAGATTCATTGCCTTGCCTTATGATTTTTTCCATGTCCATTTCATCTAATTCCACGGTGCTGATGGAGAGTCAGTGTCTCCCTTCATATATAGTTTACCTGAAAGTAGGAAATTGATTGATTGAAGCGTGAATGTTACATTATCCTGTCACATTTCTTATAGTCTTTTGATGTAGAGCCAATTCCCCCACAAGACTGATGTACATTATCACACCGCTTTCCCTGAAATCAGAGGTTACAGAGCACACACTCACAGAGCTTCTTGTCATTTCATGTGAAAATACCCAGAGGGGAAAGATGGGGAGAGAAACGAGGAAGGTAAAGGGCACCTATACATTCTACTTTTCTCAGTTTTATACCATATCAAACCTTTAATTTATGTGCCTACAGTTGAACATTTTGGCTCATGGTTCAGATTCTAGCAATATGACATGAGGATTATTAACCAGGTTATTTCAGGCACTTGATTGATTTTGTTTCGTGATGTCGTGAGAAGCAGCTCGCTAAACCAGCTTTTTACTAACTTCAACTTCTGTCTATTAGAGATCTTCATCAGGCACACTCGTGTTGTTTTCTGACCCAGCATCCAAACATTTTTGTACACGTGCGTATTCTACTCTCTGTTTGCCTATGTTGGCCAGTTAGATACACGCAAGCTTACATTACTGTTTTTCGTAATGTGAACTACTGTTTACTGTCTTTCTACCTCGCGATTGCTGCAATGAAAGATAAAGTGATTGCTCTTGTGATAAGTTTCTAGAGTAGCAAAATACTTTATCGTACAAACTGCTGTGTAGGGTCTTGGTGTTTGATAGGCTTTCCAACACGGGGATTAAGCCGTACTTCCTGAATTGTATTTCATTTTTTCACAGGTACCTGAAGCAACACACCCCCATCAATCGACCAGCCATTTTTTTTTGTCTAAACGCCTGCTAAGGTGTTGTCAGTAGCAAACTCATGATTTTCACCTGCACTAAATGAACTGAACTGGAGGTTTAAATAGTCTTTTGGTGGTCTTTATAAAACATTGAACACTGAATACAATAATCTATAATGAGGTAGAGCTTTATAAAGCAACCTCTTAGACTGATGCAACTCTTTATGTAGTTCATTATGTCAAGTCTGTCTGCTTCTGTTCCACTCATTAAGTCAGTATCCTGCTGAGAGCTGACTCACTTTTTAGTTTCTCCTTCTCCTCTGTCCTCACCTGCCTAGTGAAGACAATGCTAGGCCTACTTGTTAGTTTACTTGTTAGCCTGTCTCTCTGTATATCTGTCAGCCTGTTGTCCTCTGTCTCCCTTACTCTGTCTGTGTTTATTCTCGGGCAGTAGGAGTGCTACCTCTGCAGGTACCAGGTGCTCTGGGGTCCTAATGATTGTCTGCTTCAAAATGGTAATTAGGGCTGCCCCGCTGCGCCCTGGTCTTTTCCTGATCGAGGCACAGCACAACAGTGCACAGCTAGCTACAGATCAATTAGCACTGCCCACCTATCTGCCAGAGTGCTGTTGCAGCTGTTGCCGTCATCTTTTTTTTTTTATCATTGTCGCACACGTCATCATAGACATCACTGCTGTTTTGCCCCCCCCAGCCGCCCTGCTGTTAGTGCTAGCAAGAGGTAGTGCGCTTATTTAAACTGATAATAAGTTGTCTGTCTGCAAATATGCAGGACTTCCCCTCCACACAGACAGTGATGCAGCGATTGTCCAACACACTCTTTACCAAACAGATCCAGACTGGCAGACTACATTGTTGGTAGTTCTGCGGGCTTACACTGTCTTTTGCCTCATTCTGTGGTGTGTGTGTGTGTGTGTGTGTGTGTGTGTGTGTGTGTCTCTGTGTGTGTGGTGTGTGTGTGTGTGCCAACAAAGGATGTTTTGTGAGGCTATGGGGTAATAGGAGGGTGACCTGGGCACAATGCTCTACAAAATGGTGTGATTATGACATGGCCGTGGTACCATAATGCAGGTCAGACAATGACCTATTTAAAAAAACTCCCAAAAGACATGGCAGGCTGCTCAGCCAGTCTGACCTTCTCTGTCTGTCCTTGTGTTGTTTTTTTCTTCTCTTCATCTATCTGTCTTCTTTGAAACTTGCCTTCTTTCTTTTTGCCTATTATTATATCAGATAGGCTAAACATGCAAATATTCTTTCTATTTCTGCTGAATCTCTTATTAGTATTATGACATTGTAAAAACAGATTTCAAGATGTATTTTTAATTATGGATTTTTACTCTTTCTGTATGCCTCTCTGTGTATCTGTCTGTGTTTATGTCCTAGTCTGTCAGTACTCTTTCTTAATATGTCTGGTTTGTCTGCCCTGCAACAGCCTGCAGTGAGCAGCGGGGCCAGCCAGGGAATCACTAAGCTATTGGTTTAATGATGCCAACTCCTACTTTACAGGGATTTGCATGTCTGTGTCTCTAAACACCCTGTCCACACACACAAACACTTGCATAAAAACATGCATGGATATGATAGGATGGGTAGACATACACACACAGATTGTGTAGTGCCGGCACTGTCCTTCCCAGGCACTGATTGCATCTGTAAACTATAATTTTCCTTTTCAGACAGATAGCAAAGGTTAAACATACCTACAGACATAACACATTTTTACCCTGCATGTTGAAGTATTAGAAGTAGAATCAGTTACACACACACACACACACACACACACACACACACACACACACACACACACACACACACACACAGCTTTCTGTAAGGTTTGTGTAAATGGTGAAACAAGTAAAATGGGGCAGGATCATTGAGACTAATGATATAGCTATGTCTGAGGCCTATGTTTTCCTGGGTGGAGAGAAGACATTAAATAGCGGCATGAGTGGTTGTGACTAAATCACAATGCAGGAGGCTGGGAAATAGCACATGACTGAAGGAGAAGGGAGCACAAAAGAGTGGGGAGGGAAGAAAAAATGAGGAAAGGGGAGCGAGAGAAAGAAAGGAAAGGCTATAATGGTTTAATGCTGTCATACAAACACATGTCAGGTGTTTTCTAGCTGTCTAGCGAATATGTTTTGGGGGAAAACAAGTGCAGGGAAGTGAAAGAGGAGGAGCCAATATATTTAAATCCTGTCTGGGTTTCAAGTAGAGCATGGACCTCTTAATCTCATCCACTTGACAAACATACACACAGGGCCAGGCAGACGTCTAGCTAGCCTATTTTCATGTGACCTGAATTCCCTAGTGTGGCTTTTTTTCTCCTGCTAGGCTAATCTCATTAAGCTGGGTGCAGAGCTGGAAACAAACATACTAGGCTTCCCTCACTCCTTCTCTGCCTTCCTCTCCTCCTTTTGTCTCATCTTCATCGCGTTCACTTTCTCCATCAACTCTCCCTCCTACTCTCTTCTTCTATGCTTCCATTTTTGTTGCCGTCTTCCTTCCTCTGCCTCCTCTTACTCCCACTCAGTTGTCTCCCATATCTGTCCCTGCTTTCTGTCTAATTATGGCCTGCCACAGTAGAACAGAGTAGAACAGGTCTAGTCAGGCAGTGCAGTCGAGCCCCGAGAGCCACCTCTGCTTCCAGACACACAATCAATCCTCATTATAACCGGCTGTCCTGCCTTCCACTTGCCTCTTCAGGTCTGCCTGTTGAAGCTCCACGCTGCACACCTCCGTCCGCCACTCTGTGTAAATCAATGCAATGCATTATTGCATCTGTGTGGCAAGCCGGATTCATGGTCAACGCAGAAAAGAATACAGTTATTTACAATCATGCAAATCTCTCTGCCTACTTTCTGGGGCTGATTTTGTGTGTTCATGTGCATGAGATTGCGCGTATGCCTATGTGTGGCTACGAGGGAAAAAAAGGCCACACAGCAAGAAAAGTTATTTATAAGATAAGGACTTGTTTCCGAAGCAGGCCACCGAAGATGGAATATAAAATGCTACCACATGCAGTTCTGTTACAGATGGTTAGCCCAGATTGGAGGTGGAATCTCAGCTTCCAATCAGCTTGCGGTTGCAGTCTCGCTGAGCTGCTGTTTTGAATCTGGCCTTAGCTGGTATTAGCAAATTCTTGGTCAAAACAGATCATCATCAGAACAATGATGTTCGTCATGAAAATGAATCCTTCAAGATAAGTCATGCTATGGAGAACATCAAGTCTATGGTAACGTAGCTAAACACATTTGCAGAATGTTCTTTATTACACTCTGTAAGGTTGTAAATGTCTCATAGTGCATAGGGAACAAGCTTCTTTATCATAAAGCTTTACTGATTCATACATCTATACATTAAAGATTAAAAAAGCTTGCTCAGCACCTTATTCTAATGTATTTTACTGGAATTACAATACTTCCAGGGGAATACTTGTTTCTCATTCCAAGCCTGAAAAAGGATGTACCTCCAGAGGAAGTTGCTGATGAGTACTGTCTAAGGCGAGGCTTCCTGTAAAGCAAAGAGGGAGATTAAAGGTTTTAGACCAACTGGCTGAACTGGTCAATTAAGCTCTTTAAGAAGTTGTTTATCTCTTGAACAATCCTCCAATTGTTCCAATGATGGAGTCGTGCAGATATGCATGATCTTTTATGTAGGAAAGTGTCTCAGTGTTATCTTGTAAATGCCCCAGTCCTTGGTTGGTATTCAGTCCCTTTCTGAGCTACTGTCACATCAGGATCAATAATTCACAGTCTGCAATTCTTCTAGTAGCATGCACTACAGGAAAGCTATTCATCTCCATTGAACTCTCACTGTAGAGGCATGTAATAACAAAGTAGCCAGGCAGTCATGTACACTAAATCTTTAAATTCATTTCTTTTACATAGTAATGTAGAAAACATCATGTCTACTTGTGAGTGGACTTGTATTACACAGCTGGGGGCAAAGGCAGAACGTCAGCAGGAAGGGAAAAGAAAACACGATAAAATGGATCTTAAGTGCTATGTATTGAAAAATGGAGACCGCTAAAAGCCTTAGAAGAATTTTCAGCCAGTCACTAGCATGTTCTAGCATTAGCTGTTAAATATACCTTTTGGGTCTCCACATGAATATTCTAAACAATAGGCCCTTTTCCATGTAAGACATTTTGACATGTCACAGTAGGATCATTAATGTTATTAGTAACACCTGTGCTTTCCGACATTGACCAAATGTCTGCTGTGAAAAAAGCCACTGATGATCAATACAAACACGGCGGTCCATTCGTTCTGTCAATTTGATTGGTTCACTAACTTGCATTTGAAGTACTTGAATTAAGTTTATTTTGTTCAGTATATAGCTTATTACAGATAATGTAATAAACATTAAAAACAAAAAAAACAAAAGGAAAGTTTGTGTGGTATATAGGTATCAGACTTACTGAGCCGTACAGCTTTTCAGTGGACTCAGTAATGTCGTTCCTGCTAATCATACAGGCCCAGGATCAACAGTGAAACTGGTAAGAGAATCATTGTCGTGTGTTACGGTAGGGGTCATTCTACCATCTGACTTGTTTCATTAGTACACCATCGAATTAAGCTAAGCTGCTTTGAATGTTCTTGACTCCTGCATTCTCTTAGTCTGCAGTTGTGTCTCAGCTTCCTCTTAGCTGATCGGTGTTTTTGCTCTGTTCTGCCCAGCGTAGGTATACAGTTTATAGAGTAGATACATCTCAGGGAAAATGAGCTTCTAAGCAGCTAATTGTACACATTTTGAGATACCCAACAAAATGAACAAAATTCAGTCTGTCATAATATTTGTTATTTGCTTTTTGGTATATGAAAAAGATGCCATGGTGCCTCAAGTTCCTGCTAGCAGTGTTTGTATTCATTGAGATGAAGCATGGTACTATTCATTGTTTTGTATTTTTAGATTGCTTTGGGAACTGACTTCATCATCTAGGGATCTTATCTATAATACCATCAGTGCATGATAGATTTTGTAGAGCTCACCCCACAGTTGTCACTCCATGGGAAATCATATATCATCTCTTGAACTGTGTTCGCCGATTCATAGCTGCCTGCTTTTTATCTCTTTAAAGATTATTCATTTTCCCACAATCTCTCTGCCGTTTCCTTTCTGTGCCACCATGGAACATGCCATGTGGGATGTTATCTTGTCACAGTGGCGTCTGTCTATCTCTCTTTCTGTCTGTCTGTCTGTGAAGACACATTGTTGTGAGCACAGTAAATAAATAAAGAACAATGCATGGTAGAATCTCTGTTTTTAAACTGCAACTTCCCAAACTAGAGTAGATAGTCTGATTACATTTTAGAATACCTTGCTATGTTTAGATTTCCATATTAATGACAAGAATGGTCTTTTGGAACTACTAAAACTCCTTAAAGGTGTAATAAAAGCTAGTAGGTTAACTATTGTAAGCGCTACAATTGGTGGTACAAAGTTTAAATTCCATAGCACCAACAAGCTGAAAGTATTGAAAATAAAAATTTCAGGTCTTATTTATGAAGAATACCTTTTTATGTATGTGGTCCTACTACAACATTGCACAGAAAACCTTTCTTACTGTTGGAATGTATAGAGTTGGTTCTCTATGAGTGCTTAGATCATTTCTGAAAGGATGAATAACAGTAAGTGTTGTTGAATATAAGGATTTATTTTTGCAACATGGATTTCCTCACAACCTCAATGGCTGCAATGGCATTGGTGTGAGCATCTGCTTAGGTCTCAGTCTGCATTATGAATTAATTTTGCTGGCCTTCAAGCCTATATCATCTCGATTTAATCAACTTAGATTGTTACACTCTTAAGTGCTTACAGACTCCTCCATAATAAGAGGTAGCTTTGTGTGTTTACTGATTTTACTTGAATCAAACATTTTGTACACTGAGTTACCTAAGGTCATTGACAAAATATGCCCCTTGGACAGTAATTAAAGTTAAAAATAGACATTTGCCTTTGATTAATGCTGATTCTCTCTTGAAACAGAGATATGGCTTGGGGAAAATATCGCTCCACAAAGGATTCTACCAATTGGAATGCGTATAAACACTTAAAGAATATATGTATTACTAAAAAAAGATATGCTGATGTCAATTATTATAAAGATTGTTTAGTTAAATGGGAACTTGGTAACTATTTCAACTTAATAAACCTGTTTAGAAATCATTTGGATGGTTAAATGGCCTGTTCCGGTGAAAATGGTGACTTTCCCCGTTCCCCCTAGCGTCCCCAGGCGGAAAACCAACCTTGCAACTTTGGGACTACCGTTCTGTTAAGTTGGAAATAGGAAGTATCGTGAGAAGCGAGAACGAGCAAGAAACATGAACTGCTTTACGGCAGTTCCACATAAACGCACACGCCCCCCTCAATACCGGTTAGCCACGCCGGCTATAAGAACACGCAACGATGAATGTATTACCCACCTCGGTAGACATTGCTCCACAAGAAAAAGTTGCCCGGCAACAAATGCACATTAGCAGCGGTAGAAAGGGGGAGGAGGGTGCCGCAAGTGAGTTTTTTTACGACAGTGTTTTGAAATATAGTGAAAACCAGCGAAGAAATGGCTAGATTTGCCAAGTTCCCCTTTAATGATTTTAATAACCCTGAACAGTTTTGGCACAGAACCAACTGTATAACTAATAAATCCACCAAAAGCTCTACAACTCATATTCGAGTTCATAATGAAGTTGTTAGTGATCCCTCTTTAATTGCTAATGCCTTCAACCAGCATTTCTCCTCTGTCTATAGGTCACATTTTTCCAATTTTCCCCATTCTGATATTTCAGTAACATACTCTAAATATGGCAGCTCATTCCCCTTTAGAAGAATGCTTCTAACTTATATTCAGCAGGTTATTTGTGATTTAAGCTCAGGTAGTGGTGCTGGCCCAGATGGTTTGGAGGTTAAGTTCGACAAACGTGCCCCTCATGTTCTCTCATATCCCTTGTCTGATTTGTTTGACTTATCTTTATACACTTGTGAAATTCCATTAATTTGGAAATGTGCCCCCCTTTGCACAAAGATGGTGATCCTCTTGATCTCAATAACTATAGACCTATTTCCATAATTAACAGTATAGCAAAAGTGTTTTGACTGTTTGACTGTTAAACTGCTAAATGGCTGCGGCTGCTGGTGGTAGCTTCATATTAACCATACTGACGTGAGAGTAGTATCAATCTCATTTAACTCTGCCAGAAAAGAAATGTGTATTTTTCTATTACATTAACGTGCCTTTGAGATTTGAGCTTACTCTCTCATAACTACGACACAATCATACATAAAGGTTCCTGTTTTTTTAACCTTTTTCGATGTGTTGTTTTGTCTTATTCATATTTGTATTTCTGGAATGAACTGCTTTGTATTGTGATTTGCCTATTTTGTGTGAAGAACTTTGTAAACAACTCATCATGGCAGCAACTCAACCCCCATCGTCTTTCTCTCCACTGTTCCCACACCCTTCTCTTCTCATACTGTCACCTGTCACTAGTGACACTAGTTGTTTACCCCAAGAGGAAACATACTTTGACATGACCTCATCTGTGGCTTACAAGGTCACCTATCTATCTGTCCTCACTAAGACGTTGCCTGACAACTTAGTAACATCTTTCATTCCTCCTCCTTTCCTTCGTTTCATCCTCCTCTCCCTCCTCGTGCCAATTCTTCCACCTCTCTGTTCCCCCCTGCTGATCAATCTATCAGGAAGCAATCATTTAAATACACCATTATAAGTGAAACCAGTGTAGTGGGAAACCAATTAACCTTTACATCCTCCCTTTCCCCCAGGCCCAGGACCTGAATGTGATTGAGGAGGTGATCCGCATGATGCTGGAAATTATCAACTCTTGCTTGTCCAACTCTCTACACCACAACCCCAACCTGGTGTACGCACTGCTCTACAAGAGGGAGCTCTTTGAGCAGTTCCGGACACACCCATCCTTCCAGGACATCATGCAGAACCTGGACACGGTCAGTTGGAATTTCTTTTCCGAATAGTCACACACATATCAGAAGTGAACGAATTGAGAGAAGCTAAAACCTTGGGGGCGCTTTGCCTCATAATGTTGGCTGAGTTGTGGTAATTATTCCATACATCAAGGTTATACAGATTTTCCTTGAATGTCCTCCCCGTCTGCAGGGAAAGTTTCAAAAGGCCATGCAGCGCTGGAACATATGCGGACTGCATCGTTAACATAGTGTGCAGTCTGACTGTATAGCATGCTGAGCGCACAGTAAGCTTAAGTACTATTGATGAATTAATCAGGCCCCTTGTGTCAAGAGGCCCTGTGTCAAATATTCATTGAGAGTGTTTGGTGTATGGGTGAGGAAGGTACAGAGTGAGAGAAAACTGTCATTCATAGCTGTGTTAGTCATATAGAGAAGGAAAGGAAGCTTTGGTGTGCATGAGTGTGTGTGAGGGATGGGGGTTGCTGCATATATTGCCATGTTATCCATAAGTATGAGGGAAGCATGCTATCTAGAATCCCTGTTAAGTCAGCCTCCCTGAGGCTATTCTCCGAAGCCTTCCCTGTGCTTGCAAATCCGTGTGTGTGAGCTTGAGATTCAGCATGAGGGGCTGCTTTGCTCCTCTAAATTAACCCCATATGGGAGGCCTTCACAGTTAATGAAGAGATTAGTATTAGATAGATGTAGACGCACACACACACGCACACACGCAGTGCTCATGTCGGCTCCGGTATGTTTGAATTCTCTAAAGCAACCACAGAATGTGAGCAGAGAAAACATTGCCTGTAGTGGCATTTTTCACTGTTGGTTTGACAAAAAAAGAGCTTTAAAAAGAATCAGTAATACCTAGAGTTTTTTAATTACCAAATATCAAACATTTCTCTGGGGAAAAATGTAGCATGGCAGTGGAAGCACAGTTTCCTTGCCTTAAACCCAGAAGGCATCAGATAATTTGAGCTCCAGTGAAGTCCTTATTTTTAGTGGGGCAAAACACACTCAAACCCTATGGTGGATTTCTAATCTGAAATACTCTATGTATGTATTTTCTAAGTCTGTAGCCTGCAGGCCCACTGTATGAGCCAAGCCATTGTTCGTAGCATTTGAAAATGTGCAAGTTTCCCATCTCTTAATCAGAACTGATGCAGTTCTATAGCCATCTCATCAACTTTTATCCCCTCATTTGCAAAGATTCTCAATCAGTATTGCTATATAATTGGATTATGAATTATACTATATGTATCTCTGTATCTCTGCATAGTATAGATGCATTTTGGAGCAACTTGCTGTTGCTAGGAAACATGATGACCCATGGACAGTTCTTGTTGGCTGTTGATCCGATGTAGCAAATGTAGTCTCCAATTAAACAGATCAAAACAAGCAGGCTTGTTTTTCTGTTGACAACATCAGTGTTTCTGTTTACAGAATGAAGCCCTCTATATATGTAGTATGATGCCCCATTGTTCTAACTTAGATCTCCATATTGCACGCACTGTCGTCATATAGGGTGTGGCTGCTGCAATATGTGTGACAGCTCCAAACAGCAGGATTAGAAGAGTCAAAGACTTCATGACTGAAAGTGGGAGTTGATATCAAACCTCAATGAGACCAAGATAACATGAGAACCTTTGAATTTGAAACAGGAACAGGATTTATTGGTGTAAGATGTAGACTAGAGCCCGATCAATACTGAATTTCTGAGGCCAATTCTGATATTGATATAAGAACAGTAAAAATATAAGAGCCTAGCTGTTTTCCTCAGTCTTTATGCTAAGCTACCTCCTGGCTGTCGTTCGATATTTAACAGACAAGCATAGTTACATAAATGTTGAACTCAAAATAACACCACAAACAAACTTTATAATCATCACTCTTAGACTACATGTACATTTTGGTTTGTGATCGGCTGTTTCCTTTTGCGTGACCTTTAGGTGATCGGTTTCTTCAGTCAGCGTCTGGAGCAGGCTGGAAGTGACCTGTCAGTTGAGCGGGTTCAGGAGGTCATCATGAAAGGAGCCCAGGCCCTGCCCACAGACAGACTGAAGGTAAATCTCTCTCTCTCTCTCACACACACACACACACACACACACACACCCACCACACACACACACACACACACACACACACACACACACACCCCCACAGTAGGGGGACAGACAGAGAGCACGGAGACGAGGAATAATGAAATATGAGACTGACTGAAGAAAAAAAGGGAAGTGGTACATATTGGACATCAAGGTGCTCGTGTTGCGGTTACAACATATTTTCAAAGGCTGTGAGGTATGGTGGATTGGTGCTTGGGAGGTGAAGAAAAGAGAATTAGTTTGTCTGGACAGGTAAAAGAAGGAGAGGTGAAGGCTAGGGACGTGGACTGGGGCGAGGGGAAGATTGAAAGAGCCATTGGGACATGAGACAAAAGGCTAAAGCCCAGTTCTCATTAGCATTAATGCCCATCTTCATTCCATCTCTGCTGGGCTCCTACATACGAACATGTAATGACATTTCAAGGAGATGGGATGGGGGACTAGGGGGCACTTTGTCATGGGCACATAAGATTGGGGGGGAGGGGGGTGAGGGGAGACATAAATCTGCCACCGCGCCTCGTTACCCAACACTCCCAACACTCCTGGCGGGTTCGCTAACCCCCGCCCTTCCCAGCGCTCCTCCATTAATCAGTGAGGAAATATGTAACCAGCGGTCTCCCCACTCCGCTCCTCACCAGCGCAGAAGCTCTTAATTGCATGTTTCATCATGTGTTTCATGTTCTATACTTGGCGTCTGGCTGCGAGGCATTTGTCTCGCTAGCCGATGCAGAAGAGGGATGGTGCGTGGCCACGGGTCCGTGTGCTCTCTCTGTCTCGGCACCTTGGAGCGTTAATGTAGCCATCGACCAGAGAGCCGTACAATTACACATGTAGACACGTGCATAACCCCACTGTGTCCTTCAGCAAGGGTGGCGTACCTGTAGCACACACCCGTTCGTTCAGAGTTGGAATATGTGTGTATGAGCGTGTCCGTGGGTGTTTGCAGATGACCATTTGTGTGTCGATTAGTGTGCGGCCATGCATGTCAGTCTTTGTTTCTGTGCAGAAGTGTTGTTGAGTCTCAAATTGACTCTCTTGACCATCTGAGTGCTTTCCAGCTCTACAGGGTGACATGAAACGAAGAGAATATCTGGGCAATGTCTCCTCGGGGAGAAGTCCCCGCCGCCTCATGGTACCATCGCTCAAACAAACAGCTGTCTCTCTACCTCTCACTTCCCTTCATCTTATGAGATCATTCTGCTATTCAGGTCCCAACGCGAAAAATCCATAGGCTGGATTAATGTTGTGTGGAATCATCGATAAGTTGGTAATTACTCAGTAAAAGCTCTTAAAGGAGTGTGTCTCAATCAGTAGTGGGTGCATGGACAGGGCTGGTGAGAAAGAGCTGCTGTTCCTCTCTAAAATAACCAACACAAGAATCTGAGCATGTTCAGTTGGGTTTTTCATTCATAAATGAGGTTATTCTATCCTGTGGTAATTTTCACATTTAATAGTAGTACGGTGCATGAATGCTGTATAACCTAACAAATAGTTAGTGGCGTGTTGAAGTTTGATTCAAAGCCGTTTTAACCTTCACAACCAAAACCAGAAATTTTTGAGGACACTCCAGTATAGAGAAGACCAATGTTGCAGGTGTTGTGGTGTGGACACTTAATATTAATAAAATTAATTAAAATAAATATTCATATATTTAATAAAATGAATTACATATAAATATATAAAATAACCAATGTGTAAGTTATGGGGATCTACTGGCAGAAATGAAATATTATATATATATATATATATAATATAGTCATAGGTATGTTTTCATTAGTGTATAATCAACTGAAAGTAAGAATCGTTGTTTTTCTGTTACCTTAGCATGAGCCCTTTATATCTACACAGATATCATGAGATATCAGGCCATCATGTTGAACCACCATGTTTCTACAGTAGCACAGATTAGACAAACCAAACACTGGCTCTAGACAGGGCCTATCTTGTGATACATAGCCACCGTAGTTTCTCCTACATGCTTGGAAGAATCTGCAACTTCACCGCTAGATGCCACTTAATTGTACACACTGGCCCTTTAACATAATCAAATAAAAAAACATTAGGTCCTAACAATAGTTCATATACAATATACATATACATATACATATAATCTAATAATCTCATATAATATCAGCAGATTGTTCTTGAAATTGAAACTCCAGCATTTTCAGGCAAGTATGCAACATGAATAAACCGTCTAAAGGTTACAGCTTGCGTCCACATTAGTGTTCCCAGGTCATTTAAGAAGAGACCTCTGTCCACAGTGAAAATTCTCTTTTTTTTTTTTTTTTTGAGTGGGACAGACAGCTTGGCTGACCAAATCACTATTTTATGGTTGTGACATTGTCTGATAAAATCACTTGAATGCAGGTTAATGACAGCAGCTGTTTTGCATAATCGGCTAAATCGGTATTTAAAATGAGTGATCACAGAGAATGTGCCAGCCTGTTACACCTCTGTTCAGTCTCCCCCTGCTCTCTCTGGTAATTCACATCATAGTTGTTGTCATTTACATATTTTTCTGTTGTCAGACAGTGGAACAAGTATGAAATAGTGATATACCCGCTGTTCATAAATACTACCTGTTGCAATCAATCCCAAGCTGCTGCGCTGCCATGATAAGATCACACAGGTTAATGACAACAGCTGCGCTTGTGTTCAGCTATATTGACATTTAAAATTATCAATCACAAAGAAAGTTAGAGGTGACAGAAAGTCCTTCTAAACTTTACTACCACACAGCCCCTGGATCTCACTGGGCAGCTTACGTTATCGTTTTGTAAAAGTTCTGTTTCCCCTGTACACAGCGAATCACCAAGCCGACATTTTAAGATTTATTCACTGTGGAGAAAGTTTTGGGCGAGAAAAACACTATGATATTTGGGAGGGCTGAAATGGAGAGAAAAAGATGTGTTTACAGATTTAACCAGCTCAGTGTGGATGTACTAGTAGCCTTTGTCTCCTCACCAGATGAAGGCCGTAACAGTTTTGTTATGTGCTAATGTAAAAATAAGGAATATTTCACAGTTTTCCTATTATTTTTGCATTTCAGTGTGGACAGAGAAGTTTACAAAAGAAAAAAAACCAGCATTTCCACATTTATCTTATTATCTTATTTCTGTTGAAATCTATTAAAATCCGTTTGTTGGGTGGAGCTGACAGTTGTGAAGTAATTATTTAGTTTAGATTTTACTGACAAAACAGAACCATGTTGTTTTAGGTGAGAGGGGGGCATTGTAGACACAGGACTACAAAAAGCCTGTTTACTTAAAGGACTTAAAAGCATTTACACAAAGACGTGGATATGCAAATTAGGTCCCAACTGAAATAAAGGGTTAAAAGGAGGCGGTAAATACCCCAGGGATGACCATCAGTGCCTCGTCACTCAACCGTCTCTCTCATTCTTTGTGTATGTGTGTTGTTTCAGGGTGTGTGAGGCTGAGTGGCTCTCATGGGCAGTGCCTGTGGAATGTGTTGTTTAGCCCGACCAGCTGAAATCTGCCTTATTGAGCAGCGATAGCCTACAGACTCTCTGGCTCCTCAGGATGGGGCGGAGGAGGTGGGGGGGACCTACCAGCTGTTACTAGTACCTGGGCCTTTGTAGGTCTGATGGCTGGTCAGCACTACTTTCCCACACATTGATAACAAAGGGTATATGCAATTTCATACCCTAAAACCTCTTTTAGCCCAATGGAGTAATGGAGTAATGGAGTCAGTGGGTGTATAATACAAATTGTCTTTACAACTAGTCCTCGGTCCTGGGTTTAACAAACATCTGACACAATGAAATTACTGTAAAATTATGTTGAGACTATTGTAACCATGTTGTAGAAGATACTGGCACCTTTTAGCTTTCTTAACCATAAACTTTACTTCAATCTATGCTATTGTTATCAATCTTCGATACTTGAACGTGATTTCAGAAATAAAAATTTAAAAAATCAACATTTCACAAATTAACCAAATAAAGAAAATATATCAAATGCAAAATCCAGAATCTGCGTTGTTGCACACCGGCGGCACACTCCATCATTTCTATGAGAAATTTTCTTGTTAATATTTGCTCCCTAGCCGCATTCTTTCCTGTCTGGCCCAACTCTGACAGCACAGCAGCGTGCAGAGGAGGGAAGGGAACACAGAGTCCTGAGTGAAGATATGAGGCCAGCCAGTCAGTCTGTGTTCAGGGGCGAGGGCCTGACCCGCCAGGACCCATAACTAACTGATATGAGCCTGGGCCAAGTGGACCCAGACAGCTGCCAGACTGAGAACAAAACAGAGGAGGAGGGGGAGGGGGAGGGGGAGAAAGCAACAGAGAGTCAGAGGAATAGTATAGACAGAATAAGAGACAGAGATAATATTAGGGATGTGGCAGTCTGGAGATGCTCTGATTTTTCCCAGAAAGCACTGGAGCATGGAAGGGACATTTTTGCTATGAGGCATGTAGTGATATCCAAGACTTCCCGCAGCACCAAATCCCTTGGTGGTTCTGTCTAATATAGAAGCAGGAGGAAAAATGTTGGCCATTGTGATTCGAGGATCATTTTTCTTTTTTTCTCATTTTGTGCTCAGTATCTAGTGAAAATGGTTGCATGTGCACAGGGGACTGTGTATTCTTGTCATTTAGGTTCATAATTCCTACTCCAGTAGGCACTTGTCTCATTGACACTGTCATTTTCTTATAAGATGTTTGTTTAGTGGCACTAGGTGCATCATTTTCACTTTCTTTTGTCGGCTTGTGAGATCATGTACTGCCTGTTTGACAGATGTGGCACCACACTAACAGCTCTTCTAGCATTTCAGGAATAGTTTGACATTTTTGAAAAAAATTGCTTATTTACTTTCTTGCTTAGAGTTAGGTGAGAAGATCAGAAGCTACTCTCAAATGCTAAATGTGAAGATGGGACAGGCTAGTTAACTTAGCTTAGCATACAGACTGGAAACAAAGAGAAACAGCTAGCATGGTTCTGTTCGTACCTGTGTGGGTTTTAGTGAGGGGATTATGTGCTGGACACTTAGCTTTGAGATGTAATGTGTTAATTAGTAAGCTTAAGAGGGGCTGGTAGGAACATTTTGTTACATTTGGACAAAGCAGACTAGCTGTCTCCGGTCTTTATGCTAAGCTAAGCTAACCGGTTGCAAAGAATAGTTCATATTCATCTAACTCTTGGCAAGAAAGCAAATTAATGCATTTTCCAAAATGCTGAACTTTTCCTTTTAATTATGTAGGATTTGCTTTGCATAAATGCTCCAGTTTAGGCCGGACAGTCCGGCTTTTAAACACCCTGTCCGGCTGCAGGCACAGCCTTAAGCCGGACACTCGTTTGTCCTCCTTTTGAGAAAATGACTAAAAAGGTCTGCCTTTTGACACATTACCTCGTTAGTTTAATACTTATTTGGCTAAAAATGTGTGTCAAAATAAGTAATTTCATTGGTTACATTTTCATGTGGTGACCTATCAACCTATCATCAATATTCAAATGAGCCATGTGTTGATTCGCCACCGGATCACCGCAGTTGCTACCATCAGGCTGTCAATCAAGCTCTCAGTGACAGAGAACGTAACGTGAGCTAACGTCGGTTGTTGGACTGAAATTCTGAAAATGCTCATACTCATATGTAGATAGGCAAAGCCTATACATATGAAACAGAAGGTGCTGTATTTTTTTACCCTTTATCTATCCAGATAAAAACATTAAGAACAATTTCTGTATGATGTTTATTAGACCTATGCAATCTGAATTGGAAGGGCACGTTGTCATAGCTGTTTCTTTATATATTTATTATTAGCTATGTGGTATGTGTATGCACCTTTATGTAATCTGGTGGAAAAACATATTCAAATTTAAAACCGGATCAAACCAAACAAATATCTGCTTGCATGTCCCTGTGTATGCAAAGTGTCCTCCTTTTTGATGTGAAGGAAATGGCCACCCTACTCCAGTTTTAGAAGGATTTTATTCTTTAGTTTGCAGTTTTCTTAAGTGTTAGCAAAATAATATTGAGTTGCAAATGAAGTGCACACATTTTCAGAACATAGTCGTGTATAACATTGGTGTTTCATTGTGTCAGTATCATCATCAGTTTGGGTGTTTTTTAGAGATTGGGAGATAAAGAAACATCAAAGAAACACATTATTTCCAACATGAACCTTTCCATGACACAATACACCAGAGAGGTCTAAGAGAAGAACATACTTGATTTTAAGAGAAAAATGATGAGAGAAATGTTGGATAATGTAGGGGTTGAAAGGAATCCTCTGCCTTTATTGTTGGTGGTAAGCCACTCATACCTGTATTTACAAAGGCACAAAGCATATACGCAACAGTGGCTGAAAACTACCATTTGTGTGCTTATAGTTCAGGTCTGATGTGTTTCTCTCATTGTTGTGAACTGTGAATGCTGCATTCAGAGGTCATGATGAAGTGCTCCTCATATTCAGTTGCAATCCAGTCGTGGTTTGATAGAGCATATAAACTGAAATATTGGTCTTTTAGTGTCCTGCCGCTATGGAAACCTGTAATGTGCAACATTACATTGCCACAGTGGCTTATTCTGTCTAGAGACATGTTCTTATGAAAACAATAACATACAAACATTACGTGTCAGTTACTGCTTGCTCCACATGTTCCTCGTACAGATGATCTGATTAGTTTTTGGAGCACTGTTCCATAGATTTGCAAATTAATGAGGGAAACGTTTGATTCCTTAATCATAATACAACACATGTGTTTCAAAGTATGTTGACATAGCAGTATTTGCCAGCTGATTAATGCTTTAATTATCTTAATGACATAATTAGCATAACTGGGTATGTTTCATTTATCATGATGATTATGGCAGGACATTAATCAGCTGCCTCCTGTTTCGGTTTGTTTGGTGCTTATGAGTCGATAAAGCTGCTGGATAAAAACAATAATTTCCATCTTAAAATGAAAACAATAGTACATCATCCACGCTCGCAAGTGAAAACGAGCCTGGGTTGAGTAACTGTCGCTATCAGTGTCATATGAACATTTGATGAGTTGGTCGGCTTGTCTACGAGACAGTCACCTACACACAAATACCAGGCAGATAATACAGCTCCTGCATTGTGTCTAGCCATCACAATGGCGGTGGTGTGTGTGGTCTAGCCTCAGTAGCCTGGCATATGGCCTGTGACCCCGTAGCCCCTCTGTCTATGTCATTATGATACCGATAGTGTGGCTGTGAATAGAGCCAGCCAGGACTCAATAGACCGGACTGGGACCATCGCATAAAGGCCCTCAGCGTCTGTCTTTCACCGCAGACTGATTACTGGCTGCGTGTGTGCATATACTTGCATGTGTAGACAGGAGGATATAATGAGGTACCCCTGTATTATTGATGCTTTTCTTTTACTACCTACCTGCTGTTAGGTGGGCTTGTGTTTTGCTTCTTGCAGGTTTGGAAAAAGACTTCAGAGAGGAGCTCTATTAAAAAATAAATAAATAAATAATGGAGCTTGTGTCAAATAGAGCTGCAATGATTAGTCGACTAACCGTTTTAGTGACTTTTCAACTAAATCTGATACCAGCCTCTCAAATGTGAGGATTTTCAGCTTTTCTCTGTTTTATATCATCGTAAACTGAAAAGCTTTAGGTTTTAGACTGTCAAACACCATATTCTGGCCTTTTTTAGACAAAATGATTAATCAATTAATGGAGAAAATAATCTTAACTGATAATTAAAATAAACACTACTTGCAGCCCCAGTGTCAAACACTTGTTTTGTCTGAACGGCATCCCAAAACCCAGATATTTAATTTTATATCTCAGAAGACATAGAAAACATACAAGTCTTCCTATTTTGAGGAGCTGGAACTTTTATTTCTCTCTGTCTATTTTTCCCATTTTTGCTTAAAAGATCAATACAATTAGAACAATAAATCAAATATCAAAATAGTGGCTTGTTAATTTTTTCCTAACTACTTAATTGACCAATGGTGTCAGCTCAAGAATTCATATATACAACATAACAAGAAGGCACAAGACCGTACAGTCCACAGCCACATTTATGTGTTGCCACGTACATAATCAACACTGAGGCTCTACAGTATAAACTTGATAACCTCTCCCGGTCCAGCTCAGTGAGTGTTTTGTGCATTAACAAGCCATGTCAAGACATGCTGAAGCTTGAAGGGTCTAGTGGCTGATCCCTAGTAATCAGGTTACTCAGCATTTCTCCACGGGTCTAAACAATAGGTCTTGATGGCTGACAGACGGCTCTGAAAAATTTAACTGCAAGTTTGAGTTCAGTTTATTGCATTACCTTTTGTTCTTCGTGCATTTATTGTTGTGTATTGAAGTCGGACTAATAAACTGCCTTCTGTTATGGAGCTATTTCCTCATTTATCTCTGGGTGCTTTCTGAATGAGCCACGAGTGACAGTTGGGCTGCTTTGTTCAGCAAACAGTAGCTGTCGATATCCAGTCGCCACCCGGGGTTAAGAAGTGACATTAGCACATAAGCCTACCCTTTAAGAGTTCAGTGGTCTGACCACAGAGTGATACCTGTTCCGCAGGCTCCTGTAAACAATTTTAACTCACAAACAGGTGTAATTACATCTGCCAGCGAGTTACTGTACCTGATGAAGAGTGATTACAGAGAGGCCTGGACAAGTTAACCTACCTGTATAACTGCACCTCCGTCCATCTGTTGGTCACAGCACTTTATAAATATCTAATGTGGTTGGAGGCAAAGTGGTATTGACGACTTAGGCTATGTTCAGACCAACAACAGCACTGCGTGACAAACAGCAGCTCTCTCATTTATTTCATTGAGATGCTGCAGATGTTACATAAAACAAACAGCACAGGATGATCCAGCAAGAAGTTGAACCCTGCTCAACCTTTGCCACAATGCAGTATCACGTCATTGGGCAACGCACTGGGGTGGCCAATCACATACGTGCATTTATATTCACATTTCAAATTCCAATATTCACACTAATCATAAAATGAACAATGGCTGAATTCTATTTAGCAATTTGCTTCAGTTACAGGGGCCGGATGTTGTGCATGCTGTCTCACTGTCACTCTGTCATGGCCTATAGCCATTGTTAATGTTATTAGTGACAACTATGCTTTCCTCACTATGGCAAGTCAAAGTGTTCGCTGTGAAAAGGCCTCTGCATTTTAATCATGTTGGGTTAACATTGTGAAAGAAGAAAGCATCATCTTTGAGTTCTGTTCAATATTGTTTTGAGTATTAATCCGCCAACATTTTTCTTTTTTCCCTTGTGCATCCTGACAACATCTCTCTCTCTTTTTGTGAGAACAGAAGTTCCCGGAACTCAAGTTTAAGTATGTGGAGGAAGACCAGCCGGAGGATTTCTTCATCCCCTACGTCTGGTCGCTGGTGTTCAACTCTGGAGTCGGTCTCCACTGGAGCCCGCATGGCATCGAGCTGTTCAGCATGGACTCTGGCTGAAGCACCTGCTTGCAGCCAACTGTGTGTGTCTTCATCCCCGTTCATTATAGGGAGAAACAAAAAAACAGACTGACGGCATGTGTGTGTTTGGGTGGGTGGGTGTGTGCGCAGTGCCCTTTATAGTATGTGCACGCTGCTTTGAAAGTGCCTCAACCTTGTACAGAATGGTGTTTTCTTTTTTTCTTTGTTTTTTTTTAATGCAGCACAGCCTTTTTTTCCCCCTCATATCGTAATAATTCCTCTGCTTCTACACTGTGAAGCTGCATCTGTAACAGTTCACACAGTAGCACCCACTCATGTACAGTCAGCCCTGTAGGGAATACCTATTTAACATTTGAGCAGCTTCACCTGGTTCCATTGCACATGCCAAGTTACATCTCTTATGAAAAGAATTTTGTTCAGAGCTCAGGAAACTGGCGATGGATAATCCTACGTTTTTTTTCTTGCTTATAAAGAAAAGGTCAATTAAAAAAAGATGCGCCTAAGTGTTACACATGCTGGGGTGAACGTTCATTTACAGCTGCGTTGAATGCTAAGGAGTACCAACTTATTATTCGAGACACTCATGTCTTGGAAGACACAACATACATTTTATTTCAACTTAGATGATGTTATTTTTAAGTATCATTATCTCATACATTTTATTTTGACCGACATTGTTCTCTTAATACAATGGGTTTGTATAAAAGGTTCGTGTTTGTGAAATAAACTTTAAAAAAAAGAAGGTCAGAGAAAGAGCACCAACAGAACTGTTTAGTTTTAACGTGCTGGGTTTTCAGATTTGAGTCGACCAGTGTTGCTTGGTGGCCTCCTCCAATAACCCACATTGAATTACAGTTTAATTAATGCTTAATTTTGGTCCCTGGATAATATTAGCAGTCCACATCAGTCTGATTCATGTGATTTCATTGTTGCTTCCAGCCCATTTATTTGACTTTACCCTGTCTTTGTCATTTCCATTTTATTCCTGATGGTAACCCAAGGCAAGTACTTAAACTAGGACACTGACTAGGAAGTCATTAAACCTCCTGTACTATTGTGCATAATTACAGTTGTCTCTTTGATTTGTCACTTATTTTGCATGTTTAACTAGAGACTTTGTATTAAATTATTTATTTTCATGTATATTGTTTTTTTTTTTATATATTCAGCCCCTGAAAAAAATGTAAAAGGTAGTAGTACTGAAATTACTACTACTAATGAAATAAAAACGGTGGAACTATACTTTGTTTCTTCCCAGGTGGGAAACTGGCTTTATATTATTACATATAATATGACAACAGCTGTCATTTTGTGGCGAATATTACTTTGAAAATAGGAGTTTAAATAAAAATGTTAAATCAAAGCAACCAAAGTGTCATATGGTTATTAAGCAAAGTGAAATACTGTAATGTTCAGGGAGAACATGAACATAAAGGAGGAATTATGTTAGACAGTGCACTACTTTCACAACACTGAATGTAAGCTGAGCAGCCATTCCTGATTTTATCAAATAAATTGGTGTCTCCTGTTTTGCATCTTGGGGTGGGTTTTACTTTAAATACTGTGTGGCATCTGCCAATTCACTCTCTCTGTCATACCGCCCGGTTAAACGAGCCTCTATATAGACAGTACACAGCCCAATAAACTAAAAAAGACAGAATAAAATACGCTTATTTGCTTTCTGACAAGAATTATAGATGAGAAGATCAATAGCAATATGTCTCTTAAATATGTAGCTATAGCCAGAAGACAGTTAAAAATGTAAATTAGCATAGCTCACTAATTAACATTTTGTATCTCATTTGTTTAATCTGTACAAAAAAACTAAGTATAAAAATGACAAGATGTGGTTTAACAGAGAGATGAGCTTACCATGAGGTTGCCAGGCAACCAGTGGAGAATCCAGGAGGTTACTCCACCAAGAAATAGTCGAGCACATAACTGTTAATAAAACCACATTACATTACATTGCTTGTTTTTATTTTGAATACATTAAAGCCCACCTCTACAGGGAACTTATACTTTTATTGATTCTGGGGGCCCCTGTGGACAAAAGCGGTAGTATTCCCACCACCTTGTTTTGTCTGATTCATGGGAATATGACCAAATCCAACCCGGTGGCAGGAATTAAGAATAACTATATATAAATAGACAATCTTCTACCGGATGGTCTTGTATTTTTTATGTAAGTTGTGCTTCTTTGTGCTAAGCTAAGCTAACCAGTTGCTGGCAGTAGCTTCATATTTAGCACAGAGACATGAACGTAATCCTCTCGTCTCACTCTCGGCAAGAAAACAGAAAAGCGTATTCTCCAAAATTTTGAACAATTTTGAAATATTACAAGTACTGCAATGTCTCTTTGACTCCTTGTCTATAAGTTGCAAGCAGTTCAACCAAAGCTATGTTCCCATCAGCAGCTGTTACTTTTTAAAAAGGTATCAGAGGCCTGAAGGGGGGTCAAACTTTCTGATATTTTACAATAAAAAGGGTTTACGAATTTGAGAAAAGTTATTGTATGTAGCAGATACAGTTTTTTTTTCATCTGCTTAACCTTGTTTATCATCTCACAACCCGACAAATATATCTTCCAACTCTGTAGAAAGTTTCTTCCTCTAACACTAAGAAGGAAAAAAAAGCCGTAAAACGCAACTGTCACATGCTGTTTATATCTGCATCTCATAATGTTAATAAACTTTAGCACTGTACGTGTCTCTCATGTCTTATTGTTGCACGTTGTGGTCATAGATGCAGAGGCAGCAGAAACAGAGGCATGAAACCACTTCGGGGGGGAAATATTTATGGCACAATGGCACCCACTGTGTTGTTGGCGCTCCCACTTCCCAAGAGAATTTCATGCCTTTCGTCTCTATTGTATTGATTTTCATGCCTGAAATTCTCTCATTCTCAAGGACAATATAATGGATGCAATTTGATGTAAAGAATGGCCCATTTTCAACACGGGGTCGTCGTTAGGTTACAGTGAGATGGCGTGCCCGAGGACAAACCGTCCACACTGACGCTTTCTTTCTGTCTCTGCATGACTCTCACCTGCTTCCAGCTCTATTATCGTAGTGCCAGATGGTCGAGGAGAGGTTTTCACAAAGTGACATGGCCCTCCTTGTTCCTTCATGGTGTGGGGGTCACCTTACTGTGAGCTCCCGTTTCAGGTGACAGCAGGAAGATGGATGGAGCAGGGGATTCTGGGATGGGTAGTTTATTTCTTTTAGAGGCTGGTACATTTACCTCAAGGTCTAGGTGAGATTGCGTTGCAGCCTACCACAGCAGCGTGGCTCTAGATGCAAAGGTCATACCTGGATCATCGTCTGTTGAGTGATTTAAAAAGTAGGGCACTGGAGGCCAGTTTGCTGAAGTGGCTCTGTGCTAAGAACTGGTTGCCCCTAGTGGCATGGAACTCATTAATATGACAGATCACTACGGTAACGATGGAAGGTCGTTAGGCTCAACGGTTTTAGGTTTAGGTCACAGGAAAGGGGAAGCTCGCTCAGAGCATGAGAACAGCACTGAGAGTTAGATATAAATATAAAAATAAACAGATAACACCCCCTGTCATTCCATTCCTTCATACAAATCTTCAGTGGAATGACAACAGTCTCAATAGGCTGCGCCATCAATGGAAAAACAAAAGCAAAAATCACAAAAGATTAAAGAAGAGACAGACAGAGAGACTGTACAATGCTCCTGGTGTCTGCAAGGTACCAGCAAACCTATGTTTAGTAGTCACGGATTACAGAAAAGGAACAACCTCCCACCTTAGGAAATACTTTAAAAGTCACATACCTCTATTGTTGCTTATCTGGTGTTTATATTTTACACTGAAACTGTTTTTGAGTTATCAAGTTACTTCTAGGTAATCAGTCGTAGACATTTTTCCATTAAGCTGCTAAACAAATCACAAGGTAGAAGGTGATAGATAGGAAATAAACAAGTTGAGCTAAGAGAACATGTAAGAGGTTATATTGTCCCCAGTGTCAACCCTCGTTAGGTTAGTATTTGTGGTTCTGAGTGAAATATCACAACAAGGGATATTGCAATGGATGCCATGAAATTTGCCCACAAAAACTTCCCTTGAATTTTCATCTAGAACAATCATCTAGGAAGAATTTTTATTTGGCCAAAACTAATGACTTTGTTAACATTGTCCTTATGAGCATGTTAGCACGCTGACATCGGCATCTAGCTCAAAGTCTCAAAACTGAAAATAACATGATAAAAAATACAAAAGATGTCTTTTTTTTTTTTTTAATAAAGTTAACATTTTTGTCAA
The DNA here is from genome assembly GCF_905237075.1 of Dicentrarchus labrax. Taxonomy (NCBI): domain Eukaryota; kingdom Metazoa; phylum Chordata; class Actinopteri; family Moronidae; genus Dicentrarchus; species Dicentrarchus labrax. The sequence goes on from NW_026136710.1 coordinate 8,847,320, forward strand.
AGATGGAAAGGGCTCATCCTTACATCTACATACAATCTGCCTGGTACATTTGGATGTTTCCTGTGTACAAGTAGATGTGTTGAAATGTTTAATAGGTCGCTAAAATCACTGCCATCATTCTCATGGGATCCGTGAACATCCACACCACATTTAGAAGCAATCTCATCGTTACATTATAAAGATGTGATGGACGGAGAGACCGACTGACATTGCTATCACCATTTGGCCTTGGCACTCTTTTGTATGTGGACCAATTACACGTATGCAGAGCCTCAAAATTGTTTCACACTAATGGCCTATAAAGAGAACTGGGTCACTGAGGCCTGCAGCTACTTTGATAAAATGTCACAAATTGAATCCCTGAACAAAAGTAGACTAAAGGAATATGAATGTAAGATGACCTGTTCTGTACAGTGTCCTCCGATAGAGAAACACCGTCAAACAACAGCTTATGAATCCCACTTTGAAAAGCAAGACCCTGCACACAGAAAACATGATGGATACCCAGGTAAAGGAATGACATGAATAAAATGCTTCTTACATAAAAACTATTATAGTATAGAACCAAAAATTAAACTCATGCCTCCCTCTGCCAGCCACTTCAATGCACTTCATAATTGCAAGTGATGGATGGCTACATATTCATTTTTAACAAGTACGTAAATGTAATATATTATATGGGTATGTCGGGGTGTAAAAAAATGCATCAGTCTGAGTTTGATCCGTTTGAAAAGTTTGAATCGATTAAAAGTGATTAATATTGTATTAAGGTGTTTCTTTTATATTGATTCACTCCTGTCTGGCTGCGATGTGTTTCTGTTCCAGCTTCCATCTCTCACATCACAGAAGTACATAACTGAGCTGCTGTTGGTTGAAGCTGAAGTTTTGAACTGGTCCCTGTAAGGTTTATATGTTTTTAATTTTACTGACTTATTCCGTTTGTTTTTTTTTAGAAGGTTACATCTGTAATACTCAAAATAAATACATCAGTGGGGATCTCAAAAAGGAAATTACTACTACGTTCATAATTAAACCACTGAAATGTTTATGTGTGACTTGATAAAACATTATGTAACAGTAACACAAGTCAACAACAATAAGTTCAACCAGCCAAAGACAATGATGGTGCCCTTCATCAGTAAGTCAATCACCACCACTGCCAAGGACAGGGTATAATTTGTTCAGCTGAGAAGGTGATTGACCTCAGTCTGGCATCTCTCCAGAACGTGTATGCCTCCAGGACTGTGAGGCATGTAGGTAAGATTGTGGCTGACCACTCTCAACCTGGACACAAACTTTTTGACACTCCTCCCTCTGGCAGGAACCTTCAACAGTTTCTTCCCATCTGCAGCTGGCCTCATCAGGAAGACGCTGACTCTTACACCCGACACCCATCCTCTACATGTTACACTAACATTACATCGTAAAGTTTTCTTGCGCGTTCCTAATATTCTTTATACTTAATGCTGTGATATTTTGCACATTCCTTCACCAACTGCTTCCATTTATAATTCTGGTTATATTGTACATACTGTATTGTCTTTTATTGTCTTTATAATATTTGTTCATATTACATACAACATTTATTGTAAATGTTTGCTTCTTGACTTACAGTACAGTACTTGCTTTAATGTTTATTGACTCCATAGCACAACTTTCCTAAAGTCAGCTAACATTTGCTAACATTAGCCACCATTAGTTAGTGGTCATACCAGACCAAATAAGCCCCTGCATGCGTTACACTGACCAATGGTGTGTTTTATTGCTTATGAATTTATTCAGTTAGTGATGTCTGATTGGTTAAACTAAAAGGCCTTTTAGACTAGCATTTTTTTTTAAATAATTTTATAGATGCACAAGATTAATCAATGATGAAAGTAATCGTTAGCCCTCCTGCTTCCTCCCCTGCTGTTAGGACAATATCTGTGATTTGTAGCTATAGTGTCTGTCTCTCCCTGCACCCTAAGGTGTAATATTATTGAACAATATTTTTTGGTGCTTTTCTGTTCACTTGACAAAGTAGTGTTTCACTTTATGAACTTTGTGAAGATGAGATTTAAGATGGGCTTCTTAAATGGTGGCAGCTCATTATATTCACTTCCTAGGGAAACTGACAAATCATAAATACATTTTCTGAATTAGAAATAAAACCCATTTATTTCCTTTTAGATTTCCTTTCACCTCTAGCCATTGTCTGAAAGGTCAACCAAAGAGACAGGTAGATCTACAACTAATATTGTAATTCTGGGTAAAATCTGGGTCACTGTTTTGGTTTGACAGCATGTTAACACCATCTCCCCTCTCTCTCTGTTTAATTATGGTGGAGCCACAGCTGGACACATTGACAAATGGTAGATTTTTTTTTTTCAACACAATAAAACGAGAACAGAAGCACATCTAGCTTCTCGCTTTTCACCCCAGGATTTTTTAAATTTTCAATTATGCAGTGACATTTACCAATGTGGGTGTTTATGCTCTTTCCTGACAAGATATCAGATGTGCTAAGGGTGAAGAAATCTCCTCTATCTTTTTAATTAAAGTTGTCTTACTTTTTATTGTTCTTATTTTAGCAATGACGAGCTCCCTGTGTGCCATCTTCACCCTATTGTGAGCACTGTGGTTCATACAGAATAAGCCTCTTTAATTGCACGACCCCTTGTCTGGAAGCAGTCACTGTGTCAATAAATTATAGTAAAGGCCAGGACTGCTATCTAGAATATTAATCACTCTTCTTCCTCTATCATGCTGTTTTACTCCATTGTATGCCCTCTTTTGAATCAGCTCTGTGGGCCACACCATAGACTGTAGTAGGGGAAATTCAACTTTTGTGTTGGACCCAAATTTTAAGATATATAGTTCTTACTGTAAACTAATCAGATTATTTATTTATTGGGGGAAATTGTGGGGGGAAAGTCCCAATAACACACAATAAAAAACAGATACCTGTGAGGGCCACATATGATTAAAATTAAATTGTGAGGCAATATGAATAAAATCTCCGTCCAAGGAGAAAAAGGGGACTGACGCAAACAGTCTGTTCTGCAGCCATTAACAGTACAAACAAACGTTTCAACAGCACTCTGTCTTTATCATAGTCAAAGTGGACAAAGAGATGATGCAAACACATATTTTGTCAACCTGGAACAGTTGTCTATTGGATAGAGGGTGGGGATAAATCTAATATGCCTATAGGGAAGTAGATTATGCACAGACTGACTATGGCTCTGCAGCATTATTTAAGTTCTGGGGAATAGAAAAAAATTCAGTGTAGTAAATTTTCTGGGGGAAAAATCAATTGAGAAACAGTTTATGGATAAAATAACCAGACAGGGATGTCAATTTTTTGCAAATCCAGCAAATTAAATGTTTAACACGTCAAGATACTTTATTATTTATTACACTGATGCAAAAATCGTATAAAAAGTCAATTAAGCCAAGCAGTGCTGCTCATTGATTTGCAGCATTCCCTACAATTTCCTCTACAACCAGAGATATTAAAGGGAGACCTTGATATAAACTGTATGACAAAATCTCTGACAGTTAACTAATTCATATCATCATACAGGATATATCGTCAAATCATCCAGCCCTGAGGGACTGTAGTAAGGCAAAGGGGGCCAGAAAAGGGGGGAGGGATTCATCAGTGTTTATTTGGCTAAAGGTAGAGTGACTTTTTTGGCAGAGCTTTATTTTTTTTTTTGCTCATCCTGAATTTCTATTTCATTTCATCTTTCCTTTGCAATATAATTAACTGTTACTTCAATAAAACAACTATGCCTTGGTTCTTGAAGGTGCCTTTAAATGCAGAGGGTTTGTTTATTAATCTGCACAATGGCAGTGCAAAGAAGTTCCATATAACAGTTTAAAGGTTATATACATGAGATTTAAAGCATATCAGTAAACAACTATGCTCTGTAAAGATATAGTAGACAAATGGTGTCCTCTGTTGTTGGTTTACACAGCCGGTCTGCTACGAGTAGAGCAACTAAAACTGCTGTTTTTCTCATCTTCCTCAGTGAATTAAGGGTTTAGTTCGACCAAAGCAGAGTTTGTGATTGTTGGAACACTTGAAAGACTAACAAAGATGTTTTTGATTAGTTTTATTTTGATTATGTCCACTTTGAATTAAGTTATGACATTATAGTGACATGCATGATAAAAATACTGTTTTTTCCTATGGAGTATGGTGCAGCCCAGCTCTGTAGGGATCCTGTCCTTTATTTTTTCAGACAGTGAATTAAGGGTTTATTTCAACCCAACTAGTGTTGGTGATTGTTTGAAAGACTAGCAAAGAAAGTTTTGATGAGTTTTATTTCATTTTTGTCCTTTTGGTTTGGTCTGAGATGCTGGTGCGACACCCAGTGGCAAGCAAATTTCATATAACATTTAAATTGGGGTCACGATTAAACTGCTTGTACCAATTTAAAACTGCTATATTATTTGTACATGTTTTTGGAGGGCAGTATAGTCAAGAGGAGGCTTCAAATAAAGCATTAATAACCCAGCAGAGGGCCTTACTTGTGTACAAAGTGAAATATAATGTTCAACGCCCTCACCTCCCCAATCTCATTTTCATACAACCCCTAATATGCACATATATCAGGACCACCCCAATGCAGCTGTGTGAATGCACCATTCGGTAGGTTGTTATTTTTCTGCAAGCTGGGGTTTGAAATGAGTAAAAGACAAGCTTTGTGACTCGCAGTGATGTAAAATGTTAAATAAAACCCTGTCTTGCACCTTTATCCAGGCTAGAAATGCAGACAGACTCTTCCAGCCAGATTGAAATGGAAAACGGTTAGATAAAATTGGCTACTTCCCGGGGTCTGGAGAATAGTCACACACATAAATGGAAGGGCAGGGAGATGTAGGGAGAGAGGGGAGGGGACAGTGTGCGTCTGCAGCCACTTCCACAATCCCTGTGACAGACCTTTTCCCCTGACTGATTGCTTCCAGACTACCTTAAAAAGCGGCGCAGTCCTCTGAACCGTTTGGGCTCCTGCCTTGCGCTCTTGCGGCGCCAGTGGGGGATCCTGGGACAATGTGGGGATGAGCTATTGACTACCCCCATCCACACACACACACACACACACACACACACACACACACACACACACACACACCTCCACTCCCCTCCCGCACATCTCTCCCATCATTATTATCAGCCACCCACCCCCCTGCCCTGCAGCGACTCTGGCTCACTGGCACATTAACATACTGCTGCCTGCACCTCCTCCCCTGGACTACTGTCTGTCTAGGGAACACAGGAGACACACGCATACATATTAGGAAGAAAAAAAAGCATTGATGCTAATACAGCTCAGTGTGACTGAGGAAGTGTCCAAGGTCCTCTGAAAGTCTGCAGCCACAGAGGTTGTGGGTCGCTTCTGTTGTTTAAAATTAGATTATTTCGGCTGAGTTTGGTGTGTTTTATAGGTGATACGATCCTTGTTTAAGGTTCATAAAATTCAATAAGCTATGCATCACTGCTAATAAGTTAGTACTATAAGAACAGTGTAGCCATTTGTCAAACAATAGACTTTTTTTAAATTATAGTTTTATGTATGAATATAAAAGAGAAAAAAATAAACTAAACTGCCATACTGTTCTTTGTCTCTTAAACTCCACATAATAGCGTAAATTGATCAAATCAAACCATTGCGCCTGTCATAATAAATATGGATTTAGCTCCGAAGGAGAATAAATATAGTGGGCAGATCCTGTTACAGATCTGCTGTCAGTCAAGAAAAGGAAATTGATCCTCAGCCGATGAACCGTTTTACTAGATAAATAAGGAAGGGTGGGAACTGCTGGGTTGATAATTAAGACAAACTCAAAAGCCACTGTGTGTGTGTGTGTGTGTGTGTGTGTGTGTGTGTGTGTTTGTCCCACCTGAAAGGCAAACGCCCAGAGGGCGGCAGCAACGCGCTCTCGTCTGTGTTTCGGACATGTAAATGTTGGTTTATTTGCCCTTAGTTCAGTCTTGCAGGCACACATTCTCTCCCCAGGCTTCCTCGCTTTTGTAGAAAACCCAAACTACAGCCCTTTAACCCTTATTTGATCGGGGTCCAACTAAAACCGAAACAGCTTTTTGGTTATTAGTGCTTATTCGTGGCGAAAGTGCTGCCTGAGAAGCTTTGAGTCAGGGCAAAAATCGCTCAAAGTAAAAGCAGGGGAAACTATCCTGATTGCTCAACATGACAATAGCAAATGTTTTATTATAGGATTATAGGGACTGTCGCCGTCCATATATGATTCTATATTGATTGACTGATTCTAATTTTCTTTTTTTTTTAACATGAAAAGCCTGCTAATATAACACTGATAAAACGCTTCGGGAAATTAAGGGATCCGGTTTTAATTGCATTAAAAAAAAAATTGGTTTTGGCGTTATTTTTATTTTCATACCATCAAAGCTCGTACAATAAAGCAAACGCGTCCAAAAGAAGCATTAATAAAGGTACAGAGGGCCTACACTAGATGCATATTCCTCTGTTGTATCACTTCTTATTCATAAGTTTAACAGAAATGACTTGAATTGGGAGTTTGTATCTTTTGGCCTAAATGATATTCTTAGTTTCCGAACCTCGACCTCCTTTTCCCCCAATGTTACACTTTGTCAACTTTTTCTGGGAAACGTTAACTTTCCTACTTTACTTTCCTATTTCACTTTTGTGTGTGTGTGTGTGTGTGTGTGTGTGTGTGTGTGTGTGTGTGTGTGTGTGTGCGTGTGTGTGCGCTGTGGGCTCTGCTTGATCTGTTGTTTGCGCAACACAATCACATTTCTTTTAAGCGACAGGGTGTCTAGACACACACGTGACCGGGCGCGTCAATGCGCACTGGAGACTGGAGACGGAGCAAGGGCACCCAAACCATCCGCCTCATTTACAGACAGAGAGCCTTTTACCCCCCTCGAGATCACTCGTCGGCTCGCTGTTCTTCCACTCTCCAGACACGGAAACTTCGTGTGAGATACGAGGTTGGATTATTTTATCCGAAAGGGATTCGGCTACTAAAATAGGTTACGAGCCTTCGGTTGCGTGGACGTAACCCGAGGGTCTCTTCGCTTTCTCTCCGGCTTTTCAGACGCAACTCAACTCGGGTGAGAGATTCAGTCCTGGATTTGCTCCCTGGCTCTATGGACGAGGCTCATTCTTGCCAGCAGACCACATCCTTTGCAGACGAGTGGCATATTTAGACGATAACGGATAAAAAAAAAAAAAAAAAAAAAAGCCTCCGCAAGCCTGCTTGGAGAGCCCTTCTCTGCGCGGTCGGATCAAGGATTTTGTGGATTAATGCTCTTGAAGACACGGCGACGAGCTTCGGTTTTTCATGGGATAATTGTGATAGCGTTTTAGCCTTTTAATTAGGCCCCAGTTTGTCTAATTTCCACCACAGCTGATGCGCATAGATAGGGAAATGTTTTGACAGTGTTTATTAGTGAAAACGGCCCGGAGTGTGTTTTTAAAAGGGGGTCAGTTCACGGCGCTAAGGCTGCACATCACCAAGTGAATAATCGCTCCACATTCAGGGCTACATGCTGCTGTGTTGTAGCTGATTCCCCCTGTCGCTATAGAGGTGTATTAAGATTCATTATTATAGCCCAGACTTTATACGCATGGAGGTGATGGTTATTTATCCCCGGAGGACAAGCTGACTGTCCCATGAACCTCGACTGCTTTTCGTTGATCAAGTCTGCAGGAGAAGGCAACTGAGACTGGCGTATGCTACAGATTTCCTCTGCTTATCCAGCTCCCAGTTTTTCCACCGTATTTTCTCAGGCTGCTTGTCATTGCCTGGACTCGGATCCCGGAATCTTCATGATTTGCGGACACCATGCTCGTTTTTTAGCCGGGGAACCCTCTTTTCGTCCCGCATGTTTAGGACCAAACGATCGGGGCTCGTCCGGCGACTCTGGAGGAGCCGTGCGCCCGTGGAGGGCGACGGGGAGGCGGATAGAGGGACGCATGGCTCCGGGGGCTGCTGCATGGGCAAAACGGCAAAGGTGGCCAAGTCCAACGCCGGGTCGGAGGCTGAATTGAAGGCTTTGACCCACTCGATACTGAAAAAGATCAAAGAGAAACAATTAGAGGTGCTTTTGCAGGCGGTGGAGTCCAAGGGGGGTGCCCGAAGCCCCTGCTTGCTCTTGCCCAGCAAAGTGGACGCCAAAGTGGGTCAACAGTCTTACTCTCTCCCCATGCTGCTCTACAAAGTGTTCAGGTGGCCGGACCTCAGGCATTCCTCGGAGCTGAAGAGGCTGTCTTGCTGTGAATCCTACGGGAAAATCAACCCAGAGCTCGTTTGCTGCAACCCGCACCACATGAGCAGACTTTGTGAACTCGGTGAGCTGGATTATTGTAATAACCTCATCCTCACACCCCCCCCCCCCCAAAAAAAGTTCTGAAATTGCGTTTAATTCTCTGGTGGTCGGGCCTAATTTTATACCCAAGTACAAATTCAGACACCGTGTCATTGTGTCAAAGAATTACCAGACTCTTAAAGGGATAATTAGCCTAATTCAAATGACATCACCTCTCCTGGCACAGTTGTCTTGAGTTTCCATAAGGTCACGATGTGGAAAGCGTGCCAAGTGGTCCTCTTCATCTTTTCGGGAGTATGGTGTCATTAAATGTGAATTTGGCATGTTATAGTCACACCACAGATCTTTTTTTTAATTCTAAATGTCCATCAGTCTATAATTTGGATTCATCTCTTGGTTGTGTTTAAATGCTAAATATGTTGGTTTCTTAATTAGACCCGACTCTTAACTTGTGTGGGTTTTTTTTTTTGTTGGCACTTTTAGAAGCGTCAAAGCACTTCTGAGCCGTTTACTCCCAACTTATATCAGGATCAACTTCACCAAAGCCCCGCTTTTCAAACAAACAGCCCATCTGGTATTTCAACATTTCACAATTGGCATTTCCAAAGTGCAAAGCGACTCATCCCGGGCTTTACAGTCTTTCCACGGTGAAGTTTCCAGGGCCTGTGTGTGTGTGTGTGTGTGTGTGTGTGTGTGTGTGTGTGTGTGTGCTTGCTTGCTTGCTTGGCGTCCCGGGCCAAAAGAGGCCCGTATCTCAGTTTGTCCTAGACGCTGATAGTGGCCCTCCTGGCGCCAGGCGGCCCCCTGTTTATCTGCCTGCCAATGAAAGGCAATAGCCGCCCGGCCAGCCTCACTGCCTGCCTCTCTAGGCTGAGCTGGCAGACACAAAACCTTTTTCCCAGCAGAATGACAACTCTTATCATAAAGTTTAGATCTCTCCCTTGTTTTTTTCTCATGCTCTGCTTTTTTTCCCTTCTTCCATGCAGAGTCCCCTCCTCCTCCATATTCTCGTTATCCCATGGACTATCTTAAACCACCAGGTGAGCTTGATATATATATATATATATATATATATATATATATTATATATATGTAAATGCATGTTTAATGTCTGAAACGCATATGTTTTGCAAAACATTCACATCTTAAATGCCATCTTGTGTTGAATGTTTATGTCTCTACTGTATGTCTGACATTACATATGCATATAGTCTTACACACCGCCCCTGCAGTGCATTTGTGTGTGTGTGTGTGTCTGTGTGTAGGAAACAGGCTCCATGTTATGTTGTGATTTATGATAGCAGTGGAGTGGCACGCCTGGCTGGCTGGGCAGTTCTAGCATGGCTGGCAGCCAGGGCAAAGCAGCACAAAGTTGAGATACCAGCTATAGACTGACTGGCATGTCACCAGGGGCACTGTGTGTGTGTGTGTCTGACTGGGGGAAGGGGAGTTGTAAGGGTGTTTGTTTGTGTGTCCATCTATCTATTGTGAATCGCAGCACAGACAGCGGCGTCTCTGGAGCCAGCCAGCCTTTATCAGCTGAATTAATAAACAGATTAAGTTTGAGGACTTGTGTCTGTGTGTGGGTGGGTGGGTGGGGGTGTGTCACTGTCCCACATCTCTGGATGTTTTTTAGAGCACGAGAGAGCATTTGTGTACGTGTGTACCACCGATCTTCCGACTGTTTTTTTCCTTAACAAGCTTTGGTCTTGCTTAATTGTTTTCGCACTCCACCTGTGCCGGGCTCCACATGCTGCTGTGGTTGCCATCCTATTCCCCAGTGCCGGAAAGTGGCATCAGGTTGTGTCATCGCCTATTAAGTCGGTTTTGAAGTGTGTTAAATTTCAGGCTATAACCAGAATAGTGCGAGACCGGGAGAGCTCTGCACAACAGTTTGTCTTCATGTCACAGAGAAGGTGAAAAAGATATAAATGCATAGTCTGTGTGTGGGACTGTTAAGGCCTCAGTTTTTAATTTTGCTGTCTGTCAGTGCAGGAAAAGCTCAGAGTCCAAACAATGAGCGATCAGCCGACCAGCAGGCCAGTTAGTCAGGAGAAGGAGAAAGTGGCTTTCAGTGAGTGGAAACAATAGGAAGTCATTGCAGCTGCCGCCATGGTTCTTCAAAGCCCCCCTTCCTCTGTCTTTATTTACCAGGCCTTACCTGAAAAGCATTTCCAAAGACTCAGATATAGGCAGAATTGATCTAAAATTTTTGAAAGTAAAATGATCAACAGTGAGATCTTCTCTAGCATAGTGTCTTTGTACAAGTTCAGTTGGAAACATTCCCGTGATGAAAGGAAACAAGAAGGTAAATAGGAAATGCAAGCTGGATCTAGACAAAGGAAATGATTATACAACTCATGTTACCACCCTGTTTCTCCTCTCACAGCAAACTGAATTGGTTTGACTGTGTGGGAATTAAATGTTGCCAACAAGGGTAGAAGAGGGCATGGGAAATATCACCAGGTAGCCATTCTTTCTCTTAAGTAAAGTTTTTATATTTACATTTGTATTGTAATATGAATTTCTTGAAGTAAGTAATACTCAATATAAAATATTTGTGAAAAAGTACAGCAGACTCCAGCTCACCTGTCATGCTATTTCCTCATTTAGTTTCATTCAGTCAGCAGCTGCAGTTGTGGTTAATCAAAGGAGACTCTGTCTGTGCGTGGTGAAGGAGGGTGAAAGACAACATATATTAATAGGACAATGGAGCAAGCTGGAGGGTACACACACACACACACACACACACACACACACTCAAATACACACAGAGGACAGATGAGCTTATCATGCAGAAAGACAGGGGTTTTTCCCCAGGGCCTCAGGGAGCTGTCAATCATCAACCTTCCCATTACTGGGGGCTATGACAGTTTTCTGCACTATTCTCTGTATTTGCTTTATATTAGGCTGTTTCAAATCATCATGACTTTCAGAAAATCAGCATATTAACTTTTAGCAGCCAATCAGAAGTTGTAAAAAATCTGCATGAAGCGGAAGAACGATGGATTTTATGATGGTGGTTTTATGATTCCAGTGAGCAGGAAGTCAGGCTTATATGTGTCAGGGTGCCTGTCCGCTCCAGCAGCAGCGGTCAATATGAAAGCAGCCGAGACGTAAAATGCTACCTTGTTTCAGCTCTGGGGAATATAAATCACACACTGTTTGGCTCTTTCTCTCTGATGCCCCCTCAGCCCTGTGGTCAGCTGTGAACTGTTGCCCGGGAGATCAGGGCAAGGCTGCTGGCAGCCAATGAAAGCGAGGCAGGCTGGGCTATGCCCGTGCATCTCGTTACTGCGACCACAGCGGCACGGTCCGCGTCCGGACGGGGACAGAGTGGCAGGGAGGAGGGCTCGCAGTGAAACCACTCTGATCGCTGTTTCTTTATTACTTCAGAGCTACTGCAGCTCTGCTCGGGCAAACAGGAGACTAAAGAGATGATCTGTTAGCTGGAGAGAGGAAGTATTCAACAGAAATACCATCCTCCTCCTTGGATTCAATGCATACTGACCTTTCAGTCCCTGTATTTCTTCAGTTTACTTCCACTGCAGTTGTTGCAATAGACCTCAAATTAACTTCAATGAAATGGTCATTTTTGCTTTTTATTTTATTTTATAGCAACAACAATGCGCACAGCTTTAAACTGCACTTTAGAGTCATATTTCAATCAGAGTGGAGGTGACCACCACCTCACACTGGTTCAATGGATAGTAGGTGTAGCACAGCGTTGACGTGCAGCAAGAGGAATGTATCATTAGTGAATACCAAGCTACCAACAGCAGGTCTGCTGCAGAGCTAGCCTGCTCCCAGCGGTGTGCTGCTCCGCTCAACACACACAGCGGTTTTGTTAAAGCTCCATTCAGGTGTCATGTTGAAACTAGTCTACATTACGAGTCTTAGTGGGAGTTAAGCATTCAAATGCAAAGCGAGAGGGAGAGAGAATAAGTAGTTTTTTCTCGTCTGCCCGTCAAGAAAATTTATGGTTAAACGCTTTCAAGGCCTCCTTAAGATGTGTCTGCTGAGGCGGCCGCAAACGTATATATAACTTATTGCAAGGTAGAATCATTGCTAATACATCTTTGCTGTCGGTGTGAATGCTTAGATTTTTGATTCAGCATAAATGTCTCATATTTGTAGCTATTTTTCAGTCTATTTTTCTGTCCTTGGAGAGAAAAGTAGGGACAGGAATCATATCAAGAGACAAAAATCTGCCCAGTTTGGATCTTTATTAAAAGAGGAGACCCAGAACACAAAGGGTTGCAGTCACAGTCATCTTATATTGGATCTGTATTTGATTATTTAGCAGGGATCAGAAATCTCCAGCCCAAACCCTTGCCACAATCATTAGCAAGTAAAGAATACAGCTCTTTTCAGTTCAGTAGCATGTCTATGCAGAGATGCGGGGCTAACTTTCCTCCTGAAGCAGTGGATTATGGGGGATTATCGGGGGTGTAAGAAACTCTCCTCTGTAAGTCCTTTCTGTGTGTGTGAGAGTGTGAGCTTCGTCGTCAGCGTCTTCATTAGGCATTGATTTCACTGGAGTGATTGACGGTCTCACAGCTGCTGCTTTGCCTTCTCCCCACACACACACACACACACACACACACACACACACACGCACACACAGGAACACAGGAACACACACAGTGCTAATTCAAAGTCTCTGTTTCTCTCTCCATTAGATTCTCCAGACTCTGGACCTTCATCCGGTGATACTGGGGGAACGACATACTCGGCCCCTGTGGGGCTTTCAGGTAAATATTGCTACAAATAGATTTCCTATTCCCATTTTCTTGCCTTTCTCAGTCATTTTTTTCTTCTCTTTCTGTTTTCTTTCCCTTCTCCTGTGCATTCCTCCCAACACATATCTCCCCTCCATACTTGTGAGGATGAGGCAGTGATTGTGGGGGCCCCTGCTTCCCCTCTGTAATAAAAAAAGCCAGAGAAGGAGGGTGGTGTATTTCTCCCACATCCACATAAATTCCTCCCTCCTGGCTCTTTGAACAACGCTCCTCTCTTCTCCTCTTCCTCTCCACATTCCCTCTCATCCCTTTCCGTGTTATGTTGTAATGGAAGACAAACACGCCGAGCCGTTGTTTGGAGAAGAATATTCTCTGTGCGTGCGGTATTGTGGGGGAAGAGAAAAAAATCAGCAAAAAGAGGCTTCAACTGACATGCGAGTGTTTGTTTGGGAGTGTTTGTGCGTACAGGGGACGTCTTTGTGGACAGTTAACTCTCCTCTGGGCTCAGTGTGTGGATGAGAGTGAGACACAGGCGCCATTCTTTCTTCCATCTCCCATGCAGGACGTGTTTCGGGCTTCCTCAGCTTTTCTCCCATAATCCCCTTTGGCAGCATTGCCTTCCTTACCCAGCGCCCTGTCCGCAGGCTACAGAATAAGATGGTGTTCGCGAGGGACAGAGTTTTGCTCTCTGCTGCCTCAGATTGCTCTGTGCTGTTCTCTGCTTTCCCTGCCTCAGATGGTTCTCATTACTGGGCCTTTAAAGCCTGTTTTATGTCAGTTGGTGTTGGCTGCCCATTTTCCCCCCTCCTTTGTTTGGTGGTAGGAGAGGGGGGTTAGCCTGCCTGTCTGCGTGTGTGTATGTGTGTCCTTAGATGAAGGAAGAGATTGGAGCAGTGCTTACATGAACAGAGGAACTAAAAATCAGTCTCTCCTCTCCTCCCCCCTCCTCCACACCTTCAGATGGACACTAAAGTCCTCCCTGTGTGCATTAACTAAAGACACATTTTAGACCCAGTTCAAACTGTGAAACTCAAGAACTGGAGTCTTAACAGGCGCCCCCATGCTCCCTCCCATACTCCCTTACTCTTTCCCTCCCTCAGCAAGGCGTACACACTACCCTCCTCCTTCTCCTCCTCCCCTGTTTTCCTTCCTGGCGAGGATGACATGGTTGTGGCGGCCAGCGCTCCAGTGAATGGGCCCCCTCAGTAAGAGCAGCAGAGGTAGAAAGGCTCGGGGCTGGGATGGCTGAAGCACTCTGCCCTCATGATTTCCCTGGCAAGCCCAAAAAAAAAAAAAAAAAAAAAAGCAGCTCCATTCCTCCTCCCCGTTCATACTCCCTCCCTCTCTCCTTGCTTCCCTCCTTTGCTCCCTCCCTCTGGGGCCCTGACAAAAGAAACATGGCTCTCCCAGAGGCCCGCCGCTGACCTTCTAATTCACTCACTCTGCCCTTTTTATGTTCTTCTCCAGACATATTTACAGAAAGGAAGAAGGAAGAGAAAGGAGAATGGCTTAGAGGGAAGGAGTGTGGCAAAGACTTGAAGTCAGAAAGAGTGGCACTGTTCTTTTTTTTTAGTTGTACTAGGATATTTAGTGCTTGTTAACTTTTAGAAAAAGCTAGTGTTTAATTGGTAAAGCAACCCTGCCTGCGGAGTTAGAGAGTGGAAAATTACTCAAAAGACATCCTCATTCATAAAAAAAAAAAAACAACACAGTGCAGGCGGAGCTGATGAGGTGAGGTTAGAGATACCATCATCCTCTCCTGTCTTTCCTTTTTCGTTCTCCCTGTTTATTCATCTTGGAAAAAGCCAAGACTATCCAGGCTGTAAGGAGTTAAGCGAGCTGCGACAGCGACAAGCACAAATGCAAACTAGGCTGCCTGCCAGGCTACCAGCTCCAAAGCTCCTCTCGCTGGCTCACGTCATCAGCTTGGAACAGAGCAGAGAGGACGGAAGAGAGGAGGGAAAAGAAGAGGAGAGGAAAAGAGAGGAGAGGAGGAGTGGGGGTTGATGGCTGGAGGCCTGGAGCTGGGTGTTGAGGTGCTGATCTTGGTTGGAGCCAGGGTGAGGGCTTAGCTCAGGGGTTTAAGTTCGCCCAGGAACCGAAGAGAGAGATCAAGAGAGAGATTTGGAAATGGGAGATTGGGTCAGGGTTAAGAGGGCGCTGGATTGTTGGTTATGAATCTGTGGAGTGTTAAGTAATATTTAAACTTGTTAGGGACTAGATTCTTAAGAGCGGCTCAGGTAGCACCCGTGTGGCCAAACGTCCATCTTGTCAAGCTCAAAGAGGTCAAGTTTTTTTTTGAGGTTTGTCTCAAATAAAAGTCCTCTTTGAGCTTGAAAAGACAGAGGTTCAGACTGTGGGACAAAGTGTGGGTGTGACTGTACGAGGGCTGGGTGCCATTTTAAAATCTATCTATGCTAGCTACGAAGTTTTGGTACACGTACCGAAGCAATACTTTGTCCGATATAGACAAGGTTTTCCTTTTGTCAAAAGAATCCAGATAATCTCATATTTTTGTGTTTTTTGTTGTTGACACTTTTTTTGATAATCAGTGATATAAACACATTTCAGTCAGAAGTAATAAGGTTTAATCCACAGCCATAGTGTGTACTTACCTGCAGTCTTCTTTAAAGCCGATTTATAGACGTCTGTTTGTGCCTAGCTCTTATTGGATGTACAGCATTGGTGTGTGTATGTCGGTGGCGTGCCTGCTGGTGCCATCGGGGACTGACCCGGAGTGCCTGTGTGTAAGAGGATCCAGTCGGGCACGTACGCACACACACGCGCATTTTCACACACACACACCAACACGTACACAACAAGCAGGCAGATAGAATGACCTGGTGCGAGCCCTGGCGCACGGCCGACTGTCACACAGGCGCTTCCTCCCACTGCAGGTTAAATTTAGGCTTGAGTTGTATTCTTATACCACCAGCCAGTCACCTCGCTCGACAGACAGTCGGCCAGCCCTTCAGTCAGTCAATTAGTCATCCAGTGAATCGGCTGGAGGTATAACCTTCATCAGGGGCTCTGACAGAGATTAAATTTAGTCTTGGCACCTCGGCTCATTAAATCAAACTAGTTCTGCTGTCATATGGAAGGCCCCAAAGAAACGGCCCATTTTTGGTGCAAACCCAGTGAGAGAAAGGGCCTGTGTGTTGCTTTTTTGAGGTTTAAATCGCTTATCACCAATGTTTAGACACAATTTTATAATTCTTTTGAAGGCGAACTTCCAGCGATCGACAGGTCCAGTCAGAAACAGAGCACCCTCAGTCCCCCTCCTCTCTCTCGGCATTCCTGCCTTGTTTGGGTTAGCAGGGAAAGGAAAGGGCTGCGCAGGATATGACCTCATGTCTTTGAGGAAAAGGCGAGCGGACAGGGAGGCAGCCGAGGCCTCTTCTTGACAGAAAACAAACACTGGAGTGCACCGGCTAGAAGGACGGAGTGTGTGAAACAAAGAAGAAAAGAAAGAAAGAAATTTAACATTTGTTTTACTTCTACAAAGATAGAAATGTATACAGTATGTAGCCAGGTGACCTGCTACTGTAAACTCATTTAAGAGACACTTAAACACCATAAAAACTGTTTCTGCTTTGGTTGAATCTTGGTTGAACAGTAAGAGGAAGGAATGAAGAGAGAGAGAAGATGGCGGCTTTGGGTGGAGGGAGAGATGGCCGGCAGCTCTGCTCTGTTCTCTGTAATTTGGAGGCTGTGTGTTCAGCCAGCGAGTTGAGCAGAGCAGAGCCTGGGCTGCTCCGTGCCGGGCCAGGATCTCTCATTACTCCCCACTTCCTCTCCTTGCGCGGCAGCCAAGCCGCCTTTTGGCAAGGGACTTAATTTTGGTTTTGGCCGTCCTCTGTTCCCCACCCTGTGTCATTATGCTGCACAAATCGAAAAAACAGCATGCGGAGACAGTGGAGGATGGAGAGAGGGGGGAAGAAAGAGAAGAGAGGATAGAGGAAAGTGTGCCCTTGCTTGCTTGTGTAGGGTTTTTGCTGAAGATTTGGTAGCAGAAAATAGCATGTACAGTTAAAAGCATTAGCCTACCTTTGTATGGCCAGTTGATTGAGAGGTGGGTTATGCAGATTTGGCTCCGAGCCAGAGCTGGAGGGAAGCCCAGAACAAGATGAACATTGTTTTGGTTTGCAGTCACTCTGTGGAAGTGAATTTTGACATTACCTCAATGTATGAAGATATGAAAGAGAGAGAGAGAGAGAGAGGGTGTGTGTGTGTGTGTGTGTGTGTAAAGGAGACAGAGGAAGGGAGGGAGGATCTCCCCCCTCCGCCCCCCTTTTAGCAGGATGAAGACGGAAATGGAAATAAGTGGAGACACATTCCTGTAAACCTGTGCGTGTGTGTGTGTGTTTCAGAATTCTGTGTGACACACAATACTGTAGTTTCCACCCTCCCGCCTGCTCATTCATGTAATCAGTTTGTCTTTTGTGTACTGGAGGGGTACGTATATGTGTGTGTCGTTTTTATCTCCACCCTGCCACTAGCCACATCTCTATCATCACAGACCACAGTGCTGGTATAATCACACACACATTCACAGACATACACAGGTACATAATTATTAATAACAGAGCAACAACAGCACAACAAAAGCTTGGGCGAACACAACTGGCTCTGCTGGTTATCTGCCTCTCTGTTTGTGGTGTTTGTATTATTTAGTTCCCACGGTGTTTTAGCGCCACAACAATGTGGGTGATTGTTTCAGCTTGTCTGTCCATCTGTCCGTAGCGCTGTGTGTGTATGCAAATGGTTTAGAGATACCAGGCGTGTGAGTGATCTTCTGACTTGTGTGTTTGCAAAAGTGAGCTGATGACATCATTACAGCCTGCCTGGCACCCTGTAGCCAACTAGCCTGTGTTTATTTGTCCCATCGCCCTGGGAAATCTGGGCTGCAGGGGATCATTGTGTGTGTGTGTGTGTGTGTGTGTGTGTGTGTGTGTGTGTGTGTGTGTGTGTGTGTGTGTGTGTGTGTGTGTGTGAGTGAGGGTCAGCATGATGAAGTGTTGGAATAATAACTCAGCAGGAGTAGGAAGGAGGAGTTACAGGGGGAGTAAAACGTCCTTCAGTGAAATGTCGAGTAAAAAAAAGTGAAAAATCGTGCTGTAGTTTTGTGATAATGTGGAGCCAAATGGAAGATGCTGCCCAATTCATTATGAAGCATTCCTGTATTTTATCTCAAACTGAGAAAAACACTGTGTCTGAGCGACATCAAGGCATGTGGATCATGTAATTATAGCAGAAACTTCCACTCAGACAAAATTATACTGTAGATGGAGGCATTAGGAAAACATGCGCCATTTCTTCTCCTTATCTCCTCCCGGTCGTGGCCGGATGGTTCATGTTAGAGATGGCGTGTCTGCAACTAATTTTCTCTATCTGTGTTTCTGCGAGGAGTCAGATCTGTAGATAGCGAAACTGTGCCACTCCCCTATGTGGTTTTCCTGTCATAAGGGCTCATTTAGGTTCCCTGAAGCAGGGGGGGAAGGACTTCTTACATAACCTGCCACCCTAAACAGGCACTTCCTCTGTCAGCTACTAAACCCACTGCCGTCTATCTGTCTATATATCTACCTATAGGGCTGAACAGTAGTCATTTCTTCTGCACAGTTGTGGTTTTACAAAGGAGGCACGTTAGTAAGGCAAATTAGATCCACCTAGCACACTTTTTTTAGATAATCTTGCTGCTTGATAGACAATGAAAACGGCCAAACATGGCTTGTTTGTGATGAATCTTAAAGGTGAGACTAGCAGCTTGAAGCTGCATTAGCCATCCATTAGCATAACCCAAACCAGACTGTGTACAGTCTTTGGGTTAAACTTACATGGCTGTGTTGTTGTATTGATGTAGGACAAGGACACTCGTCTGTCTTCACTACACAGAACAGCTGACATTTCTCTTTCTGAAGGGTCGCCTGTCATCGAATTTCTTGCAGCAAAGGAAAGTGAACACAACAGGCAACAAGCCTGCTGTTGAGGACTCAACAACTCGACTTCAAAAAATCAATCAGAAGAAATATTTTTTGTGAACACAGTGCGAGAAATGCACACAATGCTTTCACTGCAGACAGAAACACACATGGGGCTGAACATATACGGCATGGCAGAGAGAACAAAAGGAATGCCTTCAGGGTGACCCTTGACCTTTGGAATAGACTTTCTCCGGCTCGAGAGAGGGTGTTGACTTAGAAAATAAGGCACCATGAAGAGTCCTTCCTTCCCCCTCGAGCTGTTTTCTTCATGCCTTCCCCATTCCTCTCTTCAGCCGCTGTGTGTGTCTGATGATGACAGGGTCATTACACGTCTGAGCTGAGAGAAGCACAAACACACACACACACACACACACACACACACACACACACACACACAGGCCTCTCAGGGATCGATACGAGACAGTTCTCAGGAGCCTCCTCACTATTTACCGATGTTAATAGTGTTGTGTCCAGGAGTGAAGGTTGAAAATTGTGTGTGTGCATGAGGGTGTAGGTGTGTTACTGTGTGACTGCGTTGACTTCTAAGTATAGTAGCGACCTGGTGTGTGTGGAGTCAGACAGAGGTAATGATTAACCTTTCCAGACTGTGTTTCTGGCTGTGAGAGAAGCACCCAGTCTGTTGTCACCCCTCCCCCCCCCTCAGCTGCCCCTCCTCCCTTCAACCAAGTCCAATTGTCTCAGCTAGCGTGGCGTCTACTCTTTAAGACCGTGGACCATTAAAATCCACAGGGGAGCTAGCAGTGTATGTCTATTTGCCGAATCTGTCCTCCCCGTGCTATCGTTTAAATATTTTGCATTGCATAGGGGGTTTATTTAATCACAGATATTTACAGTCCGCCCCCACCACCCCCTACGTTGCAGACCATAAGCTGATCATCCATTAAATACCTAAAAAACAAGGAGCAATATGCTGTTTTTGTTTGCACAGTGTTGTTAATGGCTAACATCCACATTAGCTCTCACCAGCTGCTTCTTGCACTTTCTTACATTGCAAAAAAAAAAAATGCTTTTAACAAGGCCTGTTATCATCATCCATGATCACATGATGCGCCAGTATCTTTCAGTAATGCTCTATCAACATTTTAGCTCTCAGCTGCTTCATAGTCTAGCAGCAGGGAAAGTCCTTTTTTGTTTTGTTTTTTTGGATGGGGGTTTATGTGTGGGCCCCATGGGACAAACCAGACTGGGACAGACCAGCAGCAGACAACTGACTGGAGCAGAGCAGAAAGGGCCGGAGTGACAGATGGCCTCAGGCTGCCAGCTAGCCTGCTTATCTCCAGCAAGGAGAAGCCCGAGACACACAGGCTGAAAGGCTGCAGAGCAGACGAGCAGGTGGGGGCGGCAGACAGATAGACGGACTAATGCTTCGATAGGCAGACATCCAGAAGGCACACAGACAGATGTACAGGCTGCATACAGCTCTGTAAGTGTTCAGGGGGCCAGAGCTGATGGAAACACACCGCTCCGAGGACAGACGGACTCGGTGCAGACACTCAGTCGACACTGTCTGACACACACACACACACACACACACACACACACACACCTATGTGAGAAGCACCTGAAATAGTGTCAGACTGTAACATGAGGTGCACGCAGGCACACGTTGTGTTAAAAATTCAAATTCAGTTAAATGAGCCTTGCACTTGGAACAAGGTGTGTTGATACAGGGCCACTCACATTAGTGTGTGTGTTTATATTGTGTGTGTGTGTGTGTGTGTGTGGTTACGTGTTAAGCAGCATTACTCATGAGGTGTAAGCTCATCTGCTGTCAGGACAAGCTGTGAACACAGTCTTCACAAGGCTGCGGCCCACAGACGGAGGAGTCTGCCCGTCTCGCTTTCTCTCTGCTGACATACTGAACAGAAAAAGTTTGGTTTTGTTTACACAGTTTGAGCTGGACAGAATACTGTAACTATATTTATTCTCTCAAATTAGCTTTCAGTCGGTCTCTTATCTAACTGTTCCTGAGGAATGGGAAGAATTCACACTGCTGGACAAAAAAGCCCCAAAATCACTTGACTGCAGTGCTGGAAACTCAAGTACCACACTCAATTCATTTAATCAATTACAAAGTACCTTTACTTGAATATTTTCATTTTATGCTGCTTTATAGTTCTAAAAATGTACTGATAACCCTCAGATGATGTCATGGTGATTTCATAATGCATGGTTATTTCGGTTTGGTCTTGGAGACTTTAAAATTATAACAAAAAAAGTCTCTTTTACAAACCTGGGGGGCATGAAGTCTGAAAGACATTTACTAGTCAGAGAGGATATAACAGAAGAGGTAACTGAGACATTTGCATTGTGGGAAGTGTAGGGTCCGGTGCTTTTTGGAGCTTTACCCACATTATCGAGCATATCTCGGTCAATTACTGACTTTTTCTTTTTGTAATCTGCCTCTGGCAAGACGGCACTTGTAATGTAGTGTTTCTACGTTGCAACTTTTACATAAGAAAAGCGTCTGAATACTTCTTACGCCGCTGCTTTACTACCCTGCTGCTGACCCTTGTTTTTCTCCCTTCAACCCGTAGCTTTTATCCCTCTGTCGCTTTCCTCTCCTCTGTGGTTCTCACTTGCTACCACTCAGTTTCTGAGAGGAGAAGAGAAAGAGGAGAGGCGACGAGGGAGGGGAAGCGGGGCAGTCAGTGTAGTCCTGAATAGCAGGGTGTTTTCAGGCTGCAATGACAGGCTCAGACAGGCAGCCGCTCTAATGACCTCTGACGCCAGGCCCTGTCTCTCTCAGCAATAACAAACACACACAGGGCCCCACAGGTGAGCTCCACCAGCAGGCCCTCTGTCAGCTGTTAAGAAAGTCCAACGCATCTTTCTCCTTATCAACTCCGGCTGTTCCTGTACGTACATGTAAAACAGACCCAAGAGCAAAGCTCGGTCAAGATCGGGGACTCTGTCTGACATCAGCCCAAGACACAAAAGACACTTTCTATCTCTTATCTCAAAGATAAATGCTTTTTTTCCCTGCATTTAGTCTAAGGTAGATAGCTGGGTACTTAGTTTCCCCCAGCACCCCATGAGGACGGATTTACGATAAACTCCCTGAGGCTCAGCTCTGACCAACTTCAAAGAACACAGCC
Organism: Dicentrarchus labrax; assembly: GCF_905237075.1. NCBI lineage: Eukaryota > Metazoa > Chordata > Actinopteri > Moronidae > Dicentrarchus > Dicentrarchus labrax. The sequence continues at coordinate 8,869,485 of NW_026136710.1, forward strand.
TCTCTTGTTTTATGGAAGGCATGCTTTAAGTCCCCCCCCCCTTTCCCCTCCTCTCTGTTTCTGTCTCTTTTCCCACTGTTGTCTTTTTCTTCCCTTTTTTCCCCCTCCTTCTTTCTGCGTCTAATGAAGGCTAATGACAGGCCGCGGTGAGTCCGCTCGGGCCGGCATAGATCCTGCCGCATTAACGTCGCAGTTTGTCTCAGACGGGACCTTCCAAATTACCGGTTACATTCACAGCTACTGCCAGATGAAACGAGGAAGGGAGGGGGGCAGGCCGGGGTCGGATGGGAACTGAAATGGCTCTGAGAGGGGCTCTGTTAATTTTTTTCCCTCACATATATTTCCCCTCTTCAAGTTTACTTAACCCTTGAATGTGTCTTTCATCGGGGCTGGATTTGAGTGTTTGTGTGTGTGTGTGTGTGTGTGTGTGTGTGTGTGTGTGTGTGTGTGTGTGTGCGAGAAGAGAGGAAGTATAAAACATTGTTGAGCAGTTGATAGGAGTTTCAGCAATTAGGTAACGACCCTAAAAGCACGAGAGGCGCTTAAAAAATTAGAAGAGGAAGCAAAGTTGCAAATATGTGAAAAGCATTCCTTCTCTTCCCCACCCCGCCCCCTCTTTCTTTCCTCTCGCGCTCTCTCTGTCTCCCTCTATTTCCCTTGCGCCTGACTGGCTCCCACTTTTCTAGCTGGGAGCCAGATTTCTGTGGAATAGAGATATGAAGAGGGAGAGGGACGGCGCAGGAGGCACACTAAAGGGAGACGGGAGAGGGAGGGGGCGCTTGGAAACTGGAGCATGGCCAATGCTACACTTCTTTTACGCTCAGGGGAAACTTTAGACTGGAGAGGCCTAGCTTGTCAACGATTCAGACACCAGGGTTTGAGAGTTAACGGCCTGCCTTACTCCCCAGCTAAACACCATGTGCTTCGCTGTAGACAGGGAATGGTTTATGTGTTTATGTGAAAGTCACTCGCTGTTGCTCAGTTACTGCGGCCTCGTATATTTGAGCATGAATTCAAAGATAGTTTTCTAATTTCCTCCAGCAGGGCGAAGCACGTTGCTGTGGAGAGAGCTGATCAGGGCAGTCAGTTGACGTCACTACATTGTTGGCTACGCCGCTACAAAAATACAGCGAGCCAGACAGAAGATAAGCATTTAATGCCTAGACAAATATTGTACTGCGTGTGGACACTTGCCTGCCAGTGTCTCTGAGTTGCTTCTCTTGTCTGAGGTCCAGGAATTCCAACATGGTTTTCCTGTATGGCAGAAATTGAGGATGACAGTTTAGTTTTGGCTCTTGACTAAAGCAAATTCTCTATTTCCCAAAACAGGGGTGAGGAAGTAGCGATGTTTGGTGTAGCCTTTGCTTTTGCACTCATCTTTTCCCCCTCTTCTTTCTTTTACTTTATTAATCTTTGCATTTGACTGTCTAATATTTCCGTGTCATGACGTCTTTACTTTGCACCTTCCCATATGTCTAACCGTCTCCTTCTCTCTCTGTTTCCCTCTTCAGATTCCCTGGCATTGCAGGAGTCTGGCGATCGGGCCCATTGGTGCGTGGTGGCATACTGGGAGGAGAAGACACGTGTCGGGCGCCTCTACTCAGTCCAGGAGCCCTCTCTGGACATCTTCTATGATCTACCTCAGGGGAACGGCTTCTGCCTGGGCCAGCTCTGCTCCGACAACAAGTCCCAGCTGGTGCAGATGGTGCGGGCCAAGATTGGCTATGGCATCCAGCTGACGCGTGAGCCAGACGGGGTGTGGGTCTACAACCGCAGCTGCTACCCCATCTTCATTAAGTCGGCCACACTGGACAACCCTGACTCACGCACGCTGCTGGTGCACAAGGTGTTCCCTGGTTTCTCCATCAAAGCTTTTGACTATGACAAGGCCGGCAGCCTGCAGAGGCCGAACGACCACGAGTTCACGCAGCAGCCTCGCACAGGCTTCACGGTGCAGATAAGCTTTGTGAAAGGTTGGGGACAGTGCTACACCAGACAATTCATCAGTAGCTGCCCATGCTGGTTGGAAGTTATCTTCAACACCCGATAGCAGCAGCCTTTCTCTTCTTCACCCTCCTGGCCTCTTCTGCCTCCCTCACAAACAGACTACACCCACTTTCCTTTTTTGTTCCAGAGGTTCAAACCGAGAAAAAAAAGAACGTTTTAAAAGAAGAAGAAGAAAGTATACGATTCTGACGGACTTTGTTTAATAAATGACTAAGATTTAATGAAATAAAATAAGAAGCGAAAAATGTATTTTATGTTATATATAAATATATTATTAATTGTAAATATGAAGACGTTTTATATGCATCATTATTTATGTATTGTGCAATGTGTTGATGAGAAAAAGAAAATAAGATGCACTTTGCTTAATATAAATGCAAAACAAAGAAATGCCAAAATAAAAATAAAAATACAAATAACATTTCTTGTCCAGTCTATTGATTAATCTTAGGGTTTGTGGTCAGTTCTTTCAAAGCTGTTCTGTTTTGTGCATAATCCAAATTTGATTATTTGTATCGATGCATATGTCAGTTCTCTCAGTTAATTTAGTTCTGGTGACACTGGGTCTTCATTATTACCAAAGTCAGCGCTGGCTTAACTTTGTGCCACTGAAGGACTTTGATGTCGTTGATGTTGTGGATCGTGAAAGCATTTCCCTTTGAGACAAAATGAGTCAGACTGTGACAGAGCCATAACTCACTGTCCCCGTTCTTACAGCCTCATTACGCCTTTTAAAATTGTCTGTTTTTTTGGAGTTATTTCGGGATGAATGTCCCTCTTCCTCTCTGTCATTAACTGACTGATGACATCACAGCCAGGAAGCAGTAATGACAAATTTCAGGAACCAATAAAGTCAACAGAGGGTCTGGCTTCCTGAAGGAGCCTCTTTATTGTAATGGCTGATAAAACAAAGGAATGTAAGGTATCAAACAATCACACAAAGAATCCAGTGCCACACCTGAGGAAATGAACACATACTGGAAAATGTACTGGAAGATTACAACTTCATTTAGATCTGTTAGACATCAGATCGGACGAATGGCATGAGTATGTGATTAGAAGCAATGGGTTATTTATGACCTATTGTATTTCTAAAAACTAGACAAAACAAAATAGATTTCCTTCTGACAAAACCTTTCGACTGTATGTATGTGTGTGCGTGCGTGCGTGTGTCTGTCTGGGCTTCGTCCTGTTGCTAGTCAGATGGGTGTCTGTGAAGAGGATTACAACTGTAAGCCTGCTTTACCCACACACACTGTCTCAAAGACCTACATTCACAAGACCCACTTTCCACGCCATCCAACCCCCATCCTCCGCTCTGTTTAATGGCGCTTTGAAAAAACCTTGAATTTTATCAAGAATAGGAGAGAGAAAACAACATAATTAGTGACAGTGACTCAGTGGTGGAGGCAGGACTGAAATGAAGCATGTATGTGTACTTCCTCCGGGTCCCTAACCATTTTTTTTATTATTAAAGAAGAACCTTTAGAAAAGCCTTTGTCCTTGAAATAAAAACTTCCCAGGCCCACTCTTATTGTTTATTGCCTGTATATATAAGTAATCGCCAAATCATTACTGAAAAAAGACACTATGTTACACTTTAATATTTGTATGGTATTAGCTGACACATATAATTAAATTATTCACACTAAGAATAATAAACAGAAATCCACACAGATTAATACGGCAGCCAATATTTGTGGTTTGAGTAAACGCTTGTCCAAGGACACATATTTATATTCTTTCCCTTCTGTTTTAATAATGATTGTGCCCAGCAGATACATTACTGTGTGTATCTTAGTGTTTACCATAAAATCCAGGAAAAAAAAAACTTCATCAACAAAGAAGATAAAGACTATTAAAATAAAGCTCACCAGAGGGGTTGGGCCACATGGTGGGACCCTGTTCCTTGACATCATGCACTTTAAACTCATGGGTGTCTGCATGCCGTTGCAACAATAATCCCTAACCCTGCTAATACAACTAAAGCGGCTCGAAGCTTTGTGTGTGTGAGTGTGTGTGTGCGTGTGTGCGTGTGAGACAGAGCGAGGAATGGCCTTATATCCATGACTTTTTTCAGACAGGGTGACCCTGATTCTGCCCAGTAATAATTCCATTAAAACTACTACAGATTTCACCAGCATCTCTAGTATGTACATGTAATTAGACATGAAAGCTGTTTTTATGAGCTGCTCCTAAGAAAAACACTTGAGTATTTCATAAGCTTGTTCCAGTACTACTTGACTCAAAATGTTTAAATTTGACTACTTTTAAGAAAGCATATGTATAAAGGTGCTAGCGTTTTTCGTGTTTGAATAAATGCAATTGTACCCCCTTAAATGCAATAGTATTTAATCCCAGAAACAAAGGCTGGCTTATTATTTAAACCGACAATCCCTGTCATTTCATAAAAGGGCATAATAATATTATTAACAGGCACTTACTTAGTTGTGGTGTCTTTAAATTGGCGAAACAGCGCCCCTCTCGATTGTAACGGCTGGTACATGTTGTTCAGTCTGTGTGGTGAGAAAGGGTATTACACTCCAAAAATTGGAGTCAACGGATGTGAAGCAGCCAGGTGAAGTTGGCATCCTTTGATTAGAAAATCTAGATGTCAACTATTAAACAATCCCATGCGGTCAAAATTACAATGGACAGATGTCTGGGAAATAAACTGCGACATGATGTTTGAAACAGCCACTTTTAGGCCTCACACAAGAACTAATTTAAGGGTTAAGCAACATTTAAATGTAGTTAACAGTTCGCTAGTTTTTCTATGTTGATATATGATAGCAAAGGAGAGAAAAAAGATGGGGAATCTCTCAGCAACCAAACAAAATGAATCACATGCAGCAAGTGCAATGGGACACGACTATCACCTGGATATTGACCACTTAACCTGCATGAATGGCGTCAAGATCAAGTAACGTGAGTCCATACACCCTCTCTGTGTCTCTGTCTGTGTGTTTTCTTGGTGCTGGCTTTGTGATGCTTAAATTTGCTATGTATGTGGTTGTTTGGTTTAATGCATTGCGCCTTGTTTGGACACAAAGGCTGCGGTTTGTGTTTCCGGTGACAGACACAATCTATTCAGTCACCTGTTGGCTGTGTGTGGCTGTTTGTAGTCAATACAGACTGACTGAGATGGTGGATGCATGTGAGATGTTTTTTATATTGCAAAAGTAACAAGAATGATGTGTAGTGTTTGTTTGTTTGTTTGTTTGTTGATATGAGGCATCAGCAGTGTGACGTGGACATGGGTAGATGATCATATGTATGTGGATGTTTTACAGTATTTACAATCTTTGAAGTATGAAATCCTCTCTTTGTGTTGCCTCTTTGAAAAGGTGATCTAGAGCTAAAAAGACTGTAACTGTGGAAGAACTGACATGATTTGCTGAAGACTCATACAAGCTTTACCTGAACTTGAAAATGTATTTTTTCTTTGCATGTATGAAGGTTTGTTTGACCCCCATCCCATACACTGCAGTCGATTTAGGCATGGATCACTCTGTAGACAGTATGGAAAGGAGGAAGGCTCAGACCAGTAACTCTTTCAATATCCATATGAGCATGTGACTATATACAATCAACCTGAATGTTTTCAAACCTATCCTTTTACATGAAATGTACTGCATATTAAGTTTGACAAAAATGCCACGTTTGTTTCACCATCTTATTCCACAATGTAATGAAATACTATGCATGCTGGACAGTCCTTTTGTAAGAAACCAACATGTGGTTTGTCTGTGGTTAACACACCCATGCAGTCTATAGCAGTGTGTTTTTATGTATATTTATATGTGTGCGTACCGACTGGGGGGTTGGGAAAATGAACAGCATTGTGCTCTGTAGGTGGGGCCTTTATAAGCCTGTCTACGTGGTTTTGTGTGTGTGTATATGCCCTGACCTTTTCACATCAGGAATTGTTTTTCTAATTAGAATGTCATCTGACATTGAATCTGATGTAAACATCCTCTTGTATGTTTAAATAATGTGTTATAGATGTGTCTGGAATGTGAGCGATCTTAAACTGCATTATTGTTTGAGACATCCTATATATGCAGTATATATAGATCAAAGGATTCTGTATGCTTTGTCCTTGCATTTGCATGCTGTGTGTCATATATTATTTGTGCGTGCAGGACTGTGTGGACATATACATGAGCGCACACACACACACAAAGTCCTCGTCTGTGCCGGTAGACACAAAGCCAGACCCCCCCATCCCCCTCTTCCTCTTCCCTGGGGGGGAGATAAGACAGCCTGTCTATCTGGCTGCTCCCAGCAGGAGGGGGGCTGGGGCTCGGATTGTAGGTTATGGAGGTGATGGGGTGGGGACAGTCTAGCCGTGTTTACAAGCGGGATGTGTCGGTTGGGGGTTTAAAGAAGGGGACAACCACTTCTGGCATTCTTATGCTTATTTCACCCCCCACCCCACCCCACCCGAATGGCCTGAAGTCATGTTTTTCTTAACCTCAATGAATCACAGGGAAGAAAAAAAATCACACTGCAACACAATATGCACACATACTCTGGCTGAAATGAATGTGCAAGCATAAAATGGGTATGTTAGACTGTCTTTGATCTCTTCTACAAATAACAGGCCCCCTTATTAGTATTATTATTTATAGGTCCAGTCAAAACTGCATTGTGGTTAATTAAAAGATTTAGATGTAGTGTTAACCACTGTAACCAAATTAGCTGACAGTAGCAAGAATACAGCAAGCTGATCGTCATTAGAAAAAATGTTCAAGTCCTGCATTTTCCATGTGTTTTGAGACAATATTGTTGTGCCATCACACATGTTTGCACAGAAAAAAACGTGTATAAAGAAAGGGTTGGAAGCCTAACTTTCTTGTTGCATTTGGCGAATTATTTTAGCAGACAAGTTAAGTTGCAACACCATTTCTAAAAAGGTTTATTGGTGGTAATGCAGATCCTCTATTGGTGTTATGTTGATGCATTTGGTCCAAAAAGAGATAATGCAGTAAATAACAAGTAACTGGCCCACTGCGCCCAGTATGTCAGTGTGCAGCCTTTTGACCAGAGTAGAATTTTATGCATTATTGGGTTCAAGAAGAAGTAGTACATCAATCACAATTTCCCTAAGGCCAAAGGAACATCTTCAAATTGCTTGTTTTGTCAGACCAACAGTCTAAACCCCAGAAATATTCAGTTTATTATCAGTAAAGAAAAATAAATGCATCAAATCCTCAAAATTAAGAAGGTAGTACCAGGGAGTGTTCAGTGTTTTTGCTTTGAAAAATGACTAACGATTAATCAGTGATCAAGAGAATTGCAAATTATTTTTCTTGTAATGCCCATATGTCAGTCGAAAACTCAAACGTGGCAGAATTGCAAAATTCAAAGAAAAGTTTCTGTTTTTGGTATGCACAGTAGACAGTAATGTGGATAATCACTGCCAGTTCAGATGTCTCTACTGAGAAAAGATGTTCTCTTCCTGTCTTCATCAAATGTTAAATGTTTATCAAATACATCACCCCTAGGATGAGCCCTCATACAATATCGAAATTTCATTGTTAATTAAAGCTGCTGTAGCATCTTTCTGGCAACATGCAGTCTTTCCCAATATTGACTTTGAAGTCTGTAGAGCTGCTTAAGTCATATGTGGTTGCCAAAGCTCAAATAGGTAAACAACCCCCTCCAACTCAATAATTGATCGTGATTTATTTAAGCAATCTAAGTTTCGTCAGTTCTTTCTTTTATAGATAAAAGAGAATGAATCTTTATTTCATTGAATATTTTGTCAACTGAAAATCTGTCTTTTGAGTATCAAACGCTTCCCCCCCTGTAGGTTTTACAGGCCGAAATCTGGTGGGTGCTTTGTTTAGATGTATTTTAATTAGTGCTGTCAAACGATTAAAATATTTAATCGCGATTAATAGCATTAATGTCATAGTTAACATTTTTATCTATTCTAAATGTCCCTTGATTTCTTTTTGTCCCATTGTCTCATTTTAATGCTCTTATCAACATGGAAAAGTGGATCGACCATTTGGCAACTTTTTAAAAGTAAACTTTCCATTCAGAATATTATTGTCATCCATTTCGGCATCTCGCGCTCGCCATCCACTCAAAACGTAACATCTACTACTCTTAAACAAGTGTGTGCGGCGTGCCTGTTGTTTTGTTTCCGGTCTAGCTAGATCCGGTGTGGTGTTGTAGTTTTTCTAACGTTACTAGTTGTTGCAACAGCATGTGAAAACAACAACAAAGTGTGCTAGGCCAAAAAGAAATCTCGCAATAAAAAAATTGATGCCGTTAAAATGGGTTTGCGTTAACACCGTTAATAACGCGTTTAACTGACAGCAATAATTTTAATTAAAAAGATGATTGTTCATGACCATATTCTTTATAGGCACCCCTATTTTATATATGATACCCTCAACACCGCCACATACATATCACATCACATTAAATCATCCCATATGGCTCCCGCTCCGATGCCCCTTTCCCTTTTCTGTATATTTATACGCATAGTATGTGCGTATTATTACTATGATAAATCAAGAGAAATGTCAGTGAACACACAGAACATGCCCTATGAAATATGATTGATAGGTGCAATATCAGCATGAGACAAGCTTGAGATGACTACAATATCCTTTCCCTTTTCTTTTTCAATTATGTTACACAAGAAGAGCCATTTCCTTGCCTTCCTCTTGATTATGAATTGCACTGTCCTCTGTCCTATTGGGCCTTACTCCCGGCGGCCAAAAACCCCCACAGAGGAACAATGTTGATGTCAGACTCACTGACAGAGAGCTGACTTTAATAAAGCAATGGGAAATTCATTTTCAAAGGAAGGAAGCAGCGTGTGGAGACAAGATGACTCTCAAGTACGAGGCTGAAGGCACGGCAACACACACAAGGCAGGATGCACCAGAGATACCCTGCTCCTGTTCACACACATGAGCACACAGATATGTGTGCAAACTCTGATGTCATGAATTTGTCTGCTCTATGTGAAAGTACATAACGTCCTGCTGCAGTATCACAGAAGAACTTTGCAACATGTGCCCGTATGAGCAGCTGATCGGGCGCCCTGTCTGCCGTCTGTAACGGCATTCCTTCCAGCAGGAGGGTAACAGACAAGGTCGAGGGCTAAACCACCACATTGCTGCTGCTCCCCTCACAGTTTGATGTGAGATGACAAACGCCTGCATGTGGATTACAGCATTTCTGGCATTTTACAACCAGGTTAGCACTACAGCGGCAACACAAACCTCAGCCACAGCCAAAGTTGTTGTCTAAACTTCCAAGTTGTGTTGCATTTTTGGAGTGACAGAGTTTGTCAAAGGAAGTGGGGAGGACGAATGTGGCAAATCGAAGAGCATGTTTTGAGTTAAAAGTTGGTTAATCAGTTAACTGGAGAGCAGTTAGATTTGTTGGTCCTGGTGTTTATGTGTGTGTCTGTGTGTAATGCAGACTTTGTAAGATTCCTGTGTGGACTGGAGTAAATGAGGGCTGTGGAATGTGAGTGGAGGGTAATCATGGCAGACCTACAGGAGTAACCAGATACCGACTGCCAGACTTCAGAGGAGCGGGAATCCCTCCACGCCGACACACCACCTCCTGCAGGAGACACTTTGGCTGGACCCCCCCCCCTTAACGTAAACCTGGCCTGTAGTGTCCAGCCTCCCGCCCTCACCCCAAAAATCTAAATTTTGCATGCTTGTCGTTGTTTGTGTGGTGTGTAAAGCTACAATTTAGCTGCAATTGTTAAACTAAGTTTTCAAGCAAAAACTACCTAACGGTTTCTTTTTCCAGATTCTCAGTTTTGAGGATTTATCACTTTTATTTGTCATAGGTGATAGTTTACTCAATATATCTAGGTTTTGTGATCTTGATCAGAAAAAACAAGACATTTACAATCATTGTCTTGGAATTTTAGGAAGTTGTGAAGGGTATTTTGTTCTAAAATGTTTTGTGCCAAATGATAATTAGTTAGTCTTGAAAAGCTGCAGCCCTACACATTTCTATTCATTAGCTTGGGCAGAGAAATGCCTCTTAGTTGTGCTGGCTCAACACTTTCTACTGCTTTCCGACATCATCAATTATATATTTGTGATAACAGAATTGACTGGATGTGTCATTTGTACTTCAAATGTACAGTCAAATTTAGAAAAGACAGTACCACTTCCAAATACAGCACAATACTAGAGATGTCAAGTTAAACAGCGACCTTGTCCCTGTGCTCTGAACTCCCAGTTTGTTTCAGACTGAGGATGAACTGGGGGCCAGTATAAGATAAATAAGGATGTTTTTGAAGAGTGAATCATGCAAAGTTATTGGAGAGAAGCTGGAAATGAGCATAATAGGTCGCCTTCAACATTTGTAGCACAAACATCTTCCATGGCAACAACAGCACTAATGTAGTTCAAACGGAGTATTTTATACATAATAGACATAATGCACTTTTCAGTAAACTTAAAAGACAAGGCAAACAGACAGAAACACACACACATACACACATATGATGCAAAGGAAATGGTTGATCTTTATCATACTTTCTGGATCAGACCGTGACCCTGCTGTCTTCCTCCTCAAAACATCCTGTCTGACTACAGAGAGACACAAACAAGATGGGGTAGATGATGTTATTTACAATAGCAAAGAGAAACACAAAATCTACCAAAATACCAGAAATAGTACTGGCTCTGATTACTTGAGAACATACTGTCCTTGCATGGCAGTTTACCACTTTTCTATGCATATCCTCATTGTTCATCGAAAAACACTGTTCAATTAGTCAACATTTCCCCAGTTTAAAAAGTTTCCCAAATCCTGAAATGGTACTTCATTTTGCAGAAAATACTGTACAGTTATAAAATGTGTTGATTATGGCAACAAAGGAATGCAAATCAGCATAAATACAGAACGGCCACTTTCTGTTATCAATTCTGCCCCAACTTCATGTTTACTTTTCTACAGTAATGACATTCAATTCATCACCTTCTGCAATGGCAATTTAGAGATGCTTAATTGGCACTTTCATGCCAATTAAGCATCCACAGAACTGAACTGGGAGAAAAAAATCACTAATAGACTGCAATATCCTCTACTAATAAAAGTGGAGTGAGCTTTTAAGAAAAAAAAAAACCCTCATGAAGAATTAATCCCCGAGGGAAAATTTGGCGAGTGTTTGACACAGGCAAGAAGATATTCAACACATACTTAAAGTATGTACACTCATGCACATATGTGCACAGACACACACACACACACACACACACACACACACACACACACACACACACATACGCATACGCATAGTCTATAGTTTGGACTCTTTCTACTGTCTTGTACAGTAGACCCTGGGGCCTTGTTATTTGAAAAGCAAGATCAAAGCAATAGTGCTGATCCAGGCAGGAGAAAGAGATAAAGAGAGCGACGTACAAAGACATGACTATAACTTCTGCTTTTACTCTAATTATCTTCTTGCTCAATGCCAGAAGAACACAAGTAGCACCGAAACTGCTGTCTATTCATCTTGAACACTCGACAGAGAGCTTGGTAAAGATCCAGTTTCTCTTGTGCTACTGACTTGTCTACTCAGACTACAGTAACAATACCAACAGTGCTGATTTACCTCTATGGTTTCTAGGCATGAATACAATTTATTCAATTTTATTCAAGTTATTAGCTTCAGCCCGATACAGTTGAGCTCAATGGACTTTTCATTTTGTGACGCTCTCATTATTGACAGTTAAAGAAATTACAAATTTCAATGCATCTTCTTCCAGAGACTGTGCCCTTAATACTGTGCACACATTGTTCTTTACTTTTTACTGAAAACAAATAGTTTGTCAGAAAAGTGTGAGTGATTTCTGTAGATTGTCCAGAGTAAACCACAGTTTTTGGAAAAAGTGGTCGCTGATGAATTTTTTAAATGGTTCAATGTTTCAGTGCTTCGAGCACCACTAATTAGATTCCATTCAACTCCACTGTATTGAGGTGGAGGCAAAAATATTAGTGACAGATTGCTCAAAACCAGGGGAAATAAAACAAAAATCTACAATTACTAGGGCCTGGTACCGAACTTCAATGCTTTTATGGCTCCGACCAAATTGTGTCGATACTACAGAGTATTGAAAAAGGTCTTGTCATTCGGTGTAAATTTTCAATATCAACGGAGCAAAACTCATCAGCGTCAGTGTGTCAATAAGTACGCAGCAGGCTATCTAACGTTATACCCACTAGAGGCGTGCAAGGAAAACACTACATTTATGCACAGAGATGGTATACACAGACAACTAAGTGAACTTTGTGCTGCTTGCTAGCTAGCCAGTGCAGTTTATCGTCTGTGAGTCCATTCACCACATCGTCCACTGGGATGGAAACCGCGGTGCATCCTCTCCTTGCCAAACCGAGGGGCAGACCGACAGGTAGATGGGGAGAAACACACCGAAGTGGACGCTGCATTGTTGTCAGACCCAGCTGATCTTTAGCACAGGTCTCATTCTGCCACTATTTCTCAGTACCATACACGTCCCCCACACAGTAATTCCCTCCTTCTCTAGTTCGTTTTTTGATTGAACTAGATGTATTGCTGACATATTGTTTGGTTATTTATGTTGCTTTTGACAGTTATTTATAGTTCTAATAGTCTAATGCTGTACAAATATTATGTTTTATTTCTTAAAAGTCCAGTTGTCCAGGTTGAGTAAAGTAAAAACAGTTTCTCCAGCTGCTCCAGGTCTCAGAACACTCCTTTGAAGTGAGTAATTGTACCATAGTGTATAATGTATTTCCTTTTGTTGAAAGGACTTTTTTGGTATCAAAAAAATATAATTCAGGATCCAGTATTGAATTAAAGGTATCGGTACCTGTATTGAAAATGTTTGAATGATACCAAGCCCTAACAATTACATATATTCTGAGCTGAATTGAGCGAGTAACACTGGTTCCTACTGGCGTGTTGTATTAAGGGTTATTTGTAGCCGTAATTTAGCTAGGCTAGTGAGTTTCTTCCAGTCCATTTATAGAGCGCCGTGTAACATCGTTTGCATCAATAGAGGAAATAAATTCCTATGAAGAAAAAAGATTGCCTGACTTTACTGCAGCAATTGACCGGGGGCAGAATTATCTGTCAAGCAGCTGGTGTTGCACAATGTCATGATGAGGTGCTTAAACAGGACAAAAAGACTGAGCTTAAATGAAAGTAGCAGAAAAACAGGTATTGGAAAAGGCAGGGTCAGGTTCTGTAATTGGGTGAGCTAACCCTTTAAGACATCCACTGTTTGGGTGGTTTATAAAGAGAGTTCAGAGCAATGAATCTGTTGAAGTGAAGCCCGAAGGAGCACTCAATAGACACAAAACAAAAATCTTTAAGATCTAATAAGTTATCAATGTCCTACACTGTGCATCGCCTCTCAGTCTCTTCCTCCTCTCCTTTCTCTCCGACGCAACTTCACCCTTCTCTCCTTCACCTCCCCTCCTGTCTCCTCTCCCTCTGAGTGGTCTCTTCCTGTTGCCTTTTTCTAAGCACGAGCCAACAACGCTGACGTACTTCCATGTCGTACCGGGCGAGCTGTACTCTCCAAACAAACATACTGAGGCCGATAGAAACACTGGCAGCAAGAAGATCAAGATAGAGAGAGAGAGAGAAAAAAATCCACCAGGGAGAGATTGTTTGTTAAAACAAGATGCAAGAGAAAGAAAAAGTCCTGAGACTGTTTGATTTAGTTGTGCTGTATGCACTGTACTAGTTGATAGAGATATTGTGGTAGATATTACGCTGATACATAATCGTCAGAACAGCCCTACAGTTTTTATCAAATCATATCGGAATAACCTCATTTTCATTCCTGAGAGTCTTCTTGAACGTTGTGCTTCTGTGCCACTGTACTGTAACTTTAATTTAGTGCTCCGCTGCAAGTCTTGCATAAATAGAGGAACTAGAGATATCGTCTTCGGGTAGATTTAGTCAGAATTTGAAATTCATTGTCCTTTTATGATCATTGTTCAAGATAAGTATGGCAGAATCTGACGCTGCTTTCAGAAGTTAGCGTGAAAAGTTGCCTCACTCTTCAGAGTCTGCTTTTGAGCAGCATATTGACAAACACCTCACTTTAGATTGCCTTGGTCACACTTGATGGAGCTAATCATACTTGAGCAACTGGGTGCTCTTTCATCTTAGGCCCTTTTTTCTCTCTATTACACATAACTCTCTGGTTTGTGCAGCGATGCCTGATATTGAATGGTACTGAATGAAACGTTGGGGAGGGGGGGACTTTTAGCTGAAGTGAAGCAGATGCTGGCTTTCATCCAGTACCTGCCATCATTCATCTGGGCAACAGGGGTTATTGAGAACAATCACAGATGGAGAGAGAAGTGTGCTGACAAGCTTTATATGCGTGATGATGTGTAGGTCTCCCTCTGCAAAGAGCCTGAGAAAATGTTTTTCATTCCAGCTTTCTGCCACTGTTAAGGTCTCACGTTACAGAAAAGTAGACATTTTTATTTGAAAGCCAAATAAGATAAAAACATAGGTCTACTGTTAAAAGCAAATCTTAATGCAATCAAATGCTGTTTTAAAGCGACTGAAGTACTGAAATATGTCTATCCTAAAAGAAGGACGTAAAGAGGAATCAAGACTTGGATTGGCTTGATCTTTTGGGGATGTTTTATATAAACCTCCTATCATAAAGTTCTAGTTAGGAATAGTTTTCATATCAACATTCAATCAAATAACTCTCTGTATTTGATTTAAATCCTTTGTGTTGAGTAGAAAAGCCACAGGGATGAAAACTGAGAGCTTTGGAGATGTTGGAAGGCACCTTTTGACTGCTTGCACTCTTTGAGCTAAGGTAGGCTAAGCATGTCTCAGACCTATTTCTGAACCGAACGCACAGAGATGAAATTGATATTGATCCTCTCCTCTAACTGGCAAACGGCAAACAAGCAGAGCCCTGTCAGAGCTTTCCTTCAAGAAAATCAATAGCTTCATTTCTTACTTGACAAATAGGTGAAAATGACACTTTTTTTTTTTTGCGATGATAGTATCGTCATACAATGTAATCTTAACTTCATTTGTGTACACGTTCAGAGATCGGGCTCTTTTGAGCGCTCTCGTAGACCTGTAATAACTGATGGCAATTCTTTGTTGTAAGAAATATGTGGCACTGGTGTTGACCTTGTTGCAGGTTGCTCTCTGTTTAGTCTGAGAGGAAAATACGGGAGGAGCTGATGGATGATGACGACGAGGACGGCTGTGTAGTAACATAAACTGTGGCAGCGTACAAGAGACACAGTTCCAACTATCACCTTCTTTGTTGACTTCTAATCATTGAAGAACAGTTTTTTCTATGGAGCCTCTTGCTCAATAGTCATATTAGCACGGCTAGTTGAATGTTATTTTCCTTTTTATTACTTTATATATGTTTATAAGAGTTTGACTGTTAATGACAGAAAACAGAGCATTTTAAAGAATACCGAACAAGTCATTTCACATTATACATTTATTTTTCCAGCCTTACCCCCTGTTCACACACAGGCTCAAGTGGCTCTGGTAGGGCAGTCATTTCTTCCCTACATTGTGTTGTGGGTTACTTTTGCCATCATATACAGCTGTTCCACTCTTAAGCCGCACTCACTCTCGTCTGGTTTTCCACTATGGATAATACCTGGTACTTTTCTTTTGGTACCACCTCGGTCAACTTTACAAGCAACCTGAGCTGAGAAGATAGTAAAAGGTGATGTGAAAACATTGCAGACCACTGACCACATGGGACATCCTGCTCATACCCCACATTTTTAAATAGCCAAGCCACCATCAATAGCAACCACAATTTTCTTATATTCACTTGAAAATGGCTGCCCGCAAAACCACGCCATGGTAAATTTGACAAAGTGCAGATGTATCAACCCTTCATATCCTCTGTTATAAGAGTAGCGGCTTTACTTTGTGTGGTGAATATGAGCGATGCAGAGGAAAAGTTGAAGTTGTCAATCTGGCAGTAAATATACAGTCCAGGTTACAGTTTGTCTATGAACAAAGGCTGCAACTTCTCGACCAAAGTAAAGCTCTCGTGTGTTTTTTCCTGGTTGTTTCCCAACTGCGTCACTCGGATGATCAGCTCTGCCTACACTGAGGGGGTACTATCCAAAGTACTATCTACAGTGGAAAATAAAGTAGAGGTTCCAAAAGCAAGTCGAGTCTGGCTGTACCATGTAGCATTAATCAACCTTGACCATAGAGGCAAATGGGCTATAGTCCCCTCATAATAAACACACAATCCAAATAAGCATGAGCCTGTTTTCATAATTACAACTATCTGTAATCTAATGGACAAAAGGGAGGAGAAGACATAGACAGAACAGAAAGGGCTGTGTAAATCTATTTATAATGGAGACAGAAACACTGAGATAGAGCGGCATAGTGTGTAGTATGAAGTTGGTTGTAAACAAGTCTCTGAAGCCCATGACTTCTCAAACAGAGAGCATGAAAACTTAAACATCAGAGGCAGACATGGTGAGATTAGTGAGCAGTGTTGATGAGAATGCGCTGGATTTACTGGACCACTCTAGGCTTGATTCGGTCCCTCCCTCTAAGCAGCGCAAGCACACGCACAGACACAAACACATACACACACAGCAAATCCTGTTCATGTAATGAAATCCCCTTTGTTAGCAGAGGAATTTGTCCACGGGTCCAGGGTCTATCTGGGCAATGTGAAGCCTTATCAAATATTTGGCAACACACCAGACAGAGCTTCTTTGATTGTGACCATGTGGAGAGCTGAAGGGAAGAAAAAACAGTTGGATGGATTAGGGATACGTGCCGGGACCTCAAAAAGGAAAAAAAAAAAAAAAACCCACTGACAGTCCCATCGTTTTCAGCCCCCACCTACGTACACTAGTCTCTCATGCACAAACACCCTTGGGGACTGTGATGTTCAGCAGAAGTTATTATAGTGATTAGAGCAGTGGACACAAAAGGCACCGAAACACACAGTCTCTTAAGCTTTACAGTCCCATCAGACATGAAATCAAAACATGCACCGACTTCCATCAGAGCAGAAACACACTTTTGTTATCTTATTGTGCTCTTGTGCATGCTTGGAATGTGTAAGGAAATAAATGCCCTGTAAAGCAAAGAACACAACACCAAAATATTGATTTATTATAAGTCAACATTTTAAGTGCATTTTTAATTACTCAGTTTTCTGAGACGGGGATTGTTCACAACCTTCCTTTCCTACAATTCAAACTGAATAAAACATGACAAATCATAACCAGAAAATTGTTTAATTTGAGGTTGTTTATTTGCTTAATCTTGTCTAATTCCTCTAAAGTGTATTTACAGAAACTAGAATTATTTCTGATCCTCAACTTAGGTCTAAGTCAAAGCTGGAATATGCAGAAACTAAACCAAAATGGATATTGGAGAGCTCTACTGTTGCTAAGCAACTGCATGCCTCAAAGTCCGTGGAATTTAAACAGTGGAAGGGATCCAATTTTCCTGGGGACTGATTTTAAACATCGCGCCTATGCTAGAGGTGACCTGGACGTAGGAGCGGAAGCCCGCCTGAACAGTTATGTGCGTGTCGGTTTGTGTAGATGTTTGAGTGTGTAGGTTGTATATGAGGTAAAAAAGAAAATCCCACTGCATTTCCATACTACTATATGAGCTAAGCTACAAAGACTAGTGGCCTTGTTACCACTATAAAACTCTCCAACTGGTGTAGAGGTGAAAGAAAAACAGAAGACTGGGAGCTGCTACGCCTTCATTAAAGCCAACTCCTCACATAGACACACACTGAATGACTGTGCTTGGCTCACTCTCCAGCTGGTTTAGCTTTTTAACTGCTTGTATTTTGATCATCTGATTGATAAAGGGCAAACAGGGTTGGAATTTCTTCTTTGTACATTTGTGGCTTGTGTTGCCTCCTCCTTAGTGATGTTTATATACATGAATGAACACATTCTTACCACTCAATCCTCAAGCTGAACTGAGTATATTGAATCATCAGTGTCACTGACTGAATCTGTGGATGTTTGAATTGGGGACTTAAAGCACACTTTTAGCTAAGCAGTAAGTTAACTTTCTCATCAGCTTTTTGAAAGAAAAAAAATCCACTGAAACAATCACGATGGTATAACACCACTGCAGATTACTGGTCATTGTCAATCTTTTTTTCATCGATCTTTTATAAACAGTTTTTAAACTGCATAGGTCTAGTTTTGTACTAAACTTTGAAAAAACCATCATAGGCCTGTTGGGATGACCGCAATATGGAAATACTGCGCTGTTTACGAGCCTTCCACAGCAGATGGCAGTGACACACATCATCACGTCATGTTCAGAATTAGTTTTTTAAGATGGATGAAAAGCATCCCAGTGCGGCTAGGCTGAAGAGACTCAACACAGCAGCAGTGCTGTCTAAAACACATTTCTGCTCCCTTAATTCAGAGCCCAGGATTACAAAAGCACTCAAGAAAAAGTCACGTGACTTCTGCCTCACTCGCACTGGAACCTGAAAACGCTGACTGGTCTGCTAACTATCTCAGTTCACCACACCTGTGGCGTTTGTGTCCTGTGGTTTGCCAGTGTTTTGATTTAACGAGTGACGACTTTTAGCTAAATATATTAACAAACTGTCGACTTTTCGCTGGGAGATATTTTGGGAAATATGCTTATTCACTGTTCTACTGAGAGTTAAATGAGAAGATCGATAACATTCCCATTTCTGTCCACTAAATATGAAGCCACAGCCAGGATATAGTTAGCTTAGCTTAGCATGAAGACTGAAAGCAAATGTGGCTCTGCGACTCTGCATAACTTGTGTCATTATACTTAGAGATTTTGTATGGATTAATAGATATAACATGTTAGTTATCGAGCTAAAGTGCTTGTAGTTTTTTTTTTTTAACCATTCTAACCTTTAAGCATGTAACTACATAGTCAGGGAAAACAAATCTTTGTCTTCAAATCAATTAGATGTATGTAAAATTTTATATTTTTTTTGCACCTTTACGCCTCCTTTTTCCGCCATGCACAATTGTATAATGCACACTTTCACCTTTTGGTAACATGTGTCAGTAAAGTGAGCTCTCTTCAGAATTCATGGTAATGGCGGTGATTCTGTGTCCTACCAGCTGAGCCACTGACAAATACCCCACCATTTACTGTGGCATGCTGAACTCTTACTGAACCAGTGTACCGTTAGTGGAGCTGAAAAGCACATCCAGTTCACAACATTGATTTCACTCACCCAGTCAATTAGCCGGCCAGTCAGTCATCCAGCCTGCCATCCAGTCATCCAGGCGGCTGGTCTGCCTTTTTTGGAACATTTCAGATGGGTGTTTGGGTGTGAGTGAGCATTAGGGATGAGATTTGAAGAAGATTACCAAGGACCAGAAAGCTGCCTTGGGGCTTCATGTGCTTTTCAACCGAACTGCCGCTGTCCCTGCTGCATTAGTGTTGGAAAGATGTGGTGTGTGTCACTCTCTTTCCCTCTTTCTGTCTCAGTCTCTCTCTCATTCGCTAAGTGGTTCAGACATTGAAAAACATGACTGCAGGGGCTGGCAGTGATATCTAGGTCTTCTCTTCTCCTCTCTTCTTCTTCTTTGATGATGTTTAACCATTTGTGGTTTGTGTGGCCACGACAACATCTTATCTGCACCTCTCCTGGCTTTGCCTTTGACTATCCTTTGCTTGCCTCTCATGAGGACATCCTCTGTCTGTCCGCATTGAACTCTGGGGAAGTAGCCGGGTATTGCTGGCCCAGAACAGGACATCTGGCCTAATTATTCATGCTGCTAATACCCTCATCTGGCCAGGGGAGAGTACAGTAGATTACAGTGGCAAAGCTCTGTGCCTTGGGGAGAGGTTTAGTCTGGGGTGACGAGTGTGCTGTTGTTAAAAGGCTTCTTCTTCCCTTCTCTTGTTAGTTATGTCGTGGTGTGAGTTAATAAAGGTGTGGCATTGTGAAGCATGTCATTAGTGGCTCTGTTGTTATGATCATAGGCTTGTGTATATGGGTGTGTGTGGTATCTGTTAAGGAAATGGAGCAACTAGCTGGGTCTAATTTGTTGTTTATTTGGGTGTTGATGTTAATTTGGGCTTGCTCTTCTTCGATGTTTGTACGTGTGTTTATTTATGTTTATGGCAACAGCGACTGTGGCCAGCATAAATACATGATGGTTACAATGGAGTCCAATGGTGGCTTGTACGCATGGCCGCAAAATGGTATCAACGCATCTGTGAAAACTCTTCACTGTTGAAATCCATTGTAACTGAGATTACATTTAACCTGCAAGAACTGATTTTGAGCTGATTGTTGGCAGTGATGAACCTACAGAGAATAATTACCCAAGTTTGCAGCTTCTCTTTGGGTTTATGGAGCTTTATAGTGAGTTTTAACTCCTTGGCTAGCTGTCCGGCACTCAACTTTTTTCAAACTACTGGTTTTGGCTCACTTTAACCACTCTCGTTTTCAGCCTCAGAACCTCTAAAAACCCACTGCACGCCTCCTGCTCAGAACCAAATGGCAGGCACACAGTTAACAAATAGCCTGTGAGCATTAATCAGCTGAAGAGTCAGATATTTCCCTCAGTAGTTGGTAGAGACAAAAACAGGCTAAAGGAGAGTGAATATTGGACTTACATTCATCAGGAGTCCAGAAACACAACTCCAAATTCAAGGTAATGTTTTTATGTAACAGCTGGATATGTAAATAAGCAACTGTTAATAATAATATGTCAATATTGTTTTCCTACTTGTTTCTGCTGGCCCCATGTGGCCAAAATCGTCAGTTATTGTAGGGTAAAGTGTTCAAGATTGTAAGTGTGGTTAATGGGGCAGATCCAGGTGACTTCCATGTGAATTTAAGTGTCCATAGAAAATCAGATTTTGTGCTTGTGTACCCCAGGTAATTTCTAAAAAACTATAAGCTGCGCAGAACCAATTTAGTGTAGACAAAAGCAGAGGAGTTAAGTCTGGTTCTGATTGTGCAAGATGTGACCAAAGCCCCCCACACAGGAAGTGGTGTATATAATTGAGGCAGCTCTTTGAAAATGTGCAGCACATCTCTCAAATTAACTGTTGCCAGTGGAGCGCACTTACCTGTCCTGCTGCCTTCAGATAAGATGACTGTTGGGGATTTAATCAACTGAAAGTGATGGGTCTCACACAGCATACAAACAGCTGTGGATGACAGATACCCCTCTCCCACAGAACAGACTCAGCCTGCCTGGCATTATGGCCTTAATCACACACTGATGTGTATGTAGTCGTGTCTTGCAGTTGAAGAATGTATCAAACTGACAAAGGGAAGCATTGATGTGATTTTGGAGAGCTATATGTGGGAGCATCTTTGTTAAGTAAAGCTGTTTTCACAGCTTTGGTTAGCATGTCTTTCTGTCTATGCTGAGACTGGGTTTGAGTATTTGGAGGAGCAAAGGCTGTGTTTATACCAAAATGACACTGATTGGTACCTTCATCCGTCTGAAGTGTCCTCCCTGCTCATTTTGGCACAAGAGATGTCTAGAGGAGTCATGAAATTACAAAAGAAAAGATGGGGAATCATTGCCATCTCGCTGGTCTTCTCTCTTGATCAGTTTTTGTTTATGAAAGAGGGAAGAATTGGCATTTATTCCATTTTTTGCATCTTATCTTATGTACATGAAAAGTGATGATATATGCTAACACTGATGAAAACAAACGTCCAAATCAGACGGACAGTTAACATGAAATCCAATATGTGGCGAGTGTGCCAGCTAACCCACAAATGAACCCTGAGTGTGACAGAGTGTGAGAGACAACGGAGGAGGAAGAGGGGGAGGAGGAGGAGGAGGAGGAAGATGTGGTGTGGGAGCGACAGAAAAAGCCTGGTGAGAAATTAAGTGGTGTGTGTGTGTGTGTGTGTGTGTGTGTGTGTGTGTGTGTGTGTGTGTGTGTGTGTGTGTGCGCGGGTGTGTCCATGTCACCTCCCCTCTCTGTGCCACAACTTGTGAGGGCGACAGGCTGTGAGAGAACAGGAAGCAGAAGAGACTGTGGAGGTGTGAGTGTGCATGTGTGTGTGATTTTGTGCGTGCGTGGGTAAAAGATGAGTGGACAGACTAGCAGCTAGCTGAGTGGACTAGCACTCTGCTCTTTTATTAGGATCAATATTTTGTAACTCAAGTAACATTTCGAGAAACTTTCCTTTAAACCATGGCAGACATGACTAGATTGATTGGATGATAGACACACGCTGTATTTGAAAATCCAATAGTGATTCCCTGAAGCACCTGGTTGTTCTCTATGGGATCAAACAGCTTTTCACAGAGGAGCCAAACTAACCTTCCCAGTTAAATATTAAAACCAAAATGTTTTGAAAGAAGTGGGCCTCTGAACCATTGCTGAGTCTCCACTCTGCTGTTTGTACAAATTCAAAAAAAGCTGTATTCTTTCAAGTAAAATCCTTGAGGTTATGATACATTTTATTCAGCATCAAATGTTGTTTATAACACTAAGAATATTACTCAGAATCATTTTTGTTAAAAGATGTTAGACAAAAAAACAATATAAACTTTCATTCAAAAAGCATACTTAATCAAACAGAAATCCTTATCAAAAGAAAACTTCAGTATTTCATTCCTTTTACCTATAGCATAGACTCACTGTACGCAGCATATGTGCACAGCATATGTGAACACATCACAGGTCTAAGAGAATTCTATAGTTTGGATTTTTTTTTTTTTTTACCTAAGGTGATCACATTATTGATGTAGGGACATTAACTGAGGCTGCGAGTCCTATAATTGGAGTACCCCTAGCCAGCTGGTTCCTTGTCTAATAAAGATGAACAGCGGCAGCAGTGAGGGCTGAGTTCACTGAGCATTTTAAGCCACAACACAACAAGGAGTAAGTTTTAACTATACTCCACACAGAAGAAAGCATCTTCTGTGTGTTTGTGATGCTTGACTCTGCTGTAGGCCGTCTGGGAGGACACAGTGGAGCCTGTTCACATAAACCACTGCCAAAATTATTGATTATAAGCTAATGCTGGTATCTGCTGCAGATATGGATATTGACATTTGAGAGTCTTTATTTATTTTTTAATAAACACATAACTTAAACCAGGGTTATAAGGCTTTTAAAGACATTTTTAATCTCACATAAAATGCAATTTAATACCTGTTTCATGATCAGGCCTTCTTAGCCAGATTGTTATTGTAAATGAGACTTGGTTCTCAATTGACTTAAATAAAGCCCCCCCCCGATGGAAAACCAGTAGAGATAATATGGCCTGGAATTATTTATTATATAAAATTTTTCCATTACTTCCCAGCAATATCTAACAATAATTCCTCATTATATCTTTAATTGAATTAATTCAAGACGGAAATGGATGTAGCGTGAAATGGATGGATTAACCAATTAAAAATAATTAATTCTCTTAGGTTCATGTGCTACTGTAGCATTAGTGACAGGGTTGGCTGCAGGTCCGATAGTGTTGACTGAAACGTGGCAAAAAGGATCAAACAGCCTCCTGCAAACACAATCCAATGTCGCAACAAGTACTTATAATTTTATAACTTTTATAACATTCCTGGCTGGGCATACCAACTGCTTTTGATTTGATTTTTTTGGCTGGCTCCGACTCAAGACATTTCGCAGTTCAAGAAATGAGGTGTACGTATGTTTATGTTCTTTTCTTCGAGTGTAGAGTTGTAAAATATCAGACTCAATGGTAAAATCCACCATAAAACATCATGTGGTGCTCAGAGAACTGCGATTCTGTATTCATGACCTGCTCCCAACCAGCAGACAGGATACCGAGCGCAGCTGGTAGCCAAGTGTTGATGTTGGTGTGTGTGTGTGTGTGTGTGTGTGTGTGTGTGTGTGTGTGTGTGTGTGTGTGTGTGTGCGCGCACATTGTGGCTGCATCTAAAGTAGCCCCTGTTGTACACTCATGGCACCATGATTCAATTATATAGAGCCAGTGCTTTGCCTGAATATTAATCTGGGGGCCCAAACTTAATTTGTCTGGCGATGGGGGACACAAGCCCATCTGGCTGTATGGTAAGTGTGACTGTGTGTGACTTTGTGTGTGTGTGTGTGTGGGGGGGGGGGGTTGTCTGTCTATTGTGAGACACAGAGGGACCTGTCACCCTGCTCTGAGGAAGACAGATCAGTTTGTAGGAGGCAGACAATCACTGGACGCAGAGAGGCGCACACATGCACACACACACACACACACACAGACTCTAGAGACTGGGGGAAAGAAAAAGAGAATGAGAAATTGTAGGGTAGAGGAAAGTAACAACAATTTTTCAATGCTACATATAAAACATTCATGATTTAAAATATGTAGATCTGGTAAGGAAGATGCAATCCCTATGGGCAAAAAAAAGAATACTGTTAGCATTTTATTTGTCTAAAGATGCTGTAAATTACAATAAACAGTGAACACATCCTCTCTAAATGTGAATCTGAAGCTTCATTTTCTGTCATTCGTGTCTTTAAACTGAACAAAATCTTGTAAATGTTACTTCTATATTCAGCATAGTGACAATATTAAACTCTTTATATACTCAGCTATTAGAAGCATACAGCTGTATGCATGTAAGCTGAACATCCACAACCCCCCCTCAGTCAAGTGGGAACCCCCCTGCTTCGTCCTTGTCACTTTGCCTGCAGTCCTTTGGGACCGAAGCAGCGCCCCGAGGCACGAACGCAACCTCTCCTTGACCTCCCTGTGTGCAAGTGACCTTCCTCCGACGTGTAAGGTTAGCTTTTATACTGGTGCCGAGGTCAAAGGCAGTGACTGAGAGGAAAGAGGCTGAATAGAGGGGAGGCAGAGAGAGAGAGAGAGAGGGGGGGGAGGAGAATGGGTTGAAATAGAGATGGAGATGGGGGAGAGAGCTGGGACAAAGAGCAAGAGTGTGCGTGAGAGACGGATGGGGGTGGGTTGAGGAAGTTAACAGTTCATCCAGCGTGTCTCTCACATTCTGCCTCAGTTATTTATTTTTTGTGCTTTTCTTGCATTGCTCGTCAACAGGAAGCCCGCAGGGCAGAAGAGGGGTGATGATGCAAAGAGACAGACAGAAGCGCACGCACACACACACACACACACACACACACACACACACACACACACACACACACAAATACTCATATTGCAAAGAAGCCGTCTAGGACTTCTTGCATATGTACTGCTAGTGTTTTGATTTTTATCTCTGTGTATGTGTTTCTGTGGGTGATAAACAGTGTGTTTTTGAAAAGGTGTGAAGAAGCATCTCAGGTTCATGAAGAGGTAGAAGTGTGTATCAACTAACTGACTGAGGATATTTCTACTTGTCTCCTCTTTCTCTATCATGTCTGTCTCTGTCATTAAGGGAACAAGTTCTCCCTCATCTAAATCTAACGTTGCACATTTTGCTTCTCATAAATTCAATCTTCTCTCCTCTCACCCCCTGCTCTTTCATCTGGTCTCCTCTTAACCTCATAACTACCTGAAACCTAACCTCCAAAAAGCAGCATCTCTAAGCTCACCACCAACGTCGTAAACAGATCCACCTTCCTTCTCCTAAGTTCTCATCTGATGGTTTATGCTTGAGCTCCGTCTTTGCAGTCTGTGATTACATTTGGGTGTATTTGATACAAGCTCCTACAAGTTTAGGTCTAAATTATTTATTAACATAGAAGGAAAGTTAAAACCTGGAGAAAACATTTTCTTGAAGTACTTTTTGTGTTTCTGAATTCTCCGTTAAAATTTTGTGATTTGTTTTTTTGACGGACCAGACTTAGAGGCATTTGAATCTTGCTTGAGGGCTGCCAGATTTTTTTTTCAATTCATTGATTAATGATTTGGTTTATAAAACATCAGAAAACAATGGAAAATATCCATTACAATTTTCTTGAGTACAAAGGGAACTACTTTGCTTTGTTTGCTTTCTCATTGTCAAATCCCAAAGCATTACATCCATGAGTTGAGTTCTCAGAAGCTCAAACCCAGAAGACAAACAACTAAACATGGATTCTGAATTAGAAAAGCGGTTGTTTTAGCATGTCCTTGAACACAACAACAGAGTTTTTAAAATTGGTCATTGTAACCTTAAAGCCCATTTCAGACCAAAGACCAATGCAACTACGCTGATGTTTCTTACCTTCTAAAACCAGCCACTGGGGATTCACAGGCAATGCCAGCTTGAGTCAAGCTGAGACGGGCCAGTTCTTCCCACTGCAACCTTCCCTGCAACATTCTAAAACGGTCTCGTCTCGTCTTGAATCTTTGGTCTGAACGCCGCTTAACAGTTTTTAAAGGATGGGTTCCATTTTCACTGTGTAAAAATCCAAACCAGTGGCTGCCTGAAAGGTAGAAAAACTGTCCTTGCGGTGCTTTTGAAAATGGTTGGCAGCGATGTTAGGTAAACACAATTTACAGTTAATGAGCTAAGAACTCCAGTATTTTTACAAAGAAAAGAAAATAGTGGCACTTGATTTACCAGTTTCAGCATCTGGTATTCAAGTGTATGGCTTTTGATTAAAGGTCACCTCGCAGTCAGCCTACTTTAAAAGGTTTCTAAATGCACACTCACATATAAAAATACACCTAAGCCTCTGTTAGTTAGCCTGCAGTTGAAGATATGTGTGTTTACATGGATATATCAGCCAAGCCTGGGGCTCGGAGGGCCAAACAGGTTTTTACACCTTTATGTTAATTCTGACACTTTGGTGTTTCCCTTGGCTATGAGGTGAGTGTTAAGACAAACTGGAGTTTAATTACTGGCCTGCCAGTCACTCCCCACACACATTAGACTGCACTGTAAATACACTCAGGAGGAAAAGGTGGCTTAATGTATCACATGGATGAAAGTAAACAAATTGAACTTTCTGGTCCGTCTTTCCTTCTCTGACTTACGGAGATGAGGAATGATTTATGTCTGACCAGTCTATGTCTTCTATTCTTTCCATTTCTTCACCCTGCATTCATCATTCCTGGTCTTTATGCCTCCCTTACCATCCCCCAATCTCACCACTTGCCCACATCTTTGCTTTAAATTGCATGTGTAAGCGGTGTGCTTTTATTAATAATTTAGATCAATAGCATAAGCCATTGTAAGAGGACAAAACGCATGCCGGAGGAGATGTTAGCCACAATGGTTGTGTTCTATAGTGACCGATCAATAACTTAATCAATCTGTCTGGGAGCGGCACAAATTGATGATGAGCAATCAAGTCCAATAATATCTCACCTTAACTAGCGCAGCATGACTGTATCAATAACACACAAATTAGTTTAAAAAATCAATCACGTCTCTCTGATGGTCTAAAGGGTTTGTCAATAAAGCTGATTTTAGTTGAGATGTTCCTCATATTTGTGATTAAGGTGAGGTTTTACAGTTCAAATTGATTGATTAAAAAGGAAAAAGCCAATGACAGCTTTCCAAAGTGTTGGACTAATTTGTTTGTGTTGTCTGCAGCACTTCTACATGGTCACTTTGTGCATTGGTTGTCTTATTATTGAATGTGCACCACCCAAAAAAAATCAAAACAAGTGACTTTGCACCTTTATTATAATGTATTATAGTCTTACCTTTTCTACTGCAGCTATTTTTAAATGCTGAGGCTTGATGTCATCATGTTGTGAGGGAAAACAAACTTGAGAAATGCAGAGTTTTGTAAGCATGTTGACACACTCAGAGGCTGTGAATGACTGGGGAGTCAAGCCATGTGCTTTTCACCTGCACACCATAAAATAACAATGAGTGTTCGTGACACCGCGAAGAGGTGAGAACCAAGCCGATCACCTTGAGTGAGATGGGAAATATGCTGTTACCAAGACAACATGCCTCCTAAACACCTACTGCTCCTTGGAAGAGAAACAAGCATCACCATCACGACTGCTGAACACTTTCCGAATCTCAGTGTCTTACTTTGCTTCTACGAGTTTGTACCCCACACACACACACACACACACACACACACACACACACACACACACACCGATTCACAAACACATCCTACACTCGGGCACGTCTTTTTGTGCGTGTTTGGACCTAGAGCCTCGAGTCATTCTTCTGAGAAGCGTGGCGTTGTTGTGCTGACACCAAATAATGTCACTATTGTTGCGCCTGCTGCCGCCAATCTCGGCGTCAGCCCCAGTGTCTCCAAGAGAGGCTTCGCGATCGCCTGAATGGCACGATGAATGGTCCTTTGTATGCGGGCCTCGTGTCTGAAGTGCAGTTATGGAGGCTCTGGCACACACAGACACACAGACACACACACACACACACTGTTGTAACATCCACTCATCTACTAGATACTTTTGGTAGGTTAGAGGCCAGACTGAAACATGCCTGTGTTTCATACAGATTACATTAAGTGAAACATTTACCAGCACACACACACACACACACACACACACACACACACACACACACACACACACACACACACACACACACACACACACACACACACATATAGATGCACAGATAAGAGACCTGGGGAGATGGATAATGAACGACTTAAAAGAGGTGAGAGATGCTCCAGCCCACACATTGTAATTATCATATATATTGTATTGGCTATTCACTCATGGCTCAATGTAAAAAAAAAAAAAAAAAAAGTACACATTTTAATGAAAAGTGTGGCGCTTGGAAGAAGAGTACCAGGCCATATAGAGTGTGTATCATATCTGATCTCATTAAGCATGTTATTATTGTCATAAAAGAGCAGTAATATACATCGTTACCCCCGGAAGTAATAAAGACACTGTAATGGAAATTCAACGCTTCACTACAAATCTCATTTTTAACATCGGTATGGTGGAGGGCCTTTACCACGTTGACCATGAAATGTAATTTTTTTTTTCTAGTTGAAAATATTTTATTTTCCCCCGCTTAACACCATGAAAAAAATCTTTTCTCACTGCTGTCGCCAAGTGCCCTTGTGTTGAGAACATTATGATAAAAAGGAGAGACACATTAGGATGAACTGTCTGCTCTACCTTAAGCAGAGAGAGAGACAGAAAAAAAGATATATTTTGTTTCTCTCCGTAGGACAGAAAGGAAGGAATTCAGGAGATCCAGAGAAAAAAGGGGGAAGACAAGCAACTGTATGTGTTGTCGATATCTCCACTCTCTAGGCACAATTTGGTTTTTTTTGACACAATAGGGCATTCACTGTGAGAAAGGAACATAGTCAGATAGCTGTCGCCAAGCCCGCTGCCCCCTGGACTGGCAGCGCTTTGGGCACCACGTGACAAACAGGGTGTCCCACTGACTACCCACTGACTTCAAAGCCAGTTGAGGCGTACGTCTGAGTGGCTGCCGTGACCCTTCGCTGTAGTGTGACAGGTGAGCTTCAGCCTGCTGGGCTCCGGGGACTGTGTGTGTGGGAGGACCTGAAACCGAGTCAGTCGGATGGAGTCAGATTTTGGACAGCCAGTGTTGTCTGGATTCCCAAAAGGCATCAGGGCTTATGTGAGCCCACAGTGGGAGAGGATCAAAATGTCAGCAGGAAGCTACTGGGAAATGCAGACGATGGTACACATGTGAGAGGAAAAAAGCAAAACACCTGTATGCTTTTATGTTCATACTGACAGATGTTTTATGGTTTTCTGTCCACACTGAATGTCAAAATAGTTTTTTTTTTTATCAGTATGACCAATCACAAAGTACTGGAGTTCACATTAACATACTGCTTGATGTGATTTGATCAGCGCTTTGAGCACAAATCCATCAACATACCTTTACTGGTTCAGCTGCACTGAAATGCAGAATAAACTGGGGCAGGGAGACGGATGACAAATCTTGTCTTAGAAAGGTTTTGAGCCACAAAACCAGCTTCAATGCTCCTTGTCGTAGACTCTTTAAACCCTTGAAACTCTATAGGGACAAAACGCCAATAGAGAGACTTCCTGTGAACCACCATGGGGCCTTATTTTGGAAAAAATGTTTGGTAGTTAATTGAGAGACTTTTTGATCGCATTTGAATTGTTCCATGAATTACAGAAAATTACAGAAATTGCAGGTTATTGTAGAATTGTTTAAGACTGTGAAAATACGAACCGGCCAACTCTCCTTTTGCTGCAGCTTTCAACATGGCTTGACTTTTTTTAGTACTCGTTAAGTTTTCCCTTGTTCTGGAAAAATGAACTATGTCATGGTGGTGGCCTTTTTTTTTAAAAACAGGTAATTCTTTTGGTGATATAAATTGAAAAGCATATGTGTAATTCATGGCACAATTCAAACGCGATTTAAAAAAAAAAAAAAAAAGAATGATTTGACTACCATTAATGTGTTTTCCACGAGGGACACTCCATGGATTTCTGCTCTATAGTGTGCTCCACTAGCTTCTGTTTACTCTCTCTTTGAGAATTTCTTCTATTTTGTCTTTGTGGACAGTTGAAATGTGTTGCTAGAGGGATGAATGAACGTCTACAACTGCTCTTTTTAAAACCTTAATTGAGGTTAACAAATATTGATTTGTTAGGATACAACACAAATTCAGCTCCATTAAATATTTACCAGCAGTGTATTTAGGTAATAGAGACTAAGTTTCTTTGATAACCATGATTTCCACCAACTCTCTTCCACTGTCATTTTTACAACACTTAAGCTGTAATCTTTGCTGTCTAAAAACGTCTACACTGTTAAGCCTCTCTGTCCTGCTGTTCTAATACAGATATCTGAAATACCCCCAGCCATGACTCGTCCATGGATTTGGATCATTCTGTCAAGCTGGTGATGTCTTTAGGTTTCCAAAAACAGAAATGTTAAAGTTGTAATCCTTAAGATTTAATTCCTGGTTGATTTGGTGACACCCGTGATTACCGTGGTAACAGCGAGTTCAGTTTAATACTCCAGCGGATAGTCCCTTTAGTTTGATAGAAAACAGAAGAGCAACTGGTGTATCTGTTTGCAGTGCAGCCAAGTAAACTCATGTTGTTTTAATACAATAAATAATTGCAACCGTGTTCTGATTTCATGCTGCACACAACGCCATTTGTTTTCAAGGCACTGTAAAATTGGTTAACTTAGAAATGATGTCTTGATCAAAACTGAGTTTATTGTGTATAGTGAGTTCAAGGCTCTATTTTATTTAATAGAATTTAATTTAACAGAGCAATGTTTCAGTCCAGTAGGAATTTCAGACAGACATTTTCAAACCAATCATTGGCCAGTTTAACGCTTTTAATGTGAATGTAGTGGCTTTAGGATGTTTTGCTTTGTTTAACTTAATACAGCTGCAATATAAAGAGAGCAAAGCAAGGAAAACTCCACAAATACCCCAAAACTATATAAAATCATAACTATATAAAAAAGAATTCCTGAATGTATTTAACATTGAATGATTTTTGTGTTTTGATGGTGGTAATTTATTTAGGCTCTGTATGTCAGCCGTGTTTGCGAAAGGCTTGCCACGTGACAGTCTTTGACAGCTTTGTTTTGAAAGAGATTAATTTCCAAATGTATTCACACTAATGTGGACGTGGTCTCAGTCAGTCAGATGGACGGCAGCTAATAAAACAGCAGACAGCTGCTTTACTGCTGCACCAACTTCGGTTACTAGGAGACCAGAAGACTACACGTGTAAAGACGCCTACTGTACCTAATATCTCTGTGTGCCTTTTGTGTTTGTATGTGTTTGTGCTTGTAGGTGCCAAGTGGGCATGCCATTGTTATGTACAAGTAAAAAAGAAACAGGAATGGGAAGAGAAAGAGGGGGTGGGGAGAAGATGAAGGGTAAAAACTGTTGGATCTACTGTAAGATAAAAGACTTCAGAGGAGTTAACCTGCTGGAGTGGAAAGAGACAGAAATAATGAAGATGTTCTGAATAATTCACACACTGGCCAATTGTTTTGTGTTTATTAATTCTTTTTTTTTTTTTTACTGTTCTTTTGTTAGCAGACTTCAAAGCTCAGCAAGTATACTAAAAATGTTAAAGTGAACTGATACGCTTGCAACAATACTCTTAATTAGATGAATTAACTGAGCTCTCAGTTCAGTGTAATTATGCTGCTTATTCTCTTTCTGTTGGCCTTGAGCCACAGCACATTCATTAACAGTCTCCGACCCTGTTTACACTCAGACTACTTACCGAGGAGGTCTGGGACGCATTGGACCACATATCTTTGATAGTGTAAACGCTCACATGTTCTGATGATAAGGACGTAACAGGAAAATACATGATCAATGCTGGGCATGGTGGTTGTTTTTGTGACAGCGGGTCAAGCATAGAAAAATGGAGAGAAGCACTGACGTACATTGTTGGAGTGCAAGTGAGACCAAAGAAAGCTACTCCTATCGTGACAGAGCTGTTTATAAGAGTATTGCTAGGAAGATGGAAGAAAATGGCCAAACCGTGCTGCTTTACATTGTTAACTAACCTACGGTTGCACAACGAGAGAAAGAAAAGGGTGCAGAGGGGCACAACCTGAAGCCACATTGGTGAGGTCCACTAAAGCTTTAAGTGACAATAAGGATGACAAGTTGATGCAAATTGATGTCTATTGCTTTCCTGGTGTCTTCCCAACATCCTCCTGGCCACTCAGCCCTTAACCCCTGGTACCCACAAGTGCACCCACTACAACGTGGCCCTCCCACACTGCAGCACATCCCTGTCACCCCATACTGTCGCCTCATCACCTGTGTCAGTAACACACTTCAACACTGCTTTTTGGTTGATTTTTCAAGGTTGGCCTATTTGTTTACTTACTGCATGTTTACTTCATGCATTCCAGACATTGTAAGATTTGATGTCTTGTTTCAGACATTGCAGTACTACGGTAAGAGCTGTATTCCATAAAAGTCTTTTATATAATAATATTGTCTTGTTTTTGACAGCGTTGTTACAGAAAAGGCGATATATTTTGTCTGTTTATTGTTGCTAGCTTTATAGCATATAAAGTTATATGCCTTGGTTTATTTTGCCAGACTTTTACAAGGTTGTATGTTGATGGTTAATTTTGCAAGCAGCACCAATAAAAGCTCTTAGGTTATATGTTGATGTTTGTTTTCCTTTGACAACTATAAACTCTGTACCCTCAATAGGGAGACAAAGTGGCCATTGACACAGAAATAAACTGCTAGAGAGAGATGGAAGGATGCACCTGGGGATTGAAGGAGAGATGACACGCAGAAAAGGGCCACAGGTTGGACCCGAACCCGCTGCAGCAAGGACTCAGACAGACCCTCTCTTCCTTCTAGTGATGATGTATCACTTCCTAACCAACAGGCCTGCACATTGACAGAGTACCATCCTCCCACTCAACTCATCAGTATTACACAGTGTGTGGCAAACTACATCTGCATGAAGGTTTCATTTCAAGTTTAACTTCGGTGAGCTTTCACACCAAAATTTGAAACGGTTCGAGAGTTCATTTTTGAGGGAACAAACATAACTATTGTTGCTTATTAGTTTTGTGCCCTCCACTTTTATTTAACCTCTGTTGGAGTATATAAACTGCTCCACAAAAGAAACTTGTTATGAGACAGGAGTCGATTTTACAAATACACCAAGAACTGGCATGTTTCTGGTTGGCTACCATGTTATAGGTTATTGGTAGCTACAGTAGTTCACCAAGTAGCTCCACAAGTAATCACTATGTCAGCAAACACCATCTTGTGAGGATACGTGTATAAAGTTTGCTGTACAACTTTCTGGTGTTACCATGGTTTTATATAAATAATAAATTATTAATAAAAAAACACCCATCAGTTCAGTACACTTTCCCTCCACAGCCTTGGTTTGTTACCAGTGGCTAATGAGTTGCACAACCTCACGGATTGAGGCTGACAGAGGTGTAGAGTTTAATCAAAGTCCAGTTAAAGCAAGCACTTACAAATAAATCCTTAGTGATAGTGGATTGTATATTACAACACTCTACAACACGGCATCATTTAGACAGAGAGACTGCAGTGATGCCCGGAACTTGTGGGTGTATGACACTCACCAGTCAAAATCACCCTGACTCACACATCACAAGTATTCACACAATGCCAATACTAATACAGTTTGGATTCTAACAGTTATATTTAGGGGTGTAGCGTGGCCACCAGCTAACCTGACCTTTTTGTAACAACTTGTTTTAGCTCCCAAAATGACTATCTGTCAGTGACTATCTCCACACCTACCAGTGTGTATAACTGTAGCTCTGATGTTGTCAGTTTATACGTCAAATGGTCGACGCAGCTTCAGGCCAACAGCACATTCAAACACGTAATGTAGGAATTGACACAAATATTTTCCAGCTAAACTAAATCTTACTCATCGAACAATATATTCTTATAAAAAGTGGTCAAAGGTCAGGTCATTTGAGTGGTGTGTAATGTTGCGAGATCCTGAAAGCTTTGCAAATTGTCTCAGAGTAGAGAGTAGATTTTGTGACCAACCTGGTGAATTGACCGACTGAGGGTGTGATCCAGCTACTGAGGAATTCACATTTTTAGAAAGTGGCAAATGGTCTAAAGCTGTCTTGTCTACATGTATTTTGTGGGTTTGGAGAAGGCTTTCGAAAGTACTCGTGAGGTAAGCTGTGGGAGGTGCTGAAGAAGAATAGAAAAGAGTCGTATTATGGGATTGATAATATGAGAAATGTTTGCATTTTTAGTCAAACTGGTTTAAGGTATGGATCTAATTCTGATGAGGATGCAATAAGGACTGTGACACAGATTAAATCAAAACAAATCTTGCATTCTGCTGAAATTATTATTATTATTAAATTTTATGCCAAAAACGTGAAAGTTCCAGCTTCGCAAATGTGAGAATTAGCCACATTTTCTATCTTCTATTATTATAATCTTTTAAATAATTTCTTCTTGTTTGTATTCGAAGTTCTGGTGCTCATTGATTTTATTGTTGTTTTTACTGTAAAGCACACTGTAGCTTTGTTTTTTTTTTTAAAGATTCTGTATAAACTCTATTTAAAATAATATTGTTATTATTCTTATTATTAGGTCTTACACTACAGTTAATTGAATATTTAATTGGCAGATACAGCAATAACGAAAGTAATCATTAGTTGCAGCAATCTTGACATTTAACATTTAATTAGTTGCATCATTTCTGACATTAAACAGACCATTGTTGAATAATAACCTAAAGGTCCAGTGTGTAACATTTAGGAGGATCTATTAGCAAAAATGGAGAAACTATGTTTTCATTAGTGTATAATTACAGTACACTAATCATCAGTTGTGTTTTTGTTACCTTAGAAGGAGACGTTTTTATCTACTGAGACTGCGTGTCACCTTCCATGGAGTTTGCCACGTTGAACCGCCATGTTTCTACTGTAGCCCAGAACAGACAAACCAAACACTGGCTGTTGATAGGAACTTTCAAGTTTTCCGCGGGTTTCGTGGCCACTGTAGTTTTTCCTACACACTTCACAAGCCCATTCTCATTCCCACTAAACAAAGTCATTATTTGCAGCTTAAAAATACATTAAGACTTTTTATGCACAGTAATTGTGGACAGAGTTGTTATGCATAAAAACTGCTGTGTGAGTTGTATTGCCGCTGATTATGTTGCCATAAAATGGTACAAACTCGGGTCATAGGAGGCACATGTGCCTGATACAACATATATATGTACGGTTCAGCATTCAGGGATTTGAAGTAGGTTTTGTAGATGACATGTATGTTTGTGTGTTGGGAATGTGTTTTGTGTGTGTGAAGTCAGTACCATCAGTGGCTGAGGCAGTGTCTGTCCACAGACGAAGCAGTGTCTTGTACAAGAGTCCATGTAATCCATTGACCGTGCCCTGAGTTCTTTTATGTGTGTTTTTACACACACAGTATACTGGGAACACGCCTTGCACAGCATGCCACCTCACAAATCAAAGGACTTCTGGCAGACAGATGCAGAGGTTTTTGGTGAAGACACACTTAGGTCGAAATGTCAGTCCTGGCTGTTTTTGTGCTTCACTGCTTTCTTTGATAAGCTGTCCACAGACCTTCGTGTACTTCTTACTGCTTTTATTCCTTTTTTTTCTCTTTTTCATAAGTCGGAATCCAGTCCTATGTACTTCTCTCCTTTTCTGTCTTTCACTTTCGCTCTTGCCGCAGAACTTTCCCACTATCTGTCACAGAAGTTCAAGTTGCCTAGCAACAGGGTCGTGCTTGTCGCAGCAGGATGCCACAATGACATTCGCTAAGCGGGAGCCTGGCAACAAAGACATCAGGTGTTACTTCCCACTGCTTGTCTGCGGACACTTCCGTCGACCTCCAACGGCTGCAGTGTGTGTGTGTGTGTGTGTGTGTGTGTGTGTGTGTGTGTGTGTGTGTGTGTGTGTGTGTGTGTGTGTGTGTGTGTGTGTGTGTGTGTGTGTGTGTGTGTGTGTGTGTGTGTGTGTGTGTGTGTGTGTACAGTATGTGTGTGTTCACTTCTGCTCCAGTGAGCAGCAGAGGCTCTGCTGATGTTACCCATGTCCCTCTCCCATCTCTAATTATGGGGTGTGTGTGTGTGTGTGCACGCATGAGTGTGTGTTTGTATGTTGATTTCTGCTTGACTGATCAGTCCCAGAGTGCAGCTCACAGCGGAAGCTTTGCTCACGCCGGCTTGTCAGCCACAAAGGAAGACACACTTCTGGGTGGCTGGTCTGGTCAGGCTCGGAAATGACAGACACACACACACGTCATTCCTCATAAATTACAGCATTTAGATGAGATGGACCTTGTAAGAGAGATGAAGGAAGAGAGAGAGAATGATCTAATGATTTTCCTCTGTTTGTTTTCTCTGTGCATACACTACTAATTCCTCTCTGCTAACTTCTTCTCTGTCCAGTTTCAGTGTCTGAAGTTTCTTCATTTTCTTTATTTTCCTCTCTCCCTCACCTTAATTCTCCTCTCCTCTCCCTGTATGAAGATCCGTCTGTTGACGTTGGCAGCGTGCGTGTTACTGCTGGCAGCAACAAAGTGAGACTAGCCTTCTGCAGCACACTTCTAAGCCAGGCCACTGCAAAAGCACACATGCTCCTGAGCAACAAAGACGTCATGTTTCCTCACCTAAAAGCAAGCTGTTTTAAGACCTGTCACTGGCAGACACGAGTGAGCGATTCACATTTCTGCTGCAAAAATAATGTTGTATGTGTGACTAGTGTGCCACCCAGATACACTATTGTTGGTATGCTCATTAACGAGAATGCATCTTGGAGATATTCTGTCCCTCTTTGTGTTTTAGCAAACTAATGCATGTCCATTTTTTCTCTGTGTCCATACCGCATAATAAAATTGTGGATTCTGATTGTGATTGCACTAATATTGTCCACAATGCACTGTTCTGTGTACAATAATGTGCGTACTATCGATTCATGGTCCCCAGATGTTACTGACTGTAGTGAGCCTCTTCTTAATTTGTATTTAGTGCTATCATCAGGTCAGTTTTTTTATTAATTCAATACTTTGGATTATCACTAAACACCTGCAAAACTCAGATGTAATTTTTGTTAAGCGCAAAATACCAAATGTAAGTATTCTAACATGCTAAACTGAGACGGTGAACGTGTTTTAAACCATCAACAAAAGCACGTAAGTATGTCATTGTGAGCGTGTTAACATAGCATAGACAATAGTCCAGCCTCACAGAGCGGCTAGCATTGCTGTAGTCTTATCTTATAAACAGTTAAAAAAAAGGGCCAGTGCAGAAAGATGAGTTCATTCTGTTTAAATACAATTTTCTAGAAATCTTCAAGCACGACTGAAAAAGGCGAACTATTTCATGTGAATCAAGAACATTTTTTTATCTGTGTAGATGCTTGTTTCTCTTGCCGTTAAGCTATTGGTGAATTTGTTATATTTACTTATATTGTTGAAAAGAGATACAGACTGATAGGTGCCTTATTTGCCGATTTAATTATTTTTAGGTTAAATAAATATCTGATCCATTCACAACCCTAGAAACCAATAATTTGGTTGATTTACTGACTCAGCAGGTCTTCCACCAGAAAGGCCACTGAAACAGTTCATTCAGGAAGAGGGCAGGTCATGACATCATTTCCTCCACTGCCAGTCCAGGAAGCAGGAATACAGCTTTCCAGTTTCCGTTCTGGTTGAGTTGAGTTTTACTTTTACTTTTCCTAGAAAAACTCCATTTTGATATTTTTTGTGCCAGTCATTCAGTTTCTTTATATTCTGGAGTGTTGTTGAGCCTGTCTGTCTAATTGTGAGAAAAGTAGTTTTTTTTCTTTACTTTTAGCTTTATTGTTCGAGGGTGGGGGCAATGAACAACACATAAAGTTAAACAGCAACAACACTAGTACATAGACACAAGCTAAAGCCAAATACAAAAAAACCCTGTGCCAGATAGTAAATCCTTAAAAAAAATTTGGCACATTTCCAGATTTTGTTGTCACATCTTGATCTTTTTATTTACTTACTTTATCCAGGACAACAGATAATGTCAGGCTCAGTTTGACACTATAAATTTAGTAAAAAATGAAAAATGAGAAGTACTCCATACCGATAACATGGAAGGTTGTAAAGCTGAAGATGGAAATCACACACAGATTTAATGTGGAAGCAGCCATAAAGAAATGGTGGCACTAAAAGTACTAATAAATAAAGAAATGTAGTCCAAAGTCTACATCCGACTCCAGAAGCAGTGCATGATAGCCAGCTAAAATGTCTGAATCCAAATATAGTTGAGCTAGAACCTGTTTTTTGGGCAGTGGAATAAACTACAGCGCAGTAGCTGCTGCTGAGATGGAAAGGTCAAGAGAGCGAGCTAAAACCACTTCGGAGCCCACAGTTATTGATTTCTCCCACAGCAAAGCGTACTGTAGGAAAACATCTGGGGATGCTTCTGTGTGTTTTAACTCCACTTTGTTTTACACAATATCTGGCCTCTGTCCCCTTCGGACCAAACAGAATAGATTGTGCAGTACTCTCCTCTAGTTTGTTTGTGCGCTGATCAAACACCGTGCAGACGGGAGGGCACACACACACAAAAAAGAACCCCATAAAGGTCTAAAAAACACAATGTGTGAGCCATCAGACAACTGACGATACGAGACACATCCACAGGGAGATACTTGAACACAGGATCTGCTGGTGCTTGTGTTTTTTAAGTTTGTAGGAGAGTGTGTTTGAGTGTCCTCCCTCCTCGTCTTTAGTTCGTCATCAAGGCCAGCTGAGATGCAGCCTGCTTTTGTCTGGCTCAAACAATGGACGATACTGGTGTGAGTCTCACACACTCTCTCGCACGCACGCACACAAATCCATTCATCCATCAATGCCAGCAGAGAAAGCAGGCTGAGCTCATGTCATGATACGGCGCCATGAAGCAGGCATAATTAAATTTACCCCTGTAGTCCATAATAGGGCTAAGTGTTATTTACATTATTGATTAATCCGTCAATTTTTTTCTTGATGAAGCCATTCATTGTTTAGTCTATGGAATTGTGAAAAATGTCCTTCACAAACAAATATCTGGTTCTTTGATTTAATAATAAAACATAAAAAATTCTGGTCAGAAGGGGCATTTTGGCAAGAAGAAAGCATCCAAGTGTGAAATACTGTTACGTTTAGCGCC
Organism: Dicentrarchus labrax; assembly: GCF_905237075.1. Classification (NCBI taxonomy): domain Eukaryota; kingdom Metazoa; phylum Chordata; class Actinopteri; family Moronidae; genus Dicentrarchus; species Dicentrarchus labrax. The sequence continues at coordinate 8,908,991 of NW_026136710.1, forward strand.
AACAGCAAGCTGAAGCTTAAAGGTCCAGTGTGTAACATTTAGGAGGATCTATTGGCAGAAATAGAATATAATATTCATAGGTATGTTTTGATGAGTGTATAATCTCCTGAAAATAAGAGTTGTTGTGTTTTCGTTACTTTAGAATGAGTTTTCATCTACAGACGCTGCGGGTCTCCTTCCATGGAGGCAGCCATGTTGAACCGCCATGTTTCTACAGTAGCCTGTTTTCACAGCCATTATAGTTTCTCCCTTGCGGTTGGAAAGGGAGCATGAGACCTATCCTACACATTATTCTCATGTTAGTCCCATGTTCTTGTGTTAAGTAACATTAAGCAGTCCCTCCAGGATTTCGCAGACTTTTTGGGGGGATTGTTGCGCCATAAAATTCTCAATTTCACAGCTTTTTTCCACAGTTTTCTGAAAACATTGAGAATAATTTTCTTTTGATTCATTGACTTATCGTTTCAGCTCAGGTCCACATCATTAACTTTCTTGACGATTTGGAATAAAAACAGCCCATAATAGCCTCCTTCTGTCTAAGTCTCTACTCCTACTCTCTGAATTTTCCCTCATTGTGTCACTTTGCTCGCAGACAAATAACACCATCTTGTTGTAATGTGATCTGATTCTAAATTGGAGACACAGATACTGTATCTTACCAGTTTCGGCTCCAGCAGCATACTCAGCCAGCGAGACATCATCCCTCAGGGCTAACATGCCTGTTCAACTGTCTGTTTTCACTGCACAGAGCCAAATTAACCGTGATGCTAATTGCCAGCCAAGGCCGGCTCTGTCTTTCTTCCAGCATTTGCATTTATTCCTCAATCCCCCATACTGTCCAAAGATTCCATCATTTCTATATATATCTATATGTTTCCTCACTTCATCTCCTCCTACATTTATTTCACTTGTCTGTCACCCTTTCTTCCGACTTACTTCTTTTATCCCTCTCTTCTTCCACTAGAGCAGCTGAATGGATTTCTTCCTTTACACTGCTTTTGCTGCTTGAGTTGGTCTATTACTGTACAATATCTTTCCTATTGTCCATTTTTGTATTGTTTTTTTAAAAAAGAGGCGCTTAATGTTTAATCTAAATGAAATGAAACCATCATCATAAATCCATCTGTCATAGACAAAACAGAGAATAAGAAAACAAATCTTCTCATGGTGGCGATGGCAAATTTTAAAGTGTGTTTCACACTGTCAAACACATTTAAATATTCTGACACATGGGATTATGTTGACTGATGTGGACGAGTGCTGAAGGACGTCCTATAGATTCTAGGGAAGGGGTCCTCAGTGGGGAGGCACTGAGAGCTCCCGTCGGGACGCCCACAGTTGGGGGAGCCCCAGGCATGTGTCAGGGCTAACCAAAGGCAAATCGCTGGCCAAGGACACGCTGCAAGACACACGCAGTTGTTAAAATTCTGAAGTGTGGTCTGTTTCTAATGTGTGATGATGTAAAGGAGAAGACATGTAGATGAGGAGTTCCACTGCGCACATATATGAATTGTTAGTATAATGACCTACTGTGGTGCTGAGATTAGCTATGCAGTCTATCTGGTAATGGCAGAGGAAACAGTTTGTGCACCATTGTGTTTCCTTTTCTGATATCTGAATATCCTAATGATACCACACTGACTTCCATGTGACTGTGCTGTTAAGTGAGCAGACAGAAAAACACACCAGTTTGTTCCGTCACATCTTTTTTTTTTTTTTGCCTGTTAGTTTATTTTTCAGTTGCTTAGAAAAACAAAACAAACGAGCTCACAGATGACCCACTATTGCCAATCTACAGCTTGTCTATGCGCCGACCGGAGCATCGTTTTTCAAAATGTATGAGAATATGCAAATAAAGGTGCATCTCATTCAATCGTCGAGTGAGTCATGTGACCCGAGTAGAGGGGTCTAAGGGCACGCGGTCTGGGGGGGGTGAGGGTGGGCTCCAGTGCCACAGAATAGGGGAGGGGGGGGGGTTGATCCCCACCTGCCCCCATCTGCTGTGAGAGCGAGTCGCTCTTTGCATAATGAAACTCACCGATGGGTAATTTTAATTTTCTTTTCTTTTCATAAACTAAAACACAGTAATACCACACTTACACACTTGCCAGCAAGCTAGGTATCACAACTGTTTCAGATGTCTTGAAAACCCACCAGACAGGAAAATATATATAAATGAGCTAAATATAATTTAAATAGAAACCTAGAAATAAAATAAAGACAAAAAAAACAAAAAAAACCCAAAAAAAAAAACCCAACAACAATAAAACAAATCACTTCTTAAGCAGACACACACACTTACAGACGGTTAGGCTGCACCTCCAAAAAACATGTGTGAGCTTTAAATCACCCTTCTCATCTAACTAACGTTCTGAGGTGTGTTTCTACCACACAGGTTCTTTAATTCTTGATGCAAGACAGAGAAAATAATATAAAAACACTTAAAACTGCCCACAGAGATTCAATGGGAAACTAAGTATATGTATGCATGTGCATATGCACACGTGTGTGTGACTACTCCCAAACAATGAGCCAGTTCCTGATAATAAAAAAAATGCATGGGAAGGCCAACTTCTAGCCACACAACCAATTTTCTTGTGTAACATCTCTGTTGCACTATCCCCCCCCCCCTAATTCAATGTTTTTAAATACTTGTAAATATACTGTATGCAGATTATATATAGAGCCCATTTACAAATGGTACATGATTGGCTTGGTACGTCAATATCATAATTCACATGTTAGCTGGAATAAGGGTCACATATGACTAGCTAATGAGGTCATACAATAAGATTTCTTCTTTTCATCATTGTCATCTTCAAATACACAGGTTAATAGTTGTCATTTTTTCTCAAAAACAAAGCAAGATCAAATACAGTCGATATTAAACACTTGCAAAATGTCCACTGCAAAGAATGGCTTGAGTAGGAGAAAATTTCAAAGAAGCGTTTCACTTCTGTTTCTCTGTGCCATGCAGTTTTTTTTTGTCACATCCTTTTTTATCTCTTCAGATGCGTTTTTTTTCTTCAGCAACAGAATGATGTGAATAAGTCCAACTGTTCAGTCCTCGGCTTGCCCTCTGCTGCCACAGGCCCCACAGGCCCCGCAGGCCCCGAAACAAGAGAGCTCCTATAAAAATGGATAATTGACAAGGCCACCAGTCCATTAAAACATCCTAAATCCCTCACTATGCTCAACCTGTTTCTCTCACTACTGGGATTTTTAATATTAATCCACAAGCACTGATTCAAATTCAAACTTTGCTTTTTTTTTTTTTAATCTTAAAGCAAATCGCCTCAAAACAGTGCAAACAAATCAAACCTGTGCAATAAGGCCTACCACTAAAACCTTTATACATACATTTTATCATAAAAACAAGACAATAAAAACATTAAATGATTAAAAAAATAATATAATATCAACAATGTGGTTAACAAAGCATGGACATGCACGGCTTAACAGAGGAGAAGAGACATTCCCCTGTAGGACAAAAACAAAAGAATTATCAGACAGCAGTTTTAATGCTTTTCTAATGCTCCCCCCCCCCCCAACCTCTGCAATATTTCTACTGCTTCAGTTGGCGACACTGGCCCGAGCTCGGGGAGCAGGGGTGCGTTAGGAGTGTGTCGTCTCACATGGGCTCAAGCAGCCATCTGCCACCCTACTCTAGCCAGCCTGATCCTTATCCTCAGTCCAGCCTGGCCCAGCAGGCCCGCTGTCTCATCCCAACAAAAAAGGCTTCCTGCTGGGGGGATGTGGTGGGGGAGTTAGGGAGACAAAGGCAGGGAGGAGCTGTGGGAGCTGGGGAGCTCCACAGCGAGGCCCTTTGACCTGTTCCCTGGCCCGGCGGGGCAGACGGCCCAGACAGACAGCATCGTGTCTACTCCCTGCCGCCGCCTCCTCCTCTCTCTTTTATCAGCCACACAGACCCCAGGGGCTGACGGAGAGACAGAAGAGGGGAGGAGAAAGAGACAAGAGAGAAGGGGAGGGTGGTGGGCAAATGAACACAATGAAGAGACTGACACGGACTACCCTGACCCCCCCCTTCATCTCTGGGTACAGATCTCTCTATTCCCTACGGACAGGCTGCTGCCCTCTCCTCCTCTCCCCTGTGTGACCCCTCTCTTGTCTGTTCCCTCCTTTATCCCCCAGCAGCCACAGCCAGGCGAGCTCCAGCACTCTGTGTGGCCAAGCACGCCCCTACAGGCCATATATATGTATGTATGTATGTATATGTGTATATATATATATATACACACACGTTACTGCTTTCTCAAATGTGTTTCAAATACGCTTTTCATTGTTCCAATGCCACATGTAGTGTTACAGGGCTACCTGTGTGGTGGATAGTGTATGCTTTGTTTGTGGCAGTGGTCACCTATCGTGGCAAAGATTATTGAAAGGTACAGTTAAATAACCGCATAAAGCATGTATTTATTTAATAAGAGAGTGATGTGATTCTTAAATTCCTGCGATTTGGTAAACCTAGAGGAGCAGATTGATGCTCAACTGGAAAATGTTTCATCTGGGTGTCAAAGGGGGGTTTTTGGGGGGGGGCTTGTCTCCTCTCCTCCTGGAGGAGCTGGCACCTAGGCAGTGGTGGTGAGCTTTTGGATGGTACGGTTGTAGTATTGGGTGGTGAGAGCCTCCAGGGGGCTCCAGCGGTGTGCATGAAGCTCGATGACCTCCATGAGGAGAGAGCGGGTCAGCTGAGATTCGGCCGGACAAAGCATCTTGTCCCTGACGGCTGCGAGAAGCTCTGTCATCATCTCTGGGAGCTGCTCTTCCAGGAGACGCCCCATGCTCTGCAACTGGAGAAGAGAAAAGGGACAGAGGGAGGGAGGGAGGGGTGTAAGGAGGCAAGAGGTCAGAGAAAGTGTGTGTGTGTCCCTTACTGACTGCAAAACACAACGTCTGGCACCTTGTTACTGTGGATAGAGTCAGACAGCAGAGGTTCACACACCCTCTGGCCACAGAGCTGTGTGTATGTGTGCCTGCTGGTAAGTAATCAAGACTACAAAGGATGTGGTTGTATTTGTGAGCATCCGGAAACTGTGTCAACCAGAGCTCACCTGTCTTTGCTCTTTCTGCATTGAGTTGGGCTTCATGGGTTTTCAATAGGAATCAATTTGTTTGTTGCATACATTTGTTCAGATGTTTTACTTGTATTTAATGTTGGTGCATGGCTCTTGCACACATTTCAAAAACACAAACATTAACTGTGTGTGTGTGTGTGTGTGTGTGGTCCATACCTCCATGGAACAGCAGAGGACTGCATCTTCTTTGACATCTGTGGACTCTAATAGCTAAAAAGAAGGGGAAGGGACAAGAACAGACTCTCTGTAAGCAAAATGCTACACAAAATGAAATAAAGCAAGAGAAATCTAAATGGAGTAACACGAAGAAGTCCAGCATAGTGAGTGAGCAAAACCTAACAAGGCTTGCAGATATATAAATGTATATTTGGATATAGTGGGTGGGGAGATTAAGCAAATGCAAGTGTTTGTCTGTGTTAATCTGTTCACAAGAGAAGTAAGAAAAGAAAAAGAAACGTAATCCTGATTGTAAATATTTTCTAAATTAACATTTTAAATCTCTGAAGTCAACACACTAGGCTTTCATCCTGGCAAGCTAGCTAACTATCAAGGCTTGCTTTATGCACCCTGTATACACACACAGACACACAGACACAAACACACACACAGACACACACACACACACACAGTGTAGCCAAAAACAAACTGTGGAGCTGGTAAACATGCAAGCTGGCTTTCCCTCCCAACAGTGGCCCCATGCACAGATGGGCATACAACTGGTACTTCCAAACAATGGAGGCAGGGAAGGCGACAGAGGGAGGACCAGTAAGCCTCCCATGCTAGACTATGAGCATCTAGCGTCAGATTACAGCAGAAAGGAATTTGGTTAAATACTCCTTTTCCAGCTCTGAGGCTGTTTCCAAAGTGCTACTTTCATTAACCAGAGGAGGGAAAGGAAGTAACAGGGAGGGTTTTTTTTTTTTTTTTTTCCAGCGTGAGGTCTAATTAAACCTTGGGAAGCACAAACCTTCTGCACAATGAGCAAAATAAGGTATAAATGCAGGGTACAGACACACGGTTATGAAAAAAATAAGTGCAATTATAGAGTGAAAACACAGGAAAAGCTTTTAAAACCCACTGTACACTACCAGATATTTCCTTCAGGAGTTGGCAGAAACCAAAGTTACAAGAGAGTGAATATTGGATTTGTTAGCAAAAAGTGGCCAAAAACACGACCCCAAATGAATGATAATGCTTCTCCATAACTTCTGAATGTGTAAATAAGCAAGTGAGTTTGCCATATCAACTTAAAAGTTGGTGATATGTCAGTTTTGGGTTTGTAAATTGTTTCTGCTGCACACAAGTAGACAAAAAATTCTGGAGTAAACTGAATAGTCGCCGTTTTTCAGTGATATAGAGTGTTGTGAGGGATATTGTGGTGGCCTAGCCAACTGATGGAGCCCACCAACTGCATCCATACGAGCCAAATAACTGAGCAAAGTCTGCCTGTGCTTCATTTTAACACTTGTTTGGTTTGTTTGTTTGTATTACTTCATTAATCCCACAAAGGGGAAATTCCCTTGTCACAGCAGCAATTACGTGAAATAAATAAATACAGATATAAAAAAAAAAAAACTACTTTTGAAACTACAACATTGATCAGGTGTTGTAGAGGCTGACAGCGGCAGACTCATACATACATTGTTGTATACCTCCATACACTTACAAAACTAAAATATGCTTAAAAACCTGAATCTTAACTGAAAAAGTATCAAAGTATCACTATGCACACGCAGTACCAACTGGCCTGTTATTTCCACACTGTGAGCTTAATTGTATTCCACCTATCATTCAGGCCCAGCAGTTGCGCAGACGTCAGCTCCTCAGTATGCTTAGACGGGTGTGGTGACAGTGTGGCTGTTTGATGTGGGAACTCAAGTGTCGTAGTTCCCAGAGTAAGGGAGCTGTGTGACGAGCAGGATTAGCTCATAATGAGTTCTCTGGGGAGCCCAGGGTGAAGTTTTTGCTCACTATGTTTAAAATGGTCTAATCTATACTCATCTATAATCAGCTCTCCTATCCACTGATACAGTTCCCCCCCCCAATCTGTTTTTCCGCCAATGCGAAAGCTCTCCTCAGTTGCTCCTCCTAAAAACTTTGTGTGAAACTAACACACAAACACAGAGTCTCACTGCTGAAGCTGAAAACAGACAGCTCTCTGGTTAGTCATCAGGAAACAAAGCTCGCTGCACTGGGAAACCTTTTGATATACATTTACTGTATTTTCTTTCAAAAGTCATTTGATGGGGAACATCAAAAGCAACAGAAACTAGGACAGCTGTGATCCTCTTGCAACACTGCAAGGAAGAAATGAATCCAACATGACAACAACACCTTGAGTGACTCAATGTCAGAAAAAACATAAAACAGTGAAAACATCCTTATTCATTTACATTTCTGCTAAAGCTTTATCTGTCGTTCAGTTTGACTTCATTACTCAAACACATTTATATTTGAATAAGTTGAAACCTGACAACATACTGCTGGGTGTGCTCAAAGTTAGAATTCTGACTACTACAACTTTAACAGGGTTTCCAATAGTTGCATAGCAACAACATGTCTAGCGTCAGGACCAGCACTTCCCTTAGTTACATTACATAATATTACTCTATTTCTTTTGCATCTGTGCTGTATTTTACTTACTGCTAACAAAAAAGACCTATAAACATAATATAACACACTTAGAACATTCAAGGTACATGTATCTAATCATTATCATAATTATACTGTATATTCTGATTGTCTGATTGACACAGTGTATGTGCATGATATCTGTAGTGTACATCTGCAAACCAATATCCACATGCAAGTCATTTGCTTTTAAATAATTAAAATAAAAACCAAATGTTTGTTTGTTCCCCATGTCTTTTTAAAGGCATGGTATAATAATAAGAATCCAGTATTTTCATCTTGCCTGTGCAGCTTAGTATACGCTGTGCCTTACATACTTTTATGCTACAGTCTGGGTAAATATACATTTTTGATTTGCTAGACTAGGTGTATTTAAAAAGTTTAATGCACATGTTGTTTGGCTCGATCACTGTTCTAAAATTACACACTCACCACAAAGTCTCTTAACAGCCTACAGTAACCACAGTAACATGCTGAAACAGAAGCAAGCCCAATAAACAAACAAAGGAAAGAAACGTTTGCTTCACTAATTTCATATGGTGAGCCTAAAACATTCAGTAGAGTTTTAGAAGTTTAATTTTATTTTGAAGTGTTCCTCAATGCACACGTGGTATGTATCTAATCTACTTAATCTATATGGATTATTAAAAGTGGCTATGATCACTATTTTTATAATAATGTATTGTGACAATGGTACATTGAGTTTCAAGCTCATTGTTTACCTTTCCAGCCCCAACTTTACTGTTTTGATTCAGTCTCCCCGCTCTAATAGCAATGTTTCCAGATGCAGCAGGCAGCTGTTTTTAATGAAAGAAAACCCACTGTACACTACCTGCCCAGCAATAAACAGCTGACAAAGTTAGCAACTATCTGGCAAACATAGTGGAGCACTTAGTAGCTAAAGGTAGTGCTGAGCAGAATGGAGCTAAAAGTAGAGTGAATATTGGACTAACATTTATCAGATGGACACATATTCAACTCCCAAATGAATAAAAATGTTGCTCAGTAACTGCTGGATGTGTAAATAAGCAACCATTTGCTAACACATTTGCCATAACAACTTCAAAGGTGATAATATGTCAGTTTATAGCTTGTTGTGCTGCCCCCAAGTTGCCAAAAAAAAACAAACAAAACAAAAATTCAATAAATGTAGGTTTCACATTTCTGGCAAGTGAGTGTAGTGTGTTATAATTTATTTCAGCGCCCACTTAGTCAAGGATTATCTAACCTGGTGCTTCTCTGTGGATTGTGGCATTTAAAAAAACACTATTTAGTTGTGTGAGTCATGAATGGATGAGGTCATCGCTCATTAAGTCACTCTGTCTATATGTACAGCTGTCATGTATATCCAAACACACTTCCTAACACACCTCAGTTGTTACCTAATCCTGTTCTGCAGGCGACAGCCATACACACACACTTGTATATGCAAACAAACACACACACAGAGGCGAGTTCACGTTATCGCACAAAGCTTGTAGTTGGAATCTGACAACTACGTGTTGCAACAGGATAGACAAAACAGCCGATGGATAAAAATCTGTAAAATGGCTCTGGGAAATAGAGATCGTCGAACAAGCATATGGACTAGCAACCACAAACACACACATATAATTATACAAATATTTTGACATTGTTCCAAGGTGTGTTCTGACCTCAAGCATCATAATGGTAAAACGAGACACTGCTGATGCTGTGATATGGAGGTGTGTTTCGTGTATTTCTGACTGGTTACACTGTGCGTCCACACCCTCGGTCATGTTGCCGAGCCTTCTAACAAGCTGAGATTGTGCCCTGGGCACACGCTCAGACAGGGTGTGGATGGCATTAGTTGTGTGTTGATTGTTGTGTTAGCGAGACGTAGGGTGTGTGTTGAGAGCCAGACCGGCAGAGGTGTGGACGTGGGCGGTCAAACTACCAGGCACGTGCCTCAACCCTGCAATTATTTCTTCTCTACATCTCAAACTACACATTAAAAACAATTTTCACTCCCAGATTCTGTCATCTCCCTCTCCCTTCTCTTTTCTCTTCTACCTGTCATGCCATGAGTAAACTTCCTCTGCAGCAACTGTCAACTTAACCACAGTCTCCTCTGGTTCCTCTCACCTCTTCTCCTCACCCTCATCTCACTCGCTTCCCCTTTCAATGTCCCATCTGTCGTTAAAACCACTTCTGTATCGTTGTGTGTCTGCTGTGGCTGCCCTATATGGTTTCCATGGTGATCATGGGAGTGTGTTTGTAAGAGAGCATGACCAACTGATGAGAACTTAACCTGGGGTCATGCATTTTTCCTGGAACTGATGGTGTCCTTACTGGTTGCACCACTAACCAAACCCCGCTGTGGTGTCTAGAGTCTAGACTAGGTCTGGCCAAAAACAGGAAACGCTGGCTTGCACGTATTGATCTGAACGGACAAGATATACAGACGCAGCTGGACAATTTCCTCTCACAGTAGCACAAGGATGTAGTTGATCGACTGGTTATTGACATTCTTATTGATTTAAAAAAAACAAAAAGGTGTAGATCTGGATACAGACCTCTCGTAGGCAGGTGTAGATGGGACACACCAGCACTCTGAATGGCTCCCCGGAGCTGCTCCTCATGGTACCAAACACCTCACACAAGAAGGTGATGAAACCTAACCACCTCTCCACATCTGACTGCTGGAGCTCCTCTCGACGGGAGAAGTCCCTCTGTGTGGAGGATTGGGGAGAAAGGAAAAAAAGAATACAGATTTAGTTTGGAAAATCCACTGAAACACTACAGTCTATCCAGTTTTTGTAAATGTGTTAAGTAAGTAAGCAAGTAGGCGGTAGGTAAGAGGATATTTAAGTGTTTCATAAATTCATCAGCAGTGGTGGTAATCACTATTAACATCTCTGCTATCTCTCTGATGGGAGTTTTTGTAGGTGGCACATGTATTAACCTTGCAGCTTAAAGTACTTAAAGCCAAAAAGCAGTTGAAAAACACATTAAACAAATTCATGAATTTCTTTTATCTGCCCGAAGTAGGGGAGAATATGTTAATTTGGTTTGAAAGTGAAGGGTAGTGAGCTGTGTCAGTGCTGTAAAAGTGTTGGGGTTAATATGGGTTAATGCTTAATGCGCACTTGTAAAGATGTAATACGCCAGGTTAAACTGAAACTTTATTAACAGTCACAGCGACTCACTATACCTCTCATTTTTTTTCCTGCCTGTTAATGTGGACTGAAGTGCACTGGAAACCCAAGCGGCTTATATTCTCACAGACTCGTACACTGAAGGCCGCAGATATATGCAGCCTTGAATGGATCCGACAAAAAAAAAAAAAAAAAACTCACTCGCACTGTCGAAAACAAACATACCACGCACACTCAAAAACAAGTACACGCACCTCTCACACACCTCCAAGGACACCGCCGCAGTATTTGACACTTAAACAACAAGCCAGCAAAATAGCAACATAGACACATATAGCAAAGTAGACAAAAACTGAAGCATTAGCTAAAAGAGAAGTCAAGCTTATATGAGAAAAGAAGATGAGGAAGGTGCCAACAGCATTAGCGGGGCCACATGCTAAATAAACAGCATCTTTCATAGGTAACGGTCTGGCTACGTTTAAATCAAAGCAACAACAAACCCTGATGCTGCTCTGTTAATAAGCAGAGCGGTCACAGACTAATTGCCCCCACATTGAGATCCAGGGGTCTGGAAGCAACATCAGTAATGACAGCCTTCATGAGCCCACTTATGACATTTAAAATGTTTTAAAGCAAGAAAGCCAAAATGTCAAAGACAAGGAGGGGGTCCATGCTGGCTGGGAAGTGGGAATTAAAGTGAGAAATAAAAGAGGAGGAGGGACCACACAGCTGTGAAAAAGGGGGGGAAATGAATAAAAAGCAGAGAAAGGGGTTCAAGGGATTAAGGCAGGATTCGCTTCTGCTGGGACTATAAAAAATATCAACATCTAAAGAAAGAGGTGTTTCTATGGAAAAACACAAAAACAGAAGGGAGGAAAAAAGGAAAAGTGTAGGAGTGAAGCCGAAAAGAGCATTTGCAGGAGAATTAAACAAGAGTAGGAGTGAAGGGAGGGAAAGGGAGAAGACATGGCCAGGCAGCAGGTGGGTTAACATTTAGACCTTGAATGCCATCTCAAGACAGCGTGTATGTCTTGTTTGCCTTCCGCTAGACTGTCTGCCCCTCTTGCGAGGTTGTCTGACTATCAGGATGAAGCAAGGGGTGAAAGGGAGGAGCGTGGGTTAGAATTAGAGAGGGGAAATGCGCAGGGAGAAGTAGCGAGGCACTGGCCCGTGTCGTTCTGGGTGAGGGGAGGCGATAAGATGGGGGGAGCATGGTAATAGAGAGCTCATGAAGGACAAGGAGGGGGAGAGAGGCAGTGAAATATACAACGGCTGAGAGGATGTTTTCATCGTGGGTGCAAGCCTGGAACTGTGCAGTTAAGTGAAGGGGGGGGGGGCAGGTCTCTCCCTCCCCCTCCCCTGGGTATTTAGATTAGCTACTTTGCTCACTGACATTTACTGTACAACATCACACACATAGTTGGCTTTCACCTAAAAGTGCTTTCTCATAAACCTAAGGTTGGATGAAACTACTGAAATTTCAGAGAGGATTTTGTTAAAACATACAGTAAAAAAAATATACTGGTTTGCCAGTAAACAAACACACAAACAAGCGCTGCTAGCTTAAAATGGGCTTTTAAAGGGTATTCAGAGAGCATATTGTTCACAGTAATGTATTTCTTGGGATACGATTTGGGTGGAAGCTCCACAGGGAGGGATAAAAAAAGTAAAGCATTAGGACTTAAGTGAAAGAATGAAAGGTAGTATACAAACATTCTCAGGTTCATTATTTCTTCATCAGACGATAATTGATTTGGTTCATTAATTGACTAATTAGTCTATAAATGTCATAAAAAAAGTGAAAAATGTCACTTATAATCTCCCAGAGCCCGAGGTCGATGTCTTTAAATTGACTATTTTCTCCGACTAAGCCAAAGATATTTAACTTAATTTAGCTGTAACAAGAGCACGTTTGACCTTCTTGCACAATAAATGACCAACGATTCAGTATTAATTGGCGAATAATTTTCTGTCGATCAACTAAGCGTTTCAGGACTAATTGTGACTTAATTGTAAATCAATTGTTGCTGATAGCTTATTTGTGGACTAGTGTGTGTCCCGTGAGAAATCCCACTTCAAGCTGTAAGGGAGCCAACATACTGAATTGCGAGAAATGGAACTGGAAAGCAACCATCACAATATGACATAGTATATTAAAATATCAAAGTGCATGAAAGCATTTACAGGAGATAATACTTTTTGTTCGAATTCAAAACTGACACTAATAAGATCCACTGAGATTCAAAACAGTGGTGCTGCACAGACAGCAGTACAAACAGTCATATCACTGTGTTCATTTTTTAACCTTTGGTGTAGCTCGTTATAAAGACAGCAGCTTATTGCTCAATCCGTAGCTAGACTCCTACAGCAACAACACAGTGGTGGAAAAAATACTCAGATCCTTCACTTAAGTAAAGGAAAGTCTTTGAGTAAAAGCACTTAAGTATTACCAGCTACATTTAAAAGTCGATGTATCCAAACATCTTATTTTTCTTTTCTTTTTTTCTTAAGATAAATAATATTTTTTTCAGGATTTCAGGGGCTTTCCTGTTTCTTTTTCATAACCTGAGACAGTGTAATCGACCCCAACCAACAGTGGATCTTTAAAGCTGATGCCGACGTCAATGTTCCTTTTTTAAACAAATATTTTTGATAAAAATAAATATTTTTGATTAATAATCCCATTAATTATTGTCACCAAGAGTGAGACATTTTACAGTATAGGACATATTAAGCATATTTTGGGCATTTCTGTACTCCTGGCCAACAAATACCACGACACAAATACGTGAGGTTGGGCTCTAATATTCACGGCATCTAAACGTGATCTTTGTAAGAGAAAATTACACCAGCTTGGCACCCTTGGTATCCATTTATCACATCTAGTCAACAGGGAAGTGTGATTTAAAAACTATGGAAAGCAGATACATAAAATTAATGAGACTGTTATACTGAAGTCTGACTTATCTGAATACTAAAAGAAGAGAATATTGAAGAAGAGACGAGGAAAGCTTGAAGCGGCACAGCCATCTCTCCTCTGCTGCACCTGCAACTAATCGATTCCCTCCCCAGCGCTCTCACCTGCAGCATGTTGAGGAGCAGCGATCTGAACTTGGTCCCCTCCACCATGAACAGCGCCATCTTGTCACAGAGCTTGGCAGCTGTGGCGGCGAAGCTCCTGTCTGACACGGCCTTGGAGTAGATCGTACTGACCACCTGAGCCAGCGTCTCCTCGGACCGCGCCGAACACTGAGCCTCCTCCATGAAAGAGGCCAGCTGCTGCTCCACCCCGCTGCTGTTGCTCCTCATGCTGTTGAGAAGGTCCACCAGCCGGTCCATGCTCTGTGATCCGGAGCCCGACGCCTCCACGCGTGCCTCTTCCTGATGCAGGACGTGATAAGGCATGAGTGGTAGGTGACAGGTGATGGTACAGTATTCAATTTCAACATAGGTTTGTCCACAACCAAGGAGGTTTTCTCAAGGAAAGGAAGGAAACATGAAAGATGTAAGCTAATTTTTTCACATTTATTACCATGAAGCAAGTCAGTTTAGAAAGTATGTTTATCATAGTTATAGGGTGACTTTTTATTCCTTAAGGAGTTGTTGCTCTAGTTCAAAAAGCATTGATACATACAATGGACAGACAGATTAAGATTATAATCAGACTGCTCTCTGCTTTCCTGTCAATGGCACATGACAAGAAACCCAATCAGTGGCTTGAGTAATGTAACCAATATGCTAGATCTGTGTGGTATATGAATTGTACAATGGGATAGAGAAAGCGCTGCTTAAATAAGCTGCAAAATAAAATATATATAGAATTTTCCTGACATCAGTAGAGCCCAATCAAGCAAAAGCTGTTTCTCAGACTAGATTTGTTGATTCACTGGTGTCACTGTGGATATGTTTATTAATTCCTGCCTTGCGACCTGCTGGGGAGTCCCATGCTGTCAAATCAAACCACCCCTGGTGGTAATAAGTTAGCTGCAGAAAGAGGAAGCTGAGAGCAGCAACACAGTCGGCTGACTAGCCAGTTTAGTGCGCACAGTGGAAAACATCAACAATTGTTAGGCTAATAGTGATTTAGTTTCTTCACGTTCTTAGTGAGAACATGTACCCTCTCCCCGCCAGTCTGTGTGTGTCAATCTGAATGCTAAATAAGTAAATTAATGATGAACTAAAAGAGAAGAAGAAAGAAAGGCAGTGTAAGAAAGGTGTGTGTCTACATTTCTGTATATCAATGCCGGTATGTGTGTGTGTGAACATAAAGAAAGTATTTATAAGACTAAGGGGTAGTGTGTGTGTGTGTGTGTACACATACACATTAGTCCTGACTGCCTTAATATGGACTGACAGGCACTAAGCAGCTTTTCAGTACCTTGTCCTTTAGTCTCCTCCTCAGCCTCTCCTTTGACGACTGCAGCAAGCTGATTTTGGGCTGCTCCGACTGGCCCTCGTTTGCCTTTCCACTTCCTGGTGGGTTGGGCAATTCCTTATTAAATGTCAGATCTGGGAAAGCATTTGTAGTTGGTTTTGACTCAGATTGGGGTGATTCATTGAGACTCTTACTGCTGAAGTCTTGGGGTGGTCTGATCTGTTCGTCACCCGGTTTTACATTCTCAGTCTCTCTGTCTTTGGTTGTTCTTGGGGGTCCTCCTTTATCACCTGTAGCGTTTGTCTGTCCATGCCCCTGACCTTTCTGATTGTGGTGCCAACGCCGGTTCTGGCTGTATCCGTGGTGTGGTGGTCCTCCTTGGCGCTGCCCATGTCCTCCTTGATACTGACGTGGCGGCCTACCAGCACTACTGTTTCTGTTATCTCCCAGTTCTGTTAAATTCTGCTGCTGTTGGTTTGGAGACTGCTGTTGGGTTTGGTCCCTCTGGTGCTGCGGTGACTGTTGTTGTATCAGCTGAGGTTGGTTCTTTCCTCCCCCTCCTCCTCCTCCTCCTCCTCCACCTCCTCCTCCACCTCCTCCTCCACCCTGAGGCCGCTGCTGTCTCCTGGAATGAGAGGAGGTTTCAGTTAGCTTCATGGTGATGTAGCAGCAGCTGGCTTGTACCTTCAACTGCTCGGCAGCACTCTGACTACACCTCTGTGTCACACTGGCACCATGATGGTCTACAGCCTCCTCTCTGCCCCCCCGAAACATTGAATTTTCAGTTTCTAGTCACAGTGACTAACCAGTGCTCTTCTGTAAACATTACTGTGACACAGACACAAACAGTATCATCTAGTGATAGAATCCAATAGTAACTAAAAATTAAAAAGCCAATGACTGCTTACATGTGGATGCACAGTGAGTTTTCCTGTCCTGCATAGCTCTGTCCTGTTTCTGCACTGGATCTGGGCTTGACAACCCGCTGACATATGGTCCAGGGGATTACCCAGGAGGCAACCTATTATCTGCCTGAGCCTGTGAACTCGCAAAAAAACTCAACTAGCAGCACCTAGCAGACCTTTGTTCAGATACACTAAACTCTTTAAGAGCTTTTTACAACGTGAAATTGCGCAGGCCATGTATACATGCTTAATGTGTTCTGCAAAAGCAGGAAATCTAGACCTCCTTCAACAACAAATAAACATGTAAGCAAATAAAGGGGATTTGCATCTTTTGGGCATAGGGATGTATATAACCGGATCCAGGTATCTCCACTGTAGCCCTTCTGTTTGAAATCAGCATGAACTGAATTTAAGAACTTTTCTGAATTTAAATAATTATAGTAAATATAAATGTTTGATGTTGAACCGTATGTGTTGGCAGACCTTTGTCTGTCTGACTAAAAGACAGAATCGGGCCTGAACACTTGACTTGACTGGAAACACACTGGAAACGGTGTACTTGACTTGAAAGATGACATTAGTCCATTAAAGGACCAGCATAAAGTGTTTAGTGGCATCCACCCAGTTTTTGGTTCGTCCGTTCTAGGGTACTGTAGAAACATGGCTGTTCAACATGGCGGCAACCACAGAGGGTGACCTGCAGCGCGAGTAGATATAGAAACAACTTGAAATACAGCTCTAAGGTAACAAAAACACTTTTTTTTTTTTCCCCAAGTGATTATACACACCTATGAATATTATATTCCATTTCTGCCAATAGGTCCTCCTAAATGTTACACACTGGACCTTTAACACATATGCGCAGAAACAAACCAATTTCCAGCCACACGTACCATGTACTTTAATGTCCACAGAGAGTGAGACTAACAGAAAGCATACAAACTTTGACTGTTTAGTGAAACGTAAAAGCATAGTATTAAGCGATATTCGTATTAGCATAGCATGTAGCCTCAATAATGATTAGGTATGTCTGTAAATGCACGGTTTGCCCGAGACAGCTATAAACAGTGCTATTGAGTAATGAAAGAAAATAAGTTAGTTCTGTGTACATATGCACTCAGTGACAATGCAGTGCGGGTCTTTGTAAGTTAAAACATTAAAAAATGCTCCAGAGTTCCTTGCAGCTTTTGTTCCTCTTTGAATATTATAGACAGTTTATTTAATAAAGAGATCACAAAAAAAAATACACAAAAGCGAAACCTGTGACATCCACAGGGCTGTCTAAACTTTGTGGAGGCTGGGCTGATGAGCAAAGAAAGTCAATTCACTGAGTTTGTCAATGCCAAGACTGCAATGTGGGTTTTCGTCATCCCTCACAAAAGCTTTTCCTTGCACTTTTAGTTAGTTTAGTTAAAATTAATTTGCAAGCCAGACATTTCTGAGGCTGCATTAATAAAACACAAACTGTTTTACCTTGTGAAAGAGACCTGTGTGGCACTATCACACTCAAAAGTTAATCTCCTTTGTAAAAATTTTCATTCCACCCTTAATAAATATAAGAACCTTGGAAATGTTCTATGAGCTTAAAAGAAATCGAATATATTCGTACGTGCAGGTTAAACACATTTTTGGAGAAATATGGTTGGACTATGACTCTGATGATACATGGTAGGGACCATGGATTCTAATTAATAGGAGCATATAAAAAAGTGAGTTTGAGGCCATAGTTGGGATATTGTTGTATTAAATTTCTTGATATTGTAAATGTTATGGTCTCCAACACTTGTACATACAGATGGGTAACAAGTTAAAGGAAAAAAAACGTAATAAAAAAAATGAGAAGGAGAACATTACAATTCTTGATATGGTCTGGGTCAACCTCAAACCACTACAGAGATGGTGAAGTGATCTCCTCTAGATGACAATGTGTTCCGAGTGTCAGATAACAACCTAAGAGAACACCTATTTGGCCGACTGTGTTAGACAGTAGGCGGGTTCCAGACCTCTGAATCACCACTCAGATCTCTGATTTCTTCAGCAATTCAAATACGGTCTGGTGTTGTGTGCACTGATGGCTGTTTCCACCAGTTGGAGTAACAGTCGACCAAATAGATCTTAGTAGATAGAATCTAGAATGGGGACATCATTTTCCTAAGTTGCTAGTTAGCTACCTAGCTAAATTCATGATAATACAGACAGAAAAATGCAGACAAGCATGCTTGAGCTGGATGCAGCTGTACAATTGTCATACAAGACGACATATATAATTTACATATTTCTAGAGCAACTATTAGTTGATCAATTGTTTATTCAATCAACAGAAAATTAACATGCAGCTATTTTGATAATGGAATAATCTTTTTAGTATTTTTTTTCAACAAAAATTCCAAACATGATGGTTCCAGGTTTTAACATGTGATAGATGCTGCTTGACTTTGTCGTATAGATTTTCTCTGAAAGCAATTGGCAGATTAATTATTAATGAAAATAACTAACTCTGTTTCTTTGATCATTGCAGAAAAGGTAAGTTAACAACACTGGCAACTGCTACTGCAGCTTCTGTGTCAACTAAAAATGATGTTGGTTAAATGTTGATATATTTTTTCTTAATTAATTAATTATATAATTTTTCAAATGAGAATGCCAACCATTGACCATCAAGGTTATTCAATGTGAGGATTTACTGTTATTCTCTGAATATTTAGGGAATTTTTACAGTTTGTCGTGCAAAAGAAGCCATTTGAAGATGTCAGATTGGGCTCTGAGATGTTGTGATGCGCATTTTTTCATTTCATAGACTAAATGATCAACTGAGAAAATAATCAGCAGTTACTTGAAGAAGACCTAGCTGGATTTTCTTGAAATTGTCATCCATCCATATATGTGTGTGTGTGTGTGTGTGTGTGTGTTTGTGTGTGTGTGTGTGTGTGTGTGTCACGCTGGCAGAAGCACACGAAAGTGAATGTGTCTACCGGGCATATTTATAGTCTTTTTTGCACATGTTCATTTGGTTTATGTGTCGCCTGGCCCCTCCACTCCACTCTCTCTGGGAGGTTGAGAGACAGTTCATCTTCTGGCTCTCTGCTTTTACCAGCCGACCTCCAACTCTGTGCAAGTTTTCTCAGCGTCTTTTTAAGTCAGTTGTTCATCAGCTTGACACAATTTTTTAATCACATGGTTCAGCTCAGCTCTTCTATAGTACACAATGATAAGGGAACACCCTCTTGTCAGGCAATTGGCACCACACTTCAATGACTGTTTTTTAATTTTCTACAGCAAACTTTTAATTACTACACAGCTGCTTATTTTTTTCAACCAATGTTTTACATAATCATAAAATAAAGTATAGCAGCCTAACATTGACTGACAGAAATTGTGAGATCTCATTTAAAATGACTGCAGAGGGTGAGGTTTCATAATCTTCTGCAAAGCCGTAGACTGCTCAGAGACACACCGAGTCTCTCTCTCAAACATACACATTCGCTCATCTGATGATTAATTTGATCTCTACACTAGCTGTTAGTTTAGGCTCAGCTCTAATAAGCCCTTCTCCTGATCTACTGGTGATGTGGAGAGGTGAAAGTGAGACAGTAATAAAATGTTAATCATATTTAATGACTGCAAGCTCTGCAGTAGCTCGAGTGTTGCTTGGATTGACTATCCAGGGAGATCATCGTCTCTGGCACGTTCAATCATCTAACCAAATGAGAAACTGGTGGGGTTTGGTTTTTTTTTTTGGTTGAGGTGAGGAGCCTGGTAACATTATGGTAACAATCAGAATTAAATTAAACTTTGATGTTGTCTGGCTGGGTCCATTCTACCTACATCTTATTTTCAGCATTCTCTTCAACCATTTAATGAAAAACAAAAAGCAAGAGAAGCACTTTATCCTCGTCTCACCAATTATCGGCTGACCTTTGGAGGCTTTGCAGAGTAGAATAAATCAAATAAATCACTGTGTCAAATGTCGAAAATGTATTCAGGTCCCATTCTCTGCTCAGGATCTGGCTTATGTTGTCACTAACCTGGCTGAGACTTGTCGTTTTCCCTCAGGGCCAGTAGGCAGAAGTATGGTTAACTGGTCTCGGGTGAACTGATCAATCGCTCTACAAGCAGGAGAGGAGGGTATGCAACAATGCAGGTGAATGGAAGGATGGAGAGACGAAGAATAGATGAAGGGTGGAGTTAAGTGGCCGAAATTTTTTTTAGGGAAATGGCAGGTAATTTTTGTAGAGACAATGAAGGAGGAGGCGGGAGATTGTAGAAAATAAAGTGGGGGAAAAAGCGGGGAAGCAAAGAGGGAAACAAACAAAAAAACTACAGGTTGATAACTACGTCATTCAAACATGCACAGAACAACAGGAAGTGGTAACTAAAAAGGTGAAATGAATTTTCAGATATGATCATGGGAGGAGGTAGGATATTGGTGATCGATCATTGCTGCTGCTCTGGATGTACGTGTACGTGGATGGAGAACTCGTGGACCCATTGGACCATTGGTTGACCCAGACTAGCAAATCGATTGGCCCCGGGGAAGAGAAGCCTGCAGGATAGACAGTCAATAACACAGCCAGAGCTTCACACGCGCCACAACACACTGGTTTAATGGACTGTGGGAAGACTGGAAGTTTTGACTGCCTGACTGCACATTTACATTACTCTTTACACTGTTTGTTGTTGTTGTTGTTTTCTTGCAAGTTTTAAGATTAAAAACTCAGGACCAAACTGAATGTGTGTGAATACATGCATGCATAAACTGGAGATTACGGTCAATAACTTTGAGTCATCATGGCTGGAAGATATAAGCAGAAAGGCAGGCGGTTTATCGTAGGTGCAGTTAAACAAGCAGACCTGCTGTGTACTTTTACACAGTGCATAAATATACTCATACAAACAGCAGACGCTATTGGGGGCTCAAATTATATTTAAGTACTTGTATGTTATCGTTTCACTTTGTAACAACAATATGTGGAAACTGTAGGCTAAATGTTAAAATTATATTTCCTCAATTGCAAGTCAGAGAGAATAAAGTCTAGATGTGTAAAAGCTCCTCAATAATGAACAGATCTTCAGTGCGTATTAGCGCCTTCTTTGCCCCTTTTCTGTTTGGAGTGGAGAGCGGTAAGCAGCACATTCCAGTAAATCACAACTAATTTCAGCCCTGCTTGACGTGCATACTAAAGTAGAAACACATGCACTACCTCCCCTTTCTTTTTCTTCCTGCCACAGCCAGCCTACACTTTTCCTTTACTCAATCTCTCAGTCTCACTCTGTCTCTCTCTCTCGTGCTTTATTCAATACAACACTCAAGCTTTGCACATACATTATAGTCATATGATCAATATTTATCTCCATATTTCATCATCGGCTTCCAACAGCTTTACTTTGAAGAATTTTCTTCACCCAGCTGTGTGGATACATCACATACAACACACCACAAAATATAACACAAATATAACATTATCTCTGTGGTTTCTCATTACAATTAATATTTATTGACATATCGAACGGATTTGCATGTTGTGTAGTCAGACAAATGCAGTTAATGTATTTGATGAGCAAACATGCTAAGCTTCATAAAGGACAGTGTGGAGTAATGAAAGCTGAGGAAGCCATTTTGTGTGCCAACTGCCAACTCGACTTCATTAACCCGTTTCCACACTTTGATACCAAGTCTTTTATACTAAGTCTTTTATACTCTGCAGGGTCAGTTGGCCACGTTGGATAGTTGTGATAAACCTTTCAAACTTGCATAAAAGCCTTCCTAACTACCAATTATTATGACATTCTACCATACCTTGTTTTTAAAGCTAAATGCTGGTATTGCGCTACAGGATGGCTCTGGCAACAAAGAATATAATAAGAAGTCATTTATCCCACTGGCAATGGGCAGCTCAATTCTGAAAGACTTCTTGAAAGAAATATTTTTTTTCCCCAATCGTGTTTTTATTATACTGTGCATATTGTATTCTGTCACTATTCACTGTGTAAATGACCTGCCAGATGGACCAGAGCCAAATTCTGTTCACCTTTTATGAACAATTAAGTTGTATTCTACTCTACTCACTTCTGTCTCTCTTTGTAATTGTTGCATATTGTAAAAAAAAAAAAAAAAAAAAAAAAAAGAAATCCCAGATTCCTGCAGAAATCTCTCTGATGAATGATTCAGCAAGTTGTTGACATGCATTGTGAGAACAGGCACTTCATTTCTCTTTCCTTCTTATCCTCTACCTCATCTCTCCTTTGATATTTTTCATCCCCACCCTTATTTTCTCCATCTCTGCAGTGCAAATATATTTGGGCAACCTGTGCAATGGCTCTCTCAAAGAGATGAATGCTAACTCAATGCTAATGTTGGGTTCACATTACATTCGACAGCATGCACTCAACACTGAAGCAAGTTTACAGGAAAAGATTGGTAAATACATTGAAAATGTGTTCAAAAGTCGAGGACCATTGAGCAGACCATTTTTCGTCTACTGATATCACAGGTTAAACTCTTTCTATCATTATTCCTTTTGCAGTATTTTGGAATTAGTATTTTCCCGCACTGCCTGAGCATCTTGTGCGGTGTCTTGTAATGCTGTAATGTTTCCGATTTTTCTTTTTCTATCATTCCCAATGATACAAAAAGGATTGGCATGAGGTGTCTGAAGAGAAAGTCATGCAAGACAGTACTTTTTCCTAACATTACTTGTCCTTGGACTTCAAGTTATCCTGGTATGCTTTGATGCAAGCAATGCCTCTGTAACACAGAATGGTCAAAATATTTGGTCGATGTGTAGCTGATCCTGTGCAAGTCACTAGCTCTGACGTAAATAAAGAATGTGAATGTGAATATTTCCACCACTCTGTCTGACTGTTGACTGAGTCAAAGTTTCACTTCATAAGAATTCATTAAAAAAAACAAGCGGATCTTGGTAGTGGCATCAGACATTTTGGCTACACTCAACTTACGGCTCTACACACAGACATATGCATACACCAGACGTACACACACATATATAAAACTTAAATACAAACTGACAACATGTGCTTGGAAGCATACAAAAAAAACAAGATGGTCTCTTGTTAATATTTCCAGTTCACAAAACAAATAGACTGAAACCTAAGCATACTGATGTTGATCCAAGTTTATATTTTTGTTCTTTTCTTTTTGCCAGGCCTACACTGCGCCCATCACACATAAACACCATAGCTCTGGACAGAACCAATTGTTCTCTGTACTTAAAAACAAGGATGAAAGTGCTTTTGTCCATTTGGTATAGCTAAATTTTCCTCTTTTCAACTACAAATGCAACCCAAATATTTTCTCTTTGCCTGTCTCTTAGCAACTGAAGAGCAGTTTTCCAGTGACATCAGGGCAGGGAGCGAGAGAACGAGAGAGAGATGTTTTTTTTTTTTTTTTTCTCTTAAGGACCTGGTTTCAATGAAGTCAGACTTGGGTGTACAATTGGAGCAGATGTGCCAGTATAAAATTTAGTGCAGAGTTGGGAGATTTGGGACAGGACCATAGGTTAAATGTTGCAAAGCATGACAAGTAAATCCATAATCAGAAAAAAAAAAAAAAAAGACAGCTCCAGTTTTGTATGCAAACACGGGTGAGTGAATAACTGGCTTAAATTTTGTTGAGTGACCTATTAAACGTGAAAAAACCTTGAATGTCTCCTCAGTGTTTTTTCTCTTTCCTGTCTGCAGTGAAGTGTGGAGCCTGCATTCCTATCTTGACATTGCTTTGGCTGGGGAGAGATGTTAAGGCTATAGGACTGGCTGTGCACTGACATCTGACATCAACAGAAGAAAACACTCCCTCTCACTGAGGTAGAGATGTGTGTTGTGTGTGCCTGTGTGCAAGATTGCATGCATTATTACCGTCGGTCATTCCTCCTGCGTCGGAAGAGCTTTTTGGTGTGTGCGATTTCAGCCTCGTTAGGAAGGGGTGGGAAGACCTGTTGGAGACAAATCAAAGAGTAAGAGATGGTCGCTAGCAACATAGATCACTGTGGAAAGTATCTATAGAATTCGTCACCACTATACAAGTAAAAGGTACATAAAGTGCTTGCTTTTCTACTAAAACAGACACATTTTAGCCTTCTCCTTTATGAAAAAAAAATCAGCAGAGGAATTACTGTTTATATCGCCATGGATTTAATTTAGCCAAAGATATCTGCTTCATTCCTATGAATGTTTTCCCTCCTCACTGTGCTGCTGCTGAACTGGCAGGCTGCATAGTGTACAAGAAGAAATGTACTTAAAGCCCCCTGTATAACAGAATGTTTGAATACATCTTCATGTCTAACAGATGCCAGTGGATGACTGCACTATTACCATAGCCACTGACAATTCTAAATTTTGATAGGCTGGCAGGTATGGATTAACCTTTAATAAACAACACTTTATAGTGTATAAATGTACATACTCAGAATTCAGGGCATGATCATGCAAGTGAAACAACAAGTGCAAAGTGGCACACGGACTGTGCGGGTGTCTCTAAGCACATGTACTATTTTTGTTCATGTAGGTGCCGCAGTGTAAAGTGCAAAAGGGCTGGGTGAAGTGTAATATAGATCTGAGGGCATGGTGATTAATAAGTACACTCTCAGCCAGTTGCATCTCTGGTCTCATAGCTCCGAAACAGCCGTGCCAATCACAGTGTAGCAGGACGACAATAACACACAACGAGCATATAAGAATCTGAGAGGAAAAGAGGGACGGAGATAGAAAGTAAGGTTGCAACTAATGATTATTACATTATCTGTTGATTCGTTTCATTGATTAATCATTTAGTCTGTAAAATGTCAGAAACTACTAAAAAATGCCCATCATAATTTCCCAGACATCTTTAGATGTTTTGTTTTATTCGACCAACTGTTGAAACCCCAAAGATATTCAGTTTACAATGATATAAAAAGCAGCAAAGTCTCACATTTGAGAAGCTGGAACCAGTGAATGTTGGTCCCTTTTTGCTTTTGTTTTGCATGACAAGAGGCTGGCTAAGAAAGTTCATGACTTCCATGAATCAGTAAAATTTCTATTTCTCCTGATTTAAACATGAATTTGAACTTCTGGCACAGCCTTGTAAAACATACTCCTTCCTGTTTAAAACGATGTTGCCTAGCAACCTAAGTTACAGTAGTTCTTAAGTACAGGAGCCATATTTAATGATATTAAAAGAATATATTAAAGAATATGATCAAATTAGTTATTCAGGTAAATAAACAACATATTTTTAATTTGATTAAATATGGAATTTTGTTGGCTTGATGCCGTGTTATATCATCATCCAATGTACAACTTGTTGAGTATTATTCCCTATTTATATAGATCCCTTCCCGTGAAAAGGAAATGATACCATCTTTCATCCATTAAACATAAGCCCTGTCAATCAAACCGCACACACCCCCTTCACTCAGCCTCACTATGTGCTGCTGTTACCATGGTTATAAGTGGCCTAGGTCCACCACTGTTGAGTACAGAATACAATGGTGTATAAATGTGTTGTCTAACTGGAGTCCAAGACATGCTACAAGCAGATACTGTGTATAGCATAAGCGTCTACCTGCTCCATCAGCAAAGTCCACTTAAGTCAATGTCAGTCGGAGATCAGGGATGAACGTGCTGTACAGCAAATAGTTACAGGCTGATGCAAAACAAAAAGCCCCAAATTTCCCCAAACCCTTAACCAAATGCATTGTGCAAGAAGGTGACCACAGTCTGTGAGAGGGAGGCGGGGCTCTTTGCACTGTTTGCTCTTTGGACACTTTAATTCACTTCTTCCCTTTTTTTTGTTGTTTTCTTGATAAAGCAAAAAACAGGAACCAAAGAGTTCGATCTCATCTTCTCTCTCATCTCTCATTTATCACCATATAATGCCATAATTGTATAATACTCTTTACTGAATCAAGAAGCAGTCGTGATGCCGGTTCAGATTATTCCAATCTTTTTATACCCCTACACCTCTCTTTCTTGTTTGTTCTTCAATTAGACGGTGCTTTTGTTTTTTCGTGTGCGTTTTTGGTTTCTATTGGTAGAGAAGTAACAAGAGCTTGTGGTGGATTTTGTACACTTACAAGAAAAAGTCAGGTTTATTTTCCCACTGAGGCTTACAGTTAAATATAAGAAAGAAAAAAAAAGAAGAAAATGAGAGTTATGGGAAATCGCTGTAAACTGTTCTGTAGTGCTGTAATGGCTTAGGGTCATCTTTTACTAATCCACAAGAACAGCATTCATACTGTCCAGTATTCTGTATAGACACCATACCTGCACAGCATCGTCACCGTTTTGCATGAATGCAAACACACACACGAGTCAAAATTCTCTCCATAGATTACTCAGATTTTTTCTCTTGCACAAACACACTGTACATTCAGACTTTCCAGAAACACATACTGTATATGCAAATGAGTTTGAGAGAGAGAGCTTGATATTTGACACTGCTGCTCTAACCTACTTCTCTCTTAGAGAGGCTGCTGGGGGATCGTTGGGTTCTGATTGAATCCAGATGCGAGAGGCAGAAAGTGTGTGTGTGTGTGTGTGTGTGTGTGTGGGTGGGTGTGTGTGTGTGAGAGAGTGGGGGGGTTACTGTATTCATGTGGCACAGTAACATCCAAAAAAGGCAGACAAACACATCCAAACTGTCTGTTAGTACAAAGTTTTACTCTGACCAGAGCAATTTAAAAGACTTCACGTATAAACCCAAAAGTATTAATATCAAGGAAATTCAGCTTTTTTTTCCAGGCTTTGACTACTTGTCTCTGGAACGGTCTGACAGGGAGAAAAAGTAGGTGGAGAAAGAAAAAGAAAAGGAGGAACTGTTGCATGTTTAGCTACTGTAGTTTTCCTCTAGGATATCATTAGCTGTAATTCTGCCTTCAAATGGTAACCAGATGACAGTGAGCAAACACACACGCACACACAAAAAGGAAAAAAGGGTCGAACGATACATATTTTTACCAAAACCCTTACAGTTGTAGTATTTTTCCACCACTAATTCAGATTACATTAAGGCAAAAAATTTAATTAAAAAATTGCTCTTTTGAACTGTTCAAATCTACATCAGCAGTGCATCATAGGACCCACAACTGTGAACAAAGTTTAGAATGCATCCGACAAAAAAAGGAGAGGGAGGAAGCAAGAGATGTAGAACTGTCTTTGTGGCTGAAAGGGAGAGAGCCCCTGTGTGTGTGTGAATATGCTATCTGCAGGTAGCAGCCAGTGCGGGGTAGATCAAAGAGAGGCGTGTGCTGTCCTGGTCCCCAGCCAGAGGACCTCTCACCTCGCGGCAGGCAGCGCGAGCCCTGTGGACGTGACAAGGATGGCGAGGGGGGTTGATTGTGTAAGTGGGAGGGAGGCTCAGAGCAGATAGAAAAAAGGAAGAGATTTTGTCCGTGGGTTTTGTTTATATTTGTACGTTTGCAGGACGAGTGCAAACAGCAGAGACTACAGTATAAAGATAGTATTCCTTTAGTCCTAAGTTGTATTCAAATAATTTAATTGGTGTGACTGTGTTGCTACAGTTACAGATGAGGATATAAAAATCACACAAAATACCGCACAGCAGTTAATAACACTATGTCATGACTTTGTAACAGTAGAAAATTATCACAGCCACAATCATTTTATCCTCCATCTTGACAATCACAAGCTCAACACTAACAATTACCCCATTAACGCTACAAAGTAATCTACCATCAATGTATGTTGCACATATTTGATTGGCTGTGGAAGAGATTAATGAGTAGATGAAAGTTGTGGGAGCAGAAAAGGAAAGGGATGGATGTAGACGTTTTTTTCGATAAAAAAAACAAACTGTTATGACAATGTGATTCATGTCAGGCTTGAAGAAAAGAACCGAATCAAAATGCAGGAGGAAAATGACTGGAGCTGTCAACACAGAAGGAGAAGCTTTGCATCTGCTTGTTGAGGGATTATAGGACCAATGATGAGGACTTCAGACAGTTGAATGTCAGACAACATGCATGTTATTATATCCTTGAGACAGTTGGGGATGATGGAGCGGGTGGTGTTATCAGATTAGTTGAGCTAATTTCGGAAGGCAAGGCTAAAAAGTGAAGTCTATCACTGAAAGATGGCAATTTTAGTTTAAAGAGATCATTTTGACAAGAACAACAACAAATGTGTTTGAATAACTCGTATATCGGAGCTCACCCGACAACCAAAAAACAAATTGATTTTGCTGTCAAGTGCAAACTGTTCAACCCGGATTGAGGTGTGTTTGTGTGTGCATTGTATTATGTGCTTGGGTGTGCACGTCTGCCTTGAGAGGAAGTTGACATACCCCGTAGCATTCCAGGGAAAGTCATAGGTCACTGGTAGAGGCTACCTGGGATGCTAACAGAGATGTCTCCTTTTTACAACCACACACACATAGCCACGTAGCTCCCAAGCAAAAACAGAAACAAGACTTGCCCCTGGTAGTATCTAAAAAAGAGTTTATTTTTCCAAGGGTTTTGCCAGAAGGGTCGAGATACCATTGTTGATCCATTCATAACAATGACGTTGCTTTAGTGTGAGAGGGGTATAAGTAACAAGGAAGGAAAGTAAGGAAATGAGAAAAGCGAATAGGGATGGAAATGTGAAGAATAGAAACTGAGAATAACGATTATAGAACTTTCTCTGTAATAGCATAGAAAGTGAAGTGCATGTCTTCCTGTCCCTTCTAGTATATAACAATTCTGGTATGATGCTCATTCAGTCAGTCCATTGTTTCTCTCAGCTTATTTATGCTGCGAGGGCCCTCAGCCAAAAGCAATAAATTTAAAACTGCCCCAGGGGTGGCATTACAGGACAGGTTGTTGAGAGCAGAGGAGAGAGAGAGCAAGTATGACGACAAGAGAGAGAGACTGTAAATACAAGATAGCGAGCACGTAAAATACTGAGAGGGATGCAGAAATACATAAATGCACAAATAAATAATGTTGCATTGTTATTTATGTCTCTTTTCTGTGTCCATTTGCTCATTAGTTGAAGTTCTGTAACTGTGATAAAATGTCTTTCATTTATTATTAGACACAGCTATATGTAACTATTAACTGTGTTAAAAGACAATTTAAACTCTTCACCACGTGAAAATGTTCAACCAGATGTATTTTTAATGTAGCCAGAGGAAAGTAATTTGTCTAAATTTGTGAAAGGTATACCAAATAAACTGGCAACTCAGTGTGCAAAAATATTTTGCTCTACTGTTGAGTGCAGGTTTGTACAGATTCTGTAGCAAATATTGCCGCCATGAATTTACCTTCAAGTTACACTCTCTGATTTGGTGCCCAATAGCATCTCCAAAATGTTAAACTTTCTTCTGATCTCAGTGTGTTGAAATTAAAATTATTAAAAGTGACATTTTGGGATTCATAAGCACTACAGGGGGCTGTAATAAGATCTGTTTTTTTTCCTGAGGATTAAGCGACAGGAAGTGCTACACTATTCGATATTGGCTCTGACGTGCTGCTGTCATGCTGTGATCTTGGATATGCCTTGCTCCTTCTCATGTCAGAAATCAAGTTAACATTTAGAATTTCTCCAATAGTTTTTCTGTCAAATCCCTGTAGTAAAGGATTTGCTCCATGTTTCATGATCCCTATTTTAGGCCTTTCATGTAACTTAGGCTGCAGCGAAAGCCAAAAGAAGAGATTTAAAGCTGCCACAGTCAGGTACGGTGGGTGATCAGTGATAAGAGGCAAAGATTTTAGGTCCTGACATCCATGTCTTATTTAATAAGTGATCTGAGGCCAGGGCCACAGCAGAGCACAGACAGGCAGACAGGTACATCAAAGAACTCGGGTTCTAGCTACAGGAGGAGATTGAGCCATTGTGGGATCAAAGTGTCAGAGAAAACGAGGAGAAAATCTGTAGCACCTTTTATAGAAATGTAATCACGCGACAACCACTGCTGCAGCAGCAGGTGTCACGTGCTTACAGCTCTGTTTTAGCCATCTCTCTAAATGATGAAAAAAAGACTGCAATCATATGTGCTGTCTGTGTTACATTACAGTCAAAGTCACCTTATCTTCTCTGCACGATCAGTCCTAATGCCTCGTGTGTGCACATGTGGTCTGGTTTGCATTATATTTGTGAAAAACGACTATTCAATTACCCTATTCTTGTGAGGACATTTTGGCTGCTTCATACAGTGAAGCAAGCTGATTTTACTACTATATTATTACCGTAAATTGACACCGTGGGCAACAGTCAACCTATCATGAACATACTACGGATAGAAAATGAACTTAATTATGGCACAGGCTTGAGGTTACCTTGTTTCATGGGATTTAACACACCACTAATATGTCAAGTACTGTATAAATCAGTTCAATAATTAAAATAGAGGAAAGGGGAAAAAGGGGACAAAAAATGAAATGTTATCCTTCTTTCTGGCATTGTAATTTCACACCATCAACTGTTTTACAATTCACATTTCATTATTATGCATTTGTAATAGAATAACTTTGGTTAATCTTGTTTTTCTGCATTTATTTACATATTCTGGTTGTCATTCAGATGTGACAAGTCACTCATGAACTATTATTAAACACTCTGTGGAATTAGTCACAAATTTCCCAAGGTATCCTGCTTTCCTGCATGTACTCAAGTCTCCAGTGTTTCTCCCATGATTGAGGCCAGAGCAGAACAGTGTGCAGTGGTGATTAAGCCAGTATGTGTGCGGTTAATAGAGTGCAGGAGCCAAGTAGCAGTAGGACCAGGGACAATAGCAGGAAGAGACCACAGGGAGGGGGCTGCCGGTCACCATGACCCTCTGGATATTGTTCTGCTGCCCACCAACATTTGAAGGATGGAGGGGAGGAGTGAAGGACGACATGAGGGGAGGAGGACGGAGCGTAATGATGGTGGTCAAAGAAGAATAGGGAAAAGGAAACAGCAAATAGGAAGAACCAAAGGGAGACGAGGTAAAAGATGATAGAAGAGACATGAAGAAGACTAACGAGTGTGTTTGTGGTGAGTAAAATTCTAAAGAAAAGGTAAATGTGTAAATACTATGAGTGGAATGCAGACAAACTGACAGCTGACAGACAGATCACCAAAAAATCCCAGCCCGCCCCCAATGTCCCCTCTCAACTGGAGTCCTGCTCTGCGGCACGTACACTTCCAGACAGAGGGGCCAACCAGTCTGTAATATCTCAGCTCCAGACTCCGGCTTTGTTCCCCTGCTGGATGGCTTTGTTCACAGACCGGATGTCTCCTAAATGACTAGCCGCTTTTTCCCTCTCTACTTGGTCTAACCCCATCCCCTTCTGTCCCTTCTCTGGTGCCCTCCAGCCTTGAAGAAATGTTGTCACCAATGGCGTGGAAGCCGTGAATCATTTTGAAATAAAATTCTATGCATATGGACACACAGTTATAAATGTAGTTTATACTTGCATCAAAGAGAAATCTGATTTATTCTAGCCAAGTTTTAAAGAAACAGAAAGACATTTTGGGAAATCAGCTTTTTGCCCTCTCGCTGAGAGTTGGATGAAAATATAGATACCACCCTCATGTCTGCCCAGGAAATATGAAACTACAGCCAGGCGACAGTTAGCTTAGCATAAATACTAGAAGCAGGGGAAAACAGCAAGACCAACTCTATACAAAGCCAAAAATATACACAAACACTTCTAAAGCTCACTATTCAACACATTATTTTTTAGTTGGTTTCAACAAGCTGAAGTGTAAAAACGGATTGACAGAGCCGGGCTAGCTGTTTCCCCCTGCTTCCAGTCTTTATTCTACTTCATTCTACTACTTATTCTAATTCGCCTGGCCGTAGTTTCATATTTAGCGTACAGATATGAGAGTGGTATCCATATTTTAATCTAACTCTCGACAAGAAAGTGAACAAATGTATTTCCCCAAATGTTGAACTATTCCTTTAACACACAATATGGTAATAATAACATTGTTTTACACTGTTTAAAATATTATATTCTACTACATTTATCTGACAGCTATACTAGTTACTTTACAAATCAAGATGTTACATACAAAAGATATGACTAACAGAATGAACTGAATAATAAATAATGATGCATTGTAAGATATTAACCACCAGTATATACAATCTGAGCTTAAAGGTCCAACATTTGGAAAGATCTATTGAGAGAAATATAATAAAACATACAGAACTGTTTTCATTAGTGTATAATTACCTCAAAATAGAAATTGTTGTTTTTGTTAGCTTAGAATGGGCCTTTAATATCTACAGACACCGTGGGTTGCCTTCTACAGTAGCCCAGAACGGACAAACCAAACCGCAGTTTCTCCTTTGCGCTTGGAAGGGGAGGGTGAAGCGCATAAAATGTTGCTTAAACATGAATGGATAAATAATAATAATGAGCTAATGTTATACTATATAATAGTACATTAGATATACTATATACACTCACAGGGGCCATCTGCATTGAGTACTTTTACTTTTGATCATTTTAAATATATATATTCCTGATAATACTTATATACGTATTATTACTGTTGCTGTTAAGTAAATGATCTGAATATTTCCATTACTGATCTTGGCAGCCAATATATTATCTCATGGGAAAGAACATCAGGTCACAACAGTCATACTATTTGTACAGAAACAGAAGCACCCACTCGATTTCAGATGAGAAAACTCCCACAGGTAAGAGTGTTATGATGAAATACAAAACATTATCAAAATGGGTCTAGAAAGATGTGTGTCCATCACTAACTGGTAACACATTTGTCACAAACATGTTTGAGATTTGTTATATCAAAATAAATGGCATGCCTTTAACACATACTCACAAAAGCTTTTGATGTGTGGATAAGCAAGCGTTTGCTGGCATTATTTCAGATACAGTAAGCGTTGAGAACGCCCACATATACCCACACACATGCACATAAGTTGTGGCTGTCACAACACTGAGGATCATGCTGACATGATCGTGCTGATGAGCCAAACAGCATGTGAGTGAGATCGAGTGTCCACGCAACAGTACAGTATGTGTCATGAAGGAGGGAATGGTGAAGGGGGTATAGAAAATCTCCGGTCTCCTGGGGAAGCCATCACTAAAATTTGACAAAAAGTTGTCATCCATTTTCAATGTGTTTTTAGGACTGTTGGTCAGAAAAAAATCGACTGTTTGATGATGTTGCCTCTGGCTTTAGAAAATCCTGATGGGCATTTTTCAGTTTCATGGTGTTTAATAGACTAAATAATGAATTGTGATATTTGAAAAAACAATAGGTATGTTTATTAATAATGAAAACAATCTTTACTTACAGCCCTAGACTATATTGCATTATCACCTGGACTCTTTCTTTGGGATGAATTTTATCTTGTGGCTTAAATTGGTCATATATCACTTTACTTGGAAAATGTAATATTCTTACAGCTCGAGTTTAAAACACAAGACATCAGTTAATTAATCATAAATCTGTATATTATTGTGTATAATAAATTCTGGTTGTTGTCATTTAATATCTGGAACTGTTATAAATAATATTCTTATTCTTGATACTGTGTTGGTTTATGGGACTACAACTGGCCATTACTAAACAAGGACACTGCCTTTGCCTGCAAATTGGAGGGATGATGTCTGGGACACATTTCACATCCACTTAACAAAGGGCAACAGGAAATCAGCTAGGTTACCCAATCTGTAAACTTTTTATAATTAAACCCTTGAAAAAAAAGTGTTTTGTCTGTTTCTTACTGAAAAAAATACAGTTTACTACGTGTTTAAAATAAATTATTATTATTATTATTATTATTATAAAAATGATTCATGCCTTGGCTCTGAAATGACACACTAATCACTGTGATTCTTTAAATTGCCTCTTTTTCCACATTTTTATCGACTGCACTATCAATATTTTGGAATAATTTGGATCAAAGTTTTAAAAAAACGTATTATATTTTTAAATTTTTTTAAAATGTGTTTTCTGCCTCATTTATTTTATTTCAGTACTGTATCATCTTTAATTGTTCATTTTGTGTAAAGTACTTTTGTCACTTGTCATTTGTTTTATTACTATCATATTATAATTATCATTATAAATTGTACACACGTTTATGTTTGATATCATTCACACATTGCTGTTTGGCTCTCTGACCCCTGAATGCTTCTGCCATCACAACCTGACACTGGACGTGAAGGCAAGGTTATTGTATGCGCAGGTTTAAATTCCAGAGAGGCCAGTAGAGGTGCAGCAGAATCTGAGGGCAAGAGGAGGAAGCCCTTTCTCACCGAGTCACACACCCACGCACGCACGCACGCACGCACGCACGCACGCACGCACACACGCACGTGCACACCCACACCCACACCCACGCAAGCGCGCACACACGCGCACACACACAAACGAGATGTTTTCCACATCCCGGGGCTATTTGTAAGTCTATTCTGGCTCCTGGAAAGGGGAAGTGAATGTTGGCTGGACGTGTGGAACGTAGACGGGGACTTTGGATGATGTAGCCCTGCCGTACAGTAGCTGGAGGTGATGACTGGGGTAAAACAGACGTGTTACTGTTTTTGTTTGGTTACAAGGATTATGAATGTATAAAAGTGGGATGGTTATTTTCATGTTTAAGATTATGTACTTAGAAACATTCACAATGCACAAGTAAAGCTTTGACCTTGTGTCCAGGGTGGGACAAGTACTTCGATCCTTACTGCATTCAAATTCATACTAACTAAATACTATACTAAAGGTACAGAGGTTTTGACAGCAAAATGTACTTAAAGTATAGTAAAGTAAAAGTAGTGGTTCTGTCACTGATATACTACTATATATTATATTATAGATAGTATATAGATCATTTCAATTGATTTTAACTACTTTATATACAGTTACAGGTAGTGGTTCCCAAACCTATTTGTCCAGCCCCAGGTTATATTTAAATGAAACAATAAGTTTGAAGTAGCATAAAAAGGAAATAAAGATGAATTAAGTAAAGTACACTGTACTTAACAGTACTTGAGTAAATGTACTTTGTTGCATTCCATGTGTTTAAATAGGAACAAGTAAAAATCCCCTGCCACTATTGTACTGGTTACTTATAGTAAGGAGAAGGGACATGTTCGTATGACAAAACTGAAAGTGCCAGCAGAAATGAGAGAACTTCACAGCCACACAAGCACATCCAGTATCAATTCAAAGCAGCAAACCATAGTAAAAACATTTTCTAAATACAAAACAAACTCTCTCACACACACACACACACACACACACACACACACACACACACACACACACACACACACACAGACACAGACACAGACACACACCACACCACAAATTCCATGGCATATTCTGCAAAGTGTGATCTGAGTCATTTACCACACAGTATCTCCCCATACACTCTGTACGAGTCCAATACTAATATTTTCCTATATAACTCTGCTGCACTTTGCACATACAATAAGAAAGCAGTAGCAGTGCAGAAATGACAATAGACAAATAAATTTGTTAATGGTTTAAAATGCAATTAATGTTTCATCCGTTTAATATTAATACAGGTTACAATTAGCTTTGAAACTTGGAGGGTTGACTAGACACAACAAATAACTTCTGGAGATGCTCCATACTCTTGATTGCAAACCACTCCACTTCCGTTCAACTGATGTCTACAGTGATTGTGGTTTGAGTGCTTTATGTTACAGTGTGGTCTGTCTAAAACTACTGGCCCTAGAAGTAGAAATTGGAAACTTAAGTGCCCTTCCAGTTGTCTTGGGGGCTATCCCGGACCAAGGACGGTATTATCAGTGGTTGGCCTCATTGGAACGAGAAACAACTGGGCATCAGCGGCCTGGCATCACCACATAATACCCACCACAGACAGAATGTGGAAGATAGACTGTGTGAAAATGACTGAAGTCAGAAACAGCTAAGGAATGTGAAGGAGACAAAAGACAGAAAATGTGGCAATCATTCCTCAACTCTGTGTCTCTGACCTTATTGTGTCCCAGTGCCAACACATATCCGATCTCAAGCACACCAGACAAACGCAGTTGACCCCATCTTTCTTTTGGCTCTAACTGAATGAACGGAAACGGCAAATCTTGGCTCAAGAACTATACAATGAGGAAGCCATCTTGGTAGCGCAACTAGGCCCATTTTGGCTGAAACTCGAGCAGAGGCGAAACGTAGCTCAGTTTCTGAGCCAAGAGGGGAAGGAAAGAGGAAGACACTGTAGCTCGAACGCTATGAAAGATGGAAGGCATTTTGGCTCAGAAAGCAGGGAAGGAAGAGAGGAGGGTGACATCGGTGACCTAGAGTGAACTCTGCCACCCCAATGAATCACAAATCACCTTGGAAAACACAATGCTTAATACCTTGTGGCCTGCGATAGTATACACAGCTGCAAAATTAATTTTTCCCCTTTGTTGATGCCAGACACATTATATAAATAGCTTGAGACTATAAAATGTATGTACAGTACAGAGAGGGCATATATGCTCACTAGATAATTTCTGTATCTTCAATCCTTCAGCCAGTCTCCTAAAGTCTGAGTTAGCCAGATTAAGCGAATATTTTCAGTACAAATTTAAGTACAAAATTTGCCCTTTCTTTTACCAACTATCCACTGAAACACAGTGCAATAGACAAACTCCGACTACAATAGCCTCATATTAGCTTCAGGCTGAACTATAGAACACATTTTTGTGTGTGATGTTTGTATTATTTTGAAATACACTTGTCAAAAAATGTGTACTTAAAATTTGATTGAGAAACAGCCACTGCCTCAGAAATGAACCACCTACATTACTTTGCTATAGGCTTCAGTGACTCAACCTGTAATTGTTATGCATACATTTAACCACCAGGGGTCACTGTAACCTTTTTATGCACTTTGAGTTTTTGAGGTCCAACTCACTTCAGCATGTGACCAGAAGGTGTCACCAAAGGCTCATTTATAATCAAACAGTCTCCTATCCATCATAACATAAATGCAATCTATACATAGTTAATACATAATATATGTATTAACTGTTCTTTAACAGAAAAGACAGATTTTTCTTCTAGAGCAGGAATGCTGATCACTGCTAGTTTTTTTTGCTGTAATGTTTCATATTCTGGTGATTTTTGCATGGACCTGACTTCATCACCCATGCTCTGTTCATTACACGTGTTATTATTCTATTACGCCAACAGGGGTCGCTCTCTAACAACTAATAAATTATTAGGTTGCTGTTTGGTGAGAGACTATGTCTGTAGTTCATCGTCCACTGGGTCAAATCAGTGTTATCGCCACAATAACTGTTTTACCATAATACACAAGGCTGCTAGTGTAGTAAAAAGGAGTATATTAAAACAGGTTACATATCAGAGTGAGAAAACAATCTACATACAAGCATTTAGTTATACAAAAAGAGAAAAATGTGTGACTTACAGAGCGCAGATGGGGTAGGAACCTCTCTATGTCATTCATGTCTATGCCATCATCTTCCTCAAACTTGTTTTTGTTCATCCTGAAAGAGAGGACGCATCAGAGAGAGAGAGAGAATCAACAGACTGTAACCATCAGGGATCAAAAAGTGATAGGGGACAGTTCTAAAGACATAACTGAGACAATATGGGATAATCAAAGCAATACTGAGACAGGCAGCACCAGTAGAACCACATACTGTAGATAAAACCTAAGATCCAAAGCCCAGAACTTACCCCTCTCTGTCAATGTGTGGCAGGTGCTTTGGCGTTCCTCTGAGGTGTTTCCTGTGGAAATGGCTGAAGTCCAGCTTCTCTGGCTGCACGTCCCAACCTGCACCTCTATAACCAAGAGACAAAAAGACAGATTTAAGGTTAGAGACAGCTGAAAAACAAGAAAAGACAGCATCCGATCATCATAATCATCTTGGTCATCTTGTATTACATCAGAGAGCAGGTAATGGAGTGTCTGAGCAGTGCTAGATAACCATCTATCATGGAATTTGTTCTTGTTACTCATTTGCTTTAAATTACATCAAACACAGGTCAGGTCTGTGGTGAGGTGTAGGGGGACAGCTACATTTAATAAAAAGGATCTATCAATCACTGACCACATGATGCTACAATAGACTTGTGTCACCACTAGATGAGGCTGGTGGACAAGATTGACTTTATTCACTTCGATACAAAAACTGCATAAAATACATATAAAATGTTTGTTCTTTCCAAAAAATAAATAACTTGAGAGGCACAAAAGCTTTGACAAACAGAACAAACATTTTTTAGCAAGCTTCAGAGCTGTATTGTGGTATTTTAACAATAGGTGTTATTCTACTGATTATATGTTGAATTGCTCCTAAAAAAGACAATATTACATCCATTTGGCTTACACCTTTGTCCACAGACAATGTTTATTTGACCTGTCCCATACTGTAAGACTACAATGTATGGCTGACCTACCAACTCTACCAAAACTGAACCAACAGATAACAATTTCTTTTTGAGGCCCTGAGCCATAGCAAAACTTTCAATTGTAAGGCTTTAAATAGAAGGGCATAAACATTTCCTAATTAAAGTCATCAATGTCCTTTTTCATTCAAGATTCAATCCATGCTACTCTTCACCTCTGTGGGCACGCAGGGAGAGTTGCTTACATCATCCTACTGTGCCGGCTCCTTCGCTCTGTGCTCAGACGTGCCAACGTGGCCGGAACTGAAGCTGCTGTGCAGCTGTTACCATGGCAACCTGTTCCTCCCTCCACTGTAACTGATTTATGTCTCACTTGTTTCCTTTCCTTCTCCTCTAACTTTAGATAGATATGTAGCTCTTGTTTGAAAGATCCTTTAGTCATACAGATGATACTAGAACTAGATTTCAAACGCTGAGGCTCAATGTTTACAGAGGAAGCAGACGAGCCTCCATTAGCTAGATATAATATAAATGTGGCTGTTGGCAGAAAAGACATAACAAAACAGTTCTCATCATCAGCACAAAATCACTATTTAGCAGTGCAGCTTCTTGATTAATTTAAAATTCATCTTGGCTGTCATGTGATGATCCTAATTGTATTTCATGTTAATATCTGTTCCTTTGATACCCACAATAAAGGCCAGCAATTATCTAGGTCTTTAAAATTAAAGATGGGAAACATGGTTTCGTGTTAATGAGGCTAAACCAAATTAGAAATTTGGACAGCTGACATCAAATTAACAAACAGAACTACAGATGAGCAAGGTTCGTCAGGTTGAGCAGGCTGAAACGAAGTCAAAGACGGTGAGAAGAGCGACTGAAAGAAATAGGACAGCAAGGCACCTACCCGTGTGAGTCCATTGTGTTTGCTGCCCATATATCTGTCCCCAGGATGTCAAAGGAGCCATCTCTGTTCCCGTTCTAGACAGCACACAAGGAAAAGGAAAGTATGTTAGTATGTTTCAGTATGACTACAAAGCTTTTAAACTTTTAAACTGCTATTCTTAAAAAGTGGATTACTTTTTAATTAAAATAAGTAAGTAGGCTTCTTTCCTGCCTGCCTGTGTGTGTCTGTATCTGCTTGTCTCTCGCTCCCTTGACACAACTGACAAACATGTGGAATAATGACGTGTTTTAATCACAGATATATTATAGATAGTATATCTATATTTGGGCCAATTCCCCATCTGGGTCTCCTAACACCCCTACATTACTG
The DNA here is from genome assembly GCF_905237075.1 of Dicentrarchus labrax. Taxonomy (NCBI): domain Eukaryota; kingdom Metazoa; phylum Chordata; class Actinopteri; family Moronidae; genus Dicentrarchus; species Dicentrarchus labrax. The sequence goes on from NW_026136710.1 coordinate 8,948,710, forward strand.
TACATTTTCTAATCCTTGTATGTTCCTGGTGTCTTCATCTGCTACATATAAGTTTGTGGTCTGTCATATGTGTATGAATATACATTTACAACCTCTGTGTCAAAACAAGCATCAAATCTATTATCCATGTTATTATTAGTCATGCTAATGATGTTGACCTTCTTGACACGCTGGAATGGCAATATTGTTGCTATGGCATATATGAATATCTGACTATACCACACGCCCATTCTGTTTAAGGAAAGAACATTAACCAGAAATGTCAATTAAAACTGGCTGGAGGGGGGCTTTAAAGGTCCAGTGTGTTACATTTAGGAGGATCTATTGGCAGAAATTCAATATAATATACATAAGTATCCATTATTTCCATTAGTGTATAATCACTTGAATGAATCACAAAAGAATCGTTGGGTTTTCATTACCTTAAAATTAGTGATTTTTATATACAGAGAAAGCTGTGTTCCATGCCATGTTCAACAGCAATGTTTCTACAATAGCCCAGAATGGACAAACCAAACAATGGCTCTAGAATGGATCTAGATTTTCCCTGTGGTTTATCCTACATGCTTGGTTGATGCGAGGAGTTTCCGTTGTTTGCAATCTGCAACTTCATTGCTAGATGCCACTAAATCCTACACACTGATCCTTTAACGAGGGTGAAGATTTGGTTTGTGGTGACATGCTGTGGTGCTTGTGGACAAGATGACTAAAGACTCCCAAGGGAACAATACAATGAGCATGGTTAAAAGTCAAGTGCCAGATGTAGCCAAATCGGTCCCTCAAAGTCTCTCCAAGACGTTTCCTTTCATTTCTTTCAGAGGTGATCAAGACAGCAGATAAACATACACACAAACAGACACACAGATTTATCTGTACCTTTGCAGGGCCTTTGAACTGGTTGTTTCTGCCCCTGCTGCCGGAGCGTGAGCCGGATCCTGGTCTAGACCCTGAGCTGGGCCTGGAACCTGTACTGCCGTTACTGCTGTGTTCCCATTCGTCCTGCAGAGTTCAGAGAGGGGATGGAGGAAAAGGACTGAGTAATGAGTACTGTTTTATTCAAAATTCTGTGCGTTTTATTTTCTGTCATAGTGTCTGTCCTCTGTGTCCCCCTGAAACCATAGCTACAATAAAATAAGTCTCCCAACACTTTTTATGTTTCAGTAAAACTGGATGGTCCAAATTAAAGCTGACTGCAGCTTGGCAGAAGTGTGTGTCCATGATGTTTATCTCTAACATAAGCTGATAATAATAATAATGTTACATGTATTTTAACGTGTGTTAAAACGTCTTGTTGTCTTATGTCTGTAACTTTTAACCACCCCTACACTGGTTTCAGAACATCTTGCCAAGGCACTGTTGCAGCTGAAACTTGGTGCCAGTTGGCTAACACTAGCACATTTACAGAAGTGTTGATGAATTTGTCCTTATAAATAAATGACAATGACATGAGCTGGTTGATCTGCTCTTTTGTCAGTGGAGGCTAGTGTGCCATTTCTTCTGCTTTCACACGTTTTGCGTTAGGAGGTTAAACAACATCCTGTATTGTATTTTATTGCTAAACACAAAGCTCTTAATGCAATGCACTTGGTTAGTACAATAATTCAGAGCATAGCTGTTCAGAGCTGAGATGATGGCGCCCATCAGCACAAGTTTGTTCCTGTTATTGCGGGATTGATGACTGTTGTTGGTCATTTCAGACTTTTACTAAATACTGCGTGGGAACACACACCTCAAGGGTCGACGAAACTCTAGTTTCACTGCCAAATCTGGGATGTTATACTGCCAGGAGTTAAATGTTAAAATAAATAAATAAATAGATGGATAAATAGATGGGTGGGTAGACAGAAAGCAGCACTGAAAATGAATTGATATAAATTCACGTCTCTCTCTTTAACTATTCGGGATCACTCTGCTCTCTTTGAACCTCTCACCCATGCCGTTTCTCCCTCACCAGTCACTTCCTGATGAATCTGATGAATTACCAATGAACCTCTGATGAGCAATACTACTCTAAATCACTGCAGACTGTGCAGTCAGAACAGAGCAACACACACACACACACACACACACACACACACACACACACACACACACACACACACACACACACACACACACACACAACACACACACACACACACACACACACACACACACACACACACACACACACACACACACACACACACACACACACACACACACACACACACACACACACACATATATATTTAGCAGACTAACTGACTGATAATTCTTTTAGGATTATTCAATTACTGGCTCCAGCCTCACAGTATCCCATGTCCGTCATTAAGATCATACTTTATCAGCAGCAACCACAAGCAAGCAGACAATTATGAATGGCTGGTGTTGCAGTCTTTTCTAATCATACACTTGAGCAGCTGATGGAGAGGTAAAGACTAATCCGAACATACAGACCTGAGAGCAGAGCAAACCTACGCTTTAATGGATGTGATGCTTCGGTGACCAGAGGTTCTATATGAGCACAGAAGACAACATACAACATGGATGTGGCTGTAGAATCAGGGCTTTAGTGGAGGGTAAATGCACGTCAACGCTTCTGAAATATTGTTCACATTTACTTTTTATGGGGGTGAAACGAGACCCTACTCTCAGTTTCTACAGAACACCAACCACCACCAACTTGTGTGATGCTCATTTAAACCAATAAACCCTAGACTGGAGACACTGTCATGGATCAGATGAATGAATTAGACTTCAGAGGAACAACGTATGACATTTTCTGAAACGTGCTGCATCAAATAGTATCTGTCGAACACAAAACCAGGAAGTAACTAGGCAGCAATGAGCACTTTAGTGTCATTTGTGTTGTTTTAACAGGCCCACTTTATCTACCATTGAAGTTCCAAATGTTGTAAATTTAGAATAGTTGTAATTATACACTGAATGTCAGATTTTGCACCCAGTCCAATTTTTTAAAATAGAGCCTTATTACATCCTCAGAAAGTAAGGAGACAGAAATAGACAAATTCAACAGTGGAGATTGCAAAGAGGCATATGGAGAAAGGTGCAAGTGATTTAAGGTTTAAAGGAAAAGAGGGAGAGGAGGAAAATAGATAAAAACTGATTTTATAAACAACTCGGAAGAATGGTCATGGAAGGAAACAAATTCTGAGAAGGCAGAAAACCTGTTGACCTGTAATTTAAAACTTGTTATAAAGTTTTTTTGATACAGGGACTAACACTATAAAACATTATTAAACATATACTTTAACAATGAATTCCCCAGTAGTCCCTTTTTTATTTTGTCCAAACACTACTGTATAATAAAGGCCGTAAAGACTGTACTTGATTGGGGATTGTTTTTTGAGATAGAGACGGATAGGATTTGTATTCATCACAGTCCTTGTGAAGGAAGGTAGGGTACATTTTACCACCAACATTTTTATTGCCACTTCAACCCTTCAGGGAACTAGAGAGTAAATTATTATACAATTCATTAATCAAGGTGTTAAGCTGTGATAAAAGCACAATGGTGACATCCACACTTACTGGCTTGAATGAGCCTCTCCCCCGTGAAGACGTCCAGCTGCCATCTTTCTTGTTGTTACAGTCATCTGTCCACTGGAGGAGAGAAATCGGGGTAATAATAAGTGTAAACAAACCTAAAAGTAAAGTAAAAGTAACACACACAGTGGACAAACTACCTCAGCAGCATGAGCAGCATGTTGCAGAAAACAGGACAGTTGTATGGCCAGCTGCAGGGTTGGTGGACCTCCATATTTATCTATGTCTACATACACATCACAACAATAGGGGCAACTGTTCTGATGCAGGCTGTAGGCTGCCAGCATGTCAGAGAGACCACCAGAACCTGTACTAAGCATAACCACTGCTGCTAACAGATATGGGACTAATGAGAGCATTTTATCCATTTAAGTAATAAGGCTCTGACCTGGGGCACCTTGCCACCATTGTCCAAGTCCAAGTCTCCATCTGCCTTGTCTCCCAGAAGCCCCTGCACCTGGTACTCCAGCACATAGCTGTCGATGAAGCGCTCCAGCTCTTCTATCTCCTGTGAGCGCGTGCTCCCAGCCTCAGATGATGCAGATGCCACCGACGAGTTCTCCATGACAACCAGCGCTGTGATGGGTGGAAGGGGAGGAGGGGAAGGGAGGAAGGAAAGTGACCTGTGCACAGAGGAAGAAAAAGATAGAGAGAGGAGTGAGATAAAAATTCAACATGACTAGTAGCATTCATCTCCTGTGGCTAGAACTTTTATGGTTTATGTTTACAATAGGACCTCCAGCATCAACACTACAAAGACATGACTGTCAAACAGACATAAGGTGAGATAAAGTCCTAGAGGAGTGGATAGATTAGGTTATTTTCATTTCTTGTTGCCAAAACAGTTATGGCAGCAAAAAAAAATTATAATTTTTTTTTTTAAAAAAAAAAATAAAAAAAAAAATATTTAACCACAACCTGTTGAGTAGAGTACCAGTAAAGCTGTAACAATTAGTCATTTTATCTATATGTTGACTGACAAAAAACATGTATCTGCAACTATGATGATAATCATTTTAATACTTTTACTAGCAAAAATGCCAAACACTCTCTAGTTCCAGCTTTTTAAAATGATTATATGCTTTTGTTTGTCATACATGAAAGTAAACTGAATATCTTTGGGTTTTGGACAGTTGGGCTGCTAGAAATTTGAACAGAAATTTTTTCACTATCATTTTAATAGACAACATTATGAATCGATAAAGAGAATGAACATTACTTGCAAGTACCAGCAATAACAAGAGGCATTTCTCTCACCTCTGCCCCCCTCAACTTCCCAACACTCAAAGGAGGCACATAACCTCACCGCTGTCAACAAACGTCCATATAGCAACTACTTGCTTCAAAAAGTGTCCAACAGCAGGTACAGGTTGTGTTTTCACTCAGATTAAATCAAATCCATCTTTTGAAAAAAAAAAAAAAAAACCCAACTCTGACTCATCTGTTAATTTCTGTCAAAACTCCTTCTGGTGTCACCATTCATACACCTCTCCACATCTATTTCCCTCTTTGTTTGTCCACATCTTACCCACTGTCTCTCTCTCCTGTCAGTGTTGTGTGTGTGATCACCTGACCCCTGGCCAACAGGGAAGCCGCTTCCTGCCTGTCTGTCTATTGCCACTAAGCTCCTTTACATCATGGCTTGATCACCAGCCATGCAAAGAGGATTTATGGCCCTGGAGCACGCAGAATGGTATCTGCTGAGCCCTGGGGACTCGCTGGGGAGCCCGGTGCATATGCAGCCAACAAGTCAGCCACACAAAGTTTAAACCCTTTGTTTTGGTTTTGACCACTAATGCCACAGTAGCAGGGGGGAGTGCAATATCCTAAAGACTCTATTTTGTCTATTTGTAACAGGTCAGATCTCACTTACTGCTGCTGAGATCACACCAACTACTTCAACAGGACAAAACAAAAACATCTTTACACACCTTTTTGCGTACCAATAACAATAAAAACATATTTACAACTACTGAGTTAAATTTAGTACCAAGAGCGAAATGCTCCATTGGAAGATCAGATCAGACCTTAGGGTCAGCCACAGGACAGCACCCCTGTTGAGCAAGAGACTGAAATCTCAATCAGTCTCTTGTTCAAGGACACTTGAGCACATCAGAATCTCTCTACTCGTCACTACTCGGCTGCTTCTCCTTGTGTACAGTAATGACTATTGCTTTAATCGCTGCATACTATGTGGCAGGGTCAACATGTCCTAATCTGACCTACTGTAGTGACAGTAGTATAATCCTTACGTTTCAACAGTATAATCCATCTATCCATTGATGCCGGGGCTTTGATTAGCCTCGTGATTTGCAGTTAGTGTACAACTTAAGCATAGGTACCTTGAAGACATATTTTACCTTCAGACTTTACCGTCTCCCATTTTGGACTGATTAATTACTTATTCCCGGTGTTATTAAGACTCGAGATGCTTTCAGACAATTCAAATTGCATTTGAGTATCCATGGTCATTTGAGAGACACAAGACAACTTCACATTGAACTACTGCCCCAGTTTTTGCGTCCTATTCCTGTTAGATCGTGTGCTGCCCCAAAATCAGACCATTTATGTCGCAACAGCAACGTCTGCCCCAGCTCAGCTCAAAACGAAAGAAAATCTTGTCAAATTATTCAAGTCAGGCCACTCTCCAGTTCGTCAAGCCTGGTTATCAGATTGAAGCTGCCACTTCATTTCACTTCATTCATTTATTTGACTTGCTGAACAAATCAGAGATGTGGGCAGCGATTCAGAGGTCCAGAACCAGCACTAACAGCCTCCTGACACAAATGTGTACACTTGGCAGACAAACATCCACAAACGTTCACATGGGCAAACTTTATAACTCAAGCATCTATTTTCAGTTGACCATGCACTGTAACACTGTGCAGTGTCTTACTTTATTTAACCATACTTTACATATACACTAAGTTACCAGTTTATGAAGTATTCCTGTACAATGTAATGCAATAGCCCTGCACTACCTCTTATCTTAACAAGGGCGATAGTATTGATTTTTTTCAGGTGATGATTACAAGAGCATTGACACAGTTTGAATGAATGGAGAAGCTTTCAATAGTCTGGATGTTTGCAACACACTGATAAATATTGGTTGTGGCTGCAGCTCATTCAGATGTCCTATGCTCGTCCTTGACATGTAGTATAGAATTACTGCCTGAAGGGAAACTGCTGCCAATAGCCATTGACCCGTCCATTAATGCAACTCTCATCTACTTCTCCCTCCTTTTGTCTTAGTATCTGTATTTTCTTTTTTTAGCCTCTGTGTGACAATTTCATAGTAATTAATGTGCAGCACCAACAAATCACAAGGCCTGTGCGTGCATTAAAGTCACCCTAAATAACATCATTGTCAATATCCAAAGTAAACACTGGTTCTGTATCATAGATCTGACCCAAAGTCCTTTCTATCCTGCAGTGTTTCCTAACATTGTGTGGTAGTTATATTTGCTTTGCTTTCAGTTCAATAACGTCAACAGCAATGTTCCTCTGGTATAGGAGAAACAAATTATCAGTTTGATGTTCCAGGCATGTGAGAGTCAACAAACCAAACAACCATCATCCCTGTAGGGTGCAAGAGAGGCTGGGGGTGGGACTAAAGAAAGGATTTTATCTCACCCAGACAAAGAAAAGGCTACTGTATTAAACATAGATGAGAAAAACACAAATAAAGACAGCAGGCTGTTGGCCCTTCTGACTACAAAGAGACACTGACTCTGCAAGGTCAGGAGCACAAATAGCATCGCAAGGCATCTCACATTTACCACACACGCACGCACGCACGCACGCACGCACGCACGCACGCACACATTAAGACAAAGCAATGATATGGACTCTCACGTTACATGATACAGATGCAAATGATGACGGAAATCATGAACATTCATATGAACTGTTTGCATTTTAACTTTGTAGAAATGATCCCTCAGCCTTTACCTACACGCTCCAACACAAAGAGAGGATGAGTTAGGGCTGCAAGTACATTTTTATTATTGATTAATCTCTTATTATTATTATATCAATTCAAGGAAATGTGCTTCAATTCTACACAACAAAGCCTGTTTACACATGTTGTGGGGTACTACAGCACATTTAAGAAATTTAAGAAAGCCCCGTAACTTGAGGCAGCGTCAGTTGGGGCTGAAGACTACAAGTCTGAAAATGAAAAAAATCTGGGGGTGTTCAGTTAGAAAGCAGACCATGTAGGCCATTCATCTCTGCTTTAGGCTAGAGTTATCATGACGTCGCTCATTGGTTTGTGGAATACCGTTTTGAAGCCTCGACTTTGGTCTTATGGCCATCGCTATGTCGGCTTTTCCGAGCCAGTGGCTGCCACATACTGCCAGTTGAGCTGCACTCATTGGCTGCACAGTTTCAACTCGTCCGTAGCAGGAAACAACGGCGGCTCGCCTGGTCACACGCGTTCTTGTATTAGAGATAAACGGTACATTCAAATATTTTATAAAATACAGGAGCTGGAAACAGTGAATGTTTGGCATTTTAGCCTAAATAATTACTTAAGCGTTTAATCAACGAAAGCCTAAAACAAATTGTGGAGTGCAGACCAAGAAAGATAAAGAGACTCGGTCATTGAGATAAGTGAGTATATCTAATGAAGCAATTTGTTGCAGTGGTGTGAACATTTTTATGACCATCTGTGGTTAGTAGCACTGGCCTTTGTCTGTCTGTCCCACTCTCCTTTCCCTTCTCTGACTACATCTTTCAGACCCCCTTCCCACACACCCCTACTCCTCCCCTGCTCCTTCCTGTCTCCACCCTTTTCGCTCTCTCTGCCTCAATTCTACCGGCTGTCCTAACAAAGGACTGCCTGCCACACTATCCTGGCCACACTTTTAGCTTTACTGTTCTACTATAGCTGAAAAACCGGCATATCAGAGTCCAACACCTTATTAACATCAAAGTTGACTTCAACTAATACAGTCTAATACAACAGTTCTGCAGTAAATGGTTCAAAATGGTTTTGTTTAAACTGTTTTAAAACTATATGACTAAAAAAAATAATAGAAACACTTCAAACACAGTATAATTCAACAGCACTACAACTGTAGCAGCCAAAATGACCATAAAATTGAATCAACACCTCTTTCAAACTCAGACTTCAGACTTAATGAAGGTAGAATTTACTAAAGGACTGTTGAATTAGACTACATTAGTTTTAGTGTACCTAATAAACTGGAGTGTATGTGAGCCGCTGTGGGTTTCTAGAAATGTGAGCAGTGATTCAGAGGTCTGGAAACCAGGCTAAGAATATACAGAGTAGTTTATTGAGTCAACTGAATGGTGCACTCAAACTACATGCTTGGAAACCGGTGACAGACAGTGACCCTACAGGCCAGCAGAGAAAGATCAAGACTGCAAAATGCAAAGCAGCATGTACTACAGTATTATGAAGCTGAAGACTGTGCCCAAAGCCCAGCACCATCCAGGCAGATACTAAAACTGGCCAGACAGACACAGCATGGCACTGGACAGCACACTGTTTCTTTGTTTCAGAGGCACAAATGCCAGTTGACACCATCCGAACTTCATAATATATTGTGCCTTCCTGCTAAGATAATCTATACATCTGACACAGTCTGATGCATGCATGCAAAGGGAAAAATAGCTTTCAAAAAATGCTGTTATCTTCATTTATACTCTGGATAATGTAAAAGAAGTGCCTGCACATACTCACTTAGGTAGTTCAGAAGGCATGCAAAGGTGAATGGTGTTAGAGCAAGGTATGGTATAGCAACATCCAGAACTTTTCTTAAACTACCTCATTTACTTTTTTCTCTCTCTCTCTCTCTCTCTCTCTCTCTCTCTCTGAATAGACTCCTTACAAATCATACTGGCTGATTCATGGCATAGTAAAATAACACAACACAGATCATAAACAAAGTAAAACAAGCTCTGAGCCATCAGCGAATTGCAGCCTTTGATATGGTTACACAACAACCAAACAGTAAGAACCATAATCTACACAACCCAAACAGAGCAGAACATGAGCTCCAGTCTCCCAAGTTGGGAGTCGTAGTCAGTGTTCTCACCGCATGCAGCGAGAGCTGCTAATACGTCTAATCTGGTCTACTACTGACTGGCTTAACAAACTCACACTTGGGTTTAAATACAATTTGGAGTAATCTATTTTTGAGAGCAAGATAGTGGCATGGTCTCTTTGAGTCTTATCATTCAGTTTACATGCTAGCATATGTGAGTATGTGTGTTAGCAAATAAGTTAGATTGAGCAACAAACAGATTTTGCTGCACAACTCTAATCTTTTGCAAACGGCAAAACGTCAGACTTGTTGCAACTTTGTATATCTAATGCGCATATTGATGCAAGAAAGTGGCACTGCAGAGAAACGTTATCCATCCAAAGTCCTTTGGAGTATACTCCCCCAGTACTACACTACTGAACATGTAGTACGAGTATGTGACACATTTAATTAGATTTGGACAAGATTTGTATAGCTGCTCTTCTTCCGTAGAATGAATAAAATGCAATTTTTAAACAAGTGGTGCTCCTACAAAATGTTGCTGAAGCAGTGGCAAAGTTTTCAACTCAAAGTGTTTCTGTTCACATTGCTGCTGCTCCTTCTTGCTGTCCTTCTCACTTGCAAGGCGGTGGATAAATATCAGACTTTATGTAGCCAGTACCGATCAACTAATTAAAAAGAACTCCTTAATTGACTCCGATCCTATTCAGCATGAAGTCTCAGGACATCCAGAGTGTCATTGTACGGTGCAAGGGGTGTGGCTGCATGGACCTGAAATCAAAAGCATCTCTTTATCCACAACATCAGAAGCTAATCGTAGAAATCAACTGCTGCACTTGCATGGAGAAAATCAGGCAGTATACATGAAAAATGTCACTGAAATAAATGCAAAAACACATAAAACCTCCTCTGCTGATAGAACAATAGTAGCTGTAAATGAGAATATGGCGTTTACAGAAAGTTGTAACAGGTACAATATGTGTTCGTAGAGCTAAAATTACAAACCACCTTGAAAGGAGTTTGCCGCGATTCCCACCTCCAATTCAGTGAAACAAGCTGCTGTGAGTAAATGTGTTTACTCATACAGTGTGAACTGAATGGCCTGAAACTAAATGAACAGAACAGTAGAAGATAGCCTTCACATACCACAAAGGGGGGTCCAAGGGTATGTGTATGTGTATGTGTGTGCGTACACTTAAAACAATAGACCCATTGTCCCTCTATGCCCCTGTAGTGACCTAATGGGAGAGGATCGGGCCTGTGCAGTACTGTGAAACTGTTTGGACAATGAACTAACAATGCTATTCTGTCCAGATCCACACACACAAATGATCAAGTGAGGGTGTGTAATTCAGCTTCACAACATGTATGGAGTGCAGGTAAGTTCTGAGCCCTCAGAGCTGAATGGCAACGAAAGTGAAAAGAGAGGCAACAAAGGTTAGCAACAGAGCTGTGGTCATTACTGGTTAGGGTTGAACACATGAGATGATGACAAAACAACAGAGAACAAAAGGTCGGCCATAGAAAGACCACAACTGTGACAATAGTCCTGCAATTACTTGTTTCCAAAAGATAGAGGCTATGTAATTTGCTAGAGAACTACTCTGCATTCCTGCACTAAGCTAAAGGCCTTATGTTCTCAACCATCACCTGATATTTCTCCTCTCACAAAGCTATCGTATGCTTTTCCTCAATCGCAACCCATGTGATCCCCCCTTTTCTCTTTTCCCACTCACTCATCCATACACTTCGGGCACCGTAATGAGCAGCCGTTCCCACTGAAAAGAGGATACATTTCTGCTACGCAGGCTGAGTCAGGGTGTTCCAGTTTTCTGCAGGCTACTCCCACTCTCTCCATAACATGCAGCTGTGTTCACTCCTCCTCCACATTCTTCAAAACACTGCATGCGTAGAACTGGGCATGCGTGTCAAAGCCCAAAACACTAACCCATGAGGGACAGAAGAGTTGCATGCTGCTACTCAAATCTTTTATTTCCTGTCAATGTTTGATCTCTGAGCAGTAAGTGCAGAGTTCACAGCTTCATTCATTCATCAATTAATCCCATCAATACAGCACTCATGTGCTGGGACTGCAGATCACTGGGGCGATGACACTGCACTGACTCCGCTTAGATGGTCCAAATTAGCTGAATTTCAGGCCAAGTTTAAACATCAGCAATACTAATTCTTCTATTACTGTGACAAGGTCATCGTTGTTTTTTGTATCTCATGGCTCAACAGTTAACTTCAAAGAGTAAATCGGACTCTTTGCTATGATGTATTTAGAAGAGGTCCTAAAAAATGAAAGCTACATGATAAGGGTGCACCAACAATTGATCAAGTACCTGCTATTTCACAGATTAGATCATATATTAGATCAGTTTAATGGGAGAGGATGTTAACAGAATGCTACTTTCATTTTACATACCACCTTTGTCATGAGGTGATTAAGCTGTTTAGTCACCGAGCACACATCAACATGTAAGGTTTGGGTAAAACCTGATTCATTTATACATGGATCAGTCGTATATGATGTGCATCCGCGAGAGCGATCTATACAAGTCAATACAAAGTCAGAATAAAATGCAATAAATACAATACAAACTGGCGATCTAAGAATTGTGAATCTGAATAAGACACAGAACATCTTAATGTGCATGCCAAATATTTCCTGACTGTAACAATACCTCATGCCACTGTCACAACATGATGCAACATGTATGCAACATTAGCAGGGTCAATCACCTACAGTGCTTTACTCTGTGTTAATAAGTATTAGTTAATGGAACAACCTCACAAGTGTAAACATCTTATCTAGATTTCTAGATTGGTCAGCTGTTGCCTCTTCAGCAGTGTCACCAGATGGGTACATGTTTAGTGGCTTCTTTCACACTTACATCCTTACATACACTTTTATCCATGCCCTAAAATGTCCTACAAGCACAGGCCCCTCTTTCAAGCACTGGCACTTTTTCAGTTACAAACAGTCATTCTCCATCTCCACGATGGCCAAGTATGTCTTGGCCCACGCGCGACCAAAATAGGAATATGATTACATTCCATCTACTGACATTTAATTCAGAAATAATAGATTTTTAAAAATTATTTTCTACACATTTGACAGCGTCCTGTTCATAAAAAGGTAAGTGAGTTAACAAATAACTTCATCAGTCTGGGTAGACTTTATATTCTAGGCACTTAGCCAAGTTAAATGACAATACAATGAATACAGGGCTCAGGATGAGACACTGGCTGAACCTGACTTGCAACTAGGCAGACTGATGAATTAACATGTGCCTCTACTTGAGTCAGGCGGTGAGCTTGGGAAGGGATCATACGCTGTGAATTAATCAAAAGGAACACATTTTCCTCTCAGCAGGACTGGATAAATTGGATTATCAATTCATTAATCCATTCTCCACCAGAAAAAGGCTGTCTGTCTAGGAAAAATCATGAAAGTGAGACATGTCTCATTCAAGTCAGAAGGGTCTCTGTCTCTGTGTGACTTGTGGTGGCACGCAGACATTCCTCTACCTCGCTAAAGTCACTGTGATCCAATCAGTCTCTGAACAGTAGGAATCTCAGGAATGTTATGAGCAAACCGAACTTAAATATAACCTGAAAACAGCAGTCTGTCAGAACTCCTAGCATTTAGTTATGAAAGTTTGTAAACTTACAACTGAGTATTAATGTATTATTGCATTATTTTTTAACGTGGCAATGACAGTGTTATTTAGGCACACATTAATGGTTTTAGGTTTGTCCCATCTGGTACTAATGAATCAAACATCACGCACACCAACTACCTAAATAGCTGCTTGGATTTGTTTCAGCTTTCAGAGGAGATCCGGACGGATCCTATGTAACCTGTGACTTCAAGGTATATCAGTGACTTCACTCTGTTCTGCCACAGGCTATCAGCAGCTGTGATCCTCTCTTTGTTGTTAGGGTCAACAGCTGAGACAGGCTGCTGAACTGCAGCAAGCTCAGCTCCTTTCCGGGGCAGACTGACACCCAACATTTTGAACGGCCATTCCTGCCAGCCCTGCCCTGCAAGATACTGAAACCAAACTAATTGAAACGGGGGCGATTCAGTCATTAACCTTAGCTACAGTTTGCCCCTGTTTTAACACTCCTATAACCACGCCCATGCTGTCTGGGATGCTAGCACTGTGTGTATCCGTTAGCCAAGTGTTGTATCTTCACAGGACGTTTGTAGCAACGTTATCCAACTGACTGCACCACAATGTCCCCCCTGTCAGAGTAACAAAGCCACATCTGGAGGCGCCTCCACACCCTGGTTGGTGCCCGCGTATCGCCGGTAACAATGGTGACGCAAGCTTTGCGGCTAACCAGCCGGGCTAACGTTAGCTAGCTCTTTAAGTACAACAGTAAACAACATGGCCACGCATTACTAATTCAACTCGCCCTCCCGTCAACTGCGCTATATCAACAGGTCTGCCCGTTGAAGGGAAACCATAAAGCAGGTCACTCGCAGCGACAACTCGCAGCGAATCCAGCGCATCTTATAAAACTGTTATCTGGTTACCACGGTTATAGCACTCCGAGCGACAGACACCTTCACCGGCTTAAAATGAGATAAATCCTCACCCGAAGTGAGATTCTGACTCCTGGGGAACCCGGGATCACCTCCTGAGATCAAATCCGCCTTGTCATGGGTGCGTTTCTCAAAAGGAGAAGTGGGGAAGAGGATTAGCTGTCTGGTGGTGGCTAACTCCGACGTCCCAGACTGAGGAAAAAGGGAATGCAGGAATGTGACGTTCAGTCCGGTTTGCTGGCAGCGCTGACACGTGCACTCAGGAGTGAAGCATTGTGGGAAGTGTGGTTTAGTATTAAAGTGGGTCTTGTTTAAGAAGGTGGTTGATTATTAACTGGTTTGACTTGTTACACTATCCACTATAGGTGCCTCCCTAGCTGCAGGGCAGTTTTAATACAGCACCAGGTAGGTAACTAAAATTTAATTAAATAAAAAGAAATGTTAGCACAAAACTCATTTTATCTAGACTAATTGTATTTTTAATTTAGAAAACAATACTTTAAAAGAATCACACGAAAATGTTTTTTTGTTTTTTGAAAAGATGGGTGTACATTACACCTCCATCATTAGTTTAATGTCATTTCTTGTCCTTTTCTTTCGTTTGTTTTCTTTCTTCTTCTCGGCAAATGAAGGCACACTCCAACAATCTGGTTCTAGTTACTGAGTTTGTTTCTCTATTTTGTGTTTTATTTTATGTGTCCATACCAGGAATTGTATTTATTTTGTCGGTCCTTATTTGCTTCTGTGTTATCTGCTCTGTTACTTTGTGCTATAACTTCACAGAAGAGATTTGGCTTCTACTGTAGACTCTATGAGAATGATTGTTTACATTTGTATGGACCTTTGTACAACTCAGTAAAAAGAGAAAAAAGCCTCACACAAATCTTTATTATGTAAATCCATCCATAATCCATAATTGTAGCCCAAATAGTCCTGATGTAAATTACAAAAATATGTTATCCTCATATGTATTTATATAAATTGTGAGGTTATAAAATTGACTTTACACACATCTAAATTGACAACTAACAGAATCATTTTTATCTTTTAACTTTTTTAACTTTTTCTCTACATAGTAAAATGTGAAATTCGAATATAGTGCCAAACATTGAGACTATTTTATAGCATATCTGAAACTCTAAAGCTTTTCTGCATATTCATTCAAAATATGCAATATGTAGGGTTACAGGCCCTAATGTGACAGTAAAATTAAAAACAGTGCAGTTCCTGTCACTTTTTTGGCCTCGTGGCTGCAGCCACCAGTAGCAGCAACTGTTGGAATATTTTGATCACTAACTTGTGGTATTCTTTCCTTTATTTGTTACGTCCACAAAAATGTGTGTAAATAACTTCCCCTCTTCTCTTTCTAAATAGTAGGTCCACCTTGTTGTTAGTTAAGTAATTAATAGTTAATGGAGTAGTTGGCTAATAAAACACAGTAGGTATATGGCAGATCTGAGGTGTAACCATTGACAGTATACATAGGGGTGTGACTAAGGAGGGAATGTTTTGGTGCCACACATGTGCAAGCAGACTTTTATTAAAATAACCATTTTAAAATAGGTTACCTTTCATTCATATTTCTCAAGCTAAAATCCTGCCGTAATGGCTCTCACAGAATTACCAATACTCAAACAGTGTGATTACAAATTCTGCTTAAGAATCTTTTCAATGTAATCACGACCCCTTGTGGATGATGTGAAAAATGCAGCTTTTTGTGTGTGTGTGTGTGTGTGTGTGTGTGTGTGTGTGTGTGTGTGTGTGTGTGTGTGTGTGTGTGATTCTGTAGATGTGTGTACATATGTGTACATATTATGAATATACCACATATACCTCAGGGTCCTTAGTCAGTATGGTAGACAGCTGGATGATAGAGCTCAGACAGATTGACTGACGGATAAACCTGCATGTAAACATAACACAGAGCTTCCAATAGCCAGTTAGACACACAGGAAACAGACAGAATGACACACAATACGGACAGATGAACTAATTCTGTATGAAAAAGCAGGCAGATACAGTCTGAAAGTGGACTGGAAGGCAGACAGCTGAGTGGAAAAAACTTCCCCTCTGCTCCAGATGGCTACAGAATATGTTCGCCACCACAGTCAGAGGCTAATTAAGTATCATGGTGTGATGGAGACTCCAGCAGGTTACTACACTCCCCCACACCCATCTTTTTCTCCTCAGTCTCCCTTTCCTCCCCACTCCTTTCTCCCAGTTCTGTGTCTATCCTTAGTCATCCCATAATTACTTTGTTGTCCTCTTCACATCACCCGCAGCACCACAAGTCCTCCATTTCCCTCCCATACTGCTGTGCGTTTTCTCTGTGCAGATGCTTCATTTCCTATCATCTCTTCTCACATTAACTCACCTATAGCTTTCTTCTTTTGATATGTGTCTGGAAATAATAAAACCTTTGATGTTCTGTCAAAGCAAAAATGTTAGAAAAGTGACAGAACTTAAATAACTAATTCTCTGTCTTATAAATCTTATGTTTTAAATCAGTGATGAGGTTTGAAGCTTGTTTGAAGCTAATGTATATAAATTGATAAGATTCAAAGTAATTTGCCCTGTTGCCAAGGAAACTATAATGTTGAACTGCTATATAATTTCAATATTCTAAAAATGTCAGCACTTATTGTAGGGCACGCAATACTTGAAAAAATTGAAATCCTTTAAGATTATTTTTTACTTCTTGTTTTCCCTGTTCTTAGCATTGTATGTGTATCTAATAATATTAAAGACACCCACAGAGGAGATAGGATTTAAATATTCTCTGTGAATTTATACTTTTTTTGGACTGTTTAGTCAGAAATGGATGTGAACAAGCAAGGTTGTGCAAATCTTAAAGAATAATGGTCTCTTTGTAGGCAGTGCCAGCAGAATAAAAATGCATTTACATATACACATATATCATGTTACGAGTTTATTTTGTCAGTTCTCTTTTTGTTAATGTGAACTTTGCTGTGAAATATCAATTTTAATGCTAGTTTGACAGTGGTACAGTACATGCGGAGGAGAACGAGAAGAGAAAGAGAAGCAAAGCCTGAAATTGGCTGTGCTCCTCAGGTTGCCCTGCACAAAGCTGAATCCCCACCAGAGGGATGGTACCAAGGCACCAATTAGCAGTGGAGAGGGCGCATGATGATATTTCCGTGTGCTTGTGGCCGGGGCAGCTCCGTCTGTGTGTTATAAAAGGCAAAACCATAAACATGGAATTAGACAGTACAGGCCCCACAACTCTTAAGGTCACAGACTCTCCCCTCCTGTGGCTTGTGAGAGCTACGGTGTGATATAAACAACACTGGCCAGCAAACTGTTATTACTGTACTTGCTGGTTTTATAACAGGGCGGCTGATTATTTGTGCTTGTCAGTATGTGAAGTTCATTAGGCCAGCGGCTCTGATGCAGTGGTCTGCTGCCATTCTGCTCTTTTATTGTTAGGTCGAATGGTTGCAGGAGATAGGTGTGGGAGAAAGATCGCAGTGAACTAGATAGAGAGAAACTAAGTGGGTGGAAGTGACTGAACATCTCTTTGTATAAAACAGACACAGGCTCACACACACACACACACACACACACACACACACACACACACACACACACACACACACACACACACACACACACACACACACACACATTAACACTCAGACAAATAAACACACTGAAATTGGCCTGGGTTCAATTTGTTGAGTAACAAAAACATGATAGCTTTCTAACCAGCAGGTGGGGGCAGTAGACAGATCATAGGACTGTTGTACACTGAGCAGTGCTATTATAATGTGCTTTAAGTCATAGATCCACTGTAACCTATACAGGCTGGAAAGAAAATCATGAAATACTTAATCTAATGCTACTACAACACAATATCCCTGCAAGTACTGCTGTTGTGAGACTGTCAGGAATTTATATAATAATTATGTGGTAAAAAAAATAAAATAAAAAAACATTAACATAGATATATATTAATTTTAAATATTCCCTACAAATGTTATTAACAAGAAACAGCCTAATTACTGGGAGGGGATTTTGCTTCCTTATGGGATGAATCCCCACTCAAGCCTTAGCAGTTTTAAACCATTTAAACCATCACAAGTCTAACCATTTTAAGATCCCAATATCACAGTGACCACAGTTTCTTATTCTGTAACAGCAGGAGATACCAGACAGAACAGTAAAATAAAAACTAGGTGATAAAAAGAATGTTTGTTCAAATTTGGTTCAGTATAACTTATTCTGATTTTTTGTTCGTAAATCCCATGGAATCATAAATGTAAAGCTGTAACTAACAATTGTTTTTATTATTGATTAATCTATCTATTAATAGATAATTCTTTGGTCTTTAAGATGTAAAAAAAGGCAATAACATCCTAGAGCACAAGCTGACATGTCTCGTTTTGTCCATCCAACAGTACAAAACCCAATGATATTCAATTTACTGTGATGTTAATCAAGAAAAGCAGAAAATTCTTACATCTTTCAACCATCAAATATTTGGCTTGAAAATGACTAATGATAAATGATTATCAAAGTAGTTTGATAATTTTTTCCTATCTAATCTATAAACTGACTAATCATTGTCCTATTTTTTTCACACACAAACAGGGATAATTTAAGTTGCAGGATCATCCTTTTCTAATAAAAGATCAACTTATTTGCTCTTTGCTTTGTCCTTCAGTTTCCCTCTGCAGGAGCAGAGGGGCCGCCCTGCTCTCACCCCCTCCTCTGTCCTGTCCTCGGCAGCCTGACGCTCCCCCTGCTGTTGAACTGCGGTAGAGCGTGGACCGTCTGAGGAGTGCGTTGACAGCTCCGGGCCGTGTGTGCGCCTGCCTGCATGTATGGTGAGCACCCGTTGAGTAGGTGGGTCTGCTGGAAGGGAGTGGGAGAGGTGGGAAAAGGGCAGATGGAACACAGAAGGAAGTTCACCAGCGACACATAGTGTGTCAGAAAGTGGAGAGGGACGGAGAGGGAGGGGTTCAGAGAGAGGTAGAGGAGGCAAAACTGAGAGAATGAGGGGACAGATATGCAGAGAGAGAAAGGGTGGCGGGTGGTAAGAGGATGAGGGAGGGCAAGGTGGAGTAAAGGATGGAGAGGGGAGTAGGAGAGGTGAGAGATGTGTCAGGTACCAGAGGGAGAGGTGAGAGAGACGGGACGAGCAGCAGGGGTAGGAGGGAGGGTGACAGGTAGGGATGGAGGGTGGAGGAGTTGGGGGGTGATAATGATATCAGGTGCAGGAGAGTACTGGGATGGGTGGATGGTGGAAGGACAGGAGGGAGGGAGAAACACACTTCTGTGACCTTCAACAATAGTTTGATAGTTGGATGTGAGCAAGAAAGTAATTGAAATATTCTCTCAGAAATAGAGGTTATTTGTGCTCCTCATCTTTTGTCAAAATATAATTATTCATCTGACATATGTTAGAGGGGTTGTGGCTTGGCAGGGGACATTACTGATTCTGGGCTTCCCAAAACTGCTATTTGAGAATGTTCAAAAAGAGATTAATTTGACTTTGAACCTAGCACTTTTTATTCTCGGTATACGAGTACCTGAGAACACTCCAAAAATTTATTATTTTTAAAGCCATAGCCTCCAAAAATTGTACAGTGGAGAGAGAGGATTTTCTCATGGAGAAGCTCACAGCAAAGCTGCAACTGAAAACAGACACATTTAGGAAGAAATGGAAACCACTTGTCTTTTCTGTTGTGTCTTGAATCAAAAGCCATATTTGCACTATAATTATACCTCAAAAATAAGTAGTTAATAAAAAATATATCATTAATAAATTAATAATATCATTAGAGCACTGGTTCTCAAACTATGGTACGTGTACCACTGGTGGAATGTGCGCTGTCCCAAATGGTACGCAGAATAATCTCTAAAATATATTTTTTAAATGAAGCAAATTAATTAAAAACATATACAATTATGAAAATACTATATATTTCATTTTAAACTATTAGGGCACTGAATTGAAAAATTTTATTTTTTTTTGCATTTCCTTTAATATTTGGTTTTATTATGAGCCTGCTACATAGTCACATTTATACACGTAGCACATGCATACATTCATGGTGAGTTACTAGCTGAGATGTGATGGCAAGATAGTAGACGAGGTAAAATTAATCGTCCAAAAACACTGTGGCTCCAAACAGGAAAGTGTAAAGTGTGGAGCAGGGGTACCCACCAAATTAGTTCTGGTTCTTGAACCAGTTGCATTCAGGATTCAACAACAATCAGCAATAAATAATCTTCTTATTAGTTCCTGCTTGAACTGTCGGTTGCTAAGTAGGGTTGGCCAAGGCAACTGTATTTTCTGTCACAAAATAGTTAGAACATTTTGAGAAACCCTGCATTAGAGTAAATAAAAAGTGTCCTCTCAAGCATTTAATTGCTGTGTACAAGATGTCTCCTACTTCACTGGTTTCAAATTTCCATATCACATGTGTATAAGATAAGATAAGATAAGATAAGATATGATGTACCTTTATTGATCCCCTTTAGGAGAAATTCAAAATTGACACAGCAGCATAGGGGAATGTAGTGTAAAAGATAGAGTACAGAAGTAGAGGTACAACAAGATATCACAAAATAAAATATTACAAAATATAATAGAACATATAAGACTATAAATGAAAGTATATACACTATGCAATATTCAAGTAAGAATGGTGTGCAAATATTTTATCAGCTTGACTAAAACCTAAACTGTACATGTGGAAATTAAATATAAATAGTTGTGCTAAAAGGTTGTGCGTTGTACGTTGGAGTTTAAACCAGTCTTAGTCAGCGGGGGTTGGAGGTACTGGGTGCTGTGGCGTTGTGGTCTGATGGCAGATGGTACAAATGAGCCTCCAAACCGCTTTGAGGCTTGGGGCTGGGTCAGTCTGTGGCTCAAAGTGCTCCTGAGATGCACATTGGACCAGATTGATGAATGTCAAAACAGTCTTTTAGTATGAAACTCTGCATAAGTCATTCTGCACATTGAGGTGAGGTAACAATTAGCATTTTTTAGTGGAAGGGGGGCTGTAATAAAAAGTTGATCCCAACCCTGCTACATGCTCAATGTCAAAAAGACTTAAAACGTACAAACTTAAACATAAAAACTCTCCGGATCTGTATTCTCATGTAACTCAAAAACAGACACTGCCCAACACTATGTAATGTGTTTGTTTAAATCTATTAAACTAACTTTTTTGTCTGAACATTTATGACAGATGTCGATGACATGTTTCCTGTTAATTTACGTCACCCTTTAGGGATTTTTCATTATCCCCTGTGTCAATGTGCTGGCAGTTTAATCTAGTCTAGTCTTTCTCATTTATGGGTTATGTAGGGGCATTACGCTGTCTGGACATGAGTAAGTGTTGGAGTCATTAGAGCCATTTGGAGACAAAAGGAAAGTTAAAAAAACATTTGTGGAATGGCAGTTACAACGCCGTGTTACAATACTCCAAATTAAATGTGTATATGACCTCCTTTCAGAAAGCATGCTATAATTGTTTAACTTCAATTTTAGGATTTCCTAATATATTTACATTGCACAAACTGATTACCAATAACTTGTGAAGATTCTCTCTCTTCCTGATTTAAAGTCTTTATCAATAGTTCTCACACTGTCTGTTGGCCCTTGTTTGCTGATAAGAATGTGGTCTGGTATGCTGTCTGATTAAAAAGTAGCTTTTTAACAACAACCCTTTTTTTTATCTTACAGTAACTTGCTTTCCCATGCATATTTCTTTGCATGATGTGGCTACATGTTTCCACATTCACCCTTTCCTGTGCGGGGAGGGGGGGGAAGCAGGAGGACTCCAACTAGGGGTGTTAAAACAGAAATCTCAGCCCACTGACTGACCTTGTCTGAACTGTACAGTCCACACAGTGATAGCATGAGGTGCCTTCAGGTCAGAGTATGGTGTTAAAATTACCCAACATAACATCTGTGTGTGTATGTGTGTGTGTGTGTGTGTGTGTGTGGCTTGTTTGTGTCTTGTCTGGGAGTGTGGGGGGGGGGGATGAAAGGAGTATGTCTGGTTATACTGTGTTCATGCCCAGCCAAACTACATCCCACTCAAGGCTGAGAGACTGTGGGCTCCTCTGGACCTTTTTTTAATTAAAACTCCTCACTTACTTCTGTGTGTGTGTGTGTGTGTGTGTGTGTGTGTGTGTGTGTGTGTGTGTGTGTGTGTGTGTGTGTGTGTGTGTGTGTGTGTGTGTGTGTGTGTGTCTGTGAGCATGTGTATGTGTCATGGCTGCAATCATTTTAATGCATTCAGTTCTCACAGAATATATTTATTTTCCAGACTTCTCTAATGTAGACATGTGAGTGTGATTTGTATGAGTGTGTAGTTGTTAATGAAGTCAAATCTTTAATAAATAGATAAAAGTACAACTGTGCCTAGCTTGTTGCTATTTGTGTTTATTTGATAAGCTTATCATCATGATCATTGTGGTCCTAATATCCAACATAATCAAAACAATTAATATTAGAAACTGAAAGGAAATAATAGTACATTGTAATAAAATTAATGTGCAATAACACATTTATTATTATGTATATCCTTCATTTCTTTTAGTTCTTCAAACTTCAGTGACACCTGTCAGTTAAGTTTTGTTTCATTCAGTTCTCCAACGCCTTAAATATCACATTATCTTTTGACAATTATTTGCTCTATCACTCCCTTTGTAAGTTAGGTATGAACTATTTTATAACACTTGATATTTAGTTGTGCGGTGAACTTTTTAACTAAAGCAAATAAAAGTTATAGATCAAGCAGTGTCATTAGATTGTTCCCTTGCACATTGAACTCACTCAGGTGAGCTCTTACAGCTGAGAGTTGCTATGGTATTCTCTTTAGTTACTGAACAGTTATTTTTAAAACCGTCTGTGCGTCAGTGTAAGACACACAAGCTTATATGTCTCCTCAAAGGAAATTTAATTCAAATATGTTTAAAGGAGTTTTAAATTGAGTTGGAAAATGCTTAAAGTTTTTCTGTACACTGGTTTCGGATTTGTTTTAGTGGTGCAGGGGAGTAGAGGGTGGCATGGAGGCTTTAAGATGTGGCAGAAATATATATACTGATTTAATTGCAATCAATCACATATATCAATATTTGCTTGGAAAAAACCACAAATTATATTTTGACTCAAAAACATTACATTATCGTAGCGCATTAGTATAGCATTGAATAGAAACTGAAGACTATCACTTAGTCTAAAATGTGGCATCATTAAATGATATGTGTTAATTTTAGTTTTTTATTGAACTCCTATATAAACTTTGTTATTATAAAAATAAGAATGATGAAATAACATTTTATAGCAATGAGTTGAGTTTTAACCATTTTTAAAATCATTTCACAAACTTGCTTCATTCTGACTATTAATTCACATATTTATGTCATAATTTCTTATTTATTTCTTCAACATTGAACACTTTGGGGTTTCATACAAGAGATATGGCTACTATTATTAACTCTGGACAAAGCCTGAACTAAGTACTGAAGCACCTGTGGGGCGTCTCCTTAGATTCAGACCCCTAATAACAGCCCTGCAGAGACAAGTGTGCAAGAAGCGTGTGTGTCTGTGGTTGGCCTGTGGCCGTCATGGTGAGGGGAGGTTGGGGGCTGCACTGTAGCTGTGGCTAAATATGTGATCAAGAGTACAAAGTAGTTGTTTTTTTGCGCTGGTATATGTGAGTATGTATCGGTGGCTTCAGTGAACCACCCCCATACAGTAACGCATGATGCTTTGTGGGTCGTGTGTGCAGCAGGCACGGGGTGTGGGTTTCTTTTCATCATGAACAAATGGCACAAAAAGACACACAATGTGGAGGGAGACAACAATATGCCTCCAAGTTTCACATTTATGCTTTGTAAAGAAAGAGATAAACGCACACTGACACGACGTGCAAGCAAGCTGATTGGTGTTTATTGCCAATAATCGCTGGTTCCAATCATTTGACAGTCTGTGTGTGTGTGTGTGTGTGTGTGTGTGTGTGTGTGTGTGTGTGTGTGTGTGTGTGTGTGTGTGTGTGTGTGTGTGTATGTGTGTGATTGTGACTCATGCTGGAACATGCCTGTGTTTCAGATTTCTGAGTTTTGTAGTCAGTCACGTTCTGTTTGTTGGCAGAAGTGGCAGTTTCATCATCATCACGAATACACACACACAAATACACACACACACACAAACATACAAACACAGTCATCGGGTTTAAACGAGGCCACATATATACTTTTCAATGTACACAGCATTCAGAAAAAATACATTTATCACAAACACTGAAGAGATTTCCTTGATTCTACTTCCCTCTAAATACATAGTCCCTATGAAAGCTGATCACAGTGAAGTCTGTAGATTATCCAGAGTAATCTTCTTTCTGGAGAGACGTGCCGCTGTTGAATATTTTTGATGAAGGTATTTTTTTAATGGTGTGAGCAGCACTAAGAAATTTCCATTCACCTCTTGCCATGCTGCTGGAACATACATTTTCTGAAGTACTGTCCTTAAGTATAATTTTACTACTAACTGTATCGTTCAAATTACTTCCAACTTCTACTTCCAAAATGCTAAAGTGTCAATAATAATTAACCTATAATATAAGTATATAACATTCATTACTAACTACACTTCACTTTTGATACTTTAAGGGCATTGTGCTTATCATACTTTTGTGCTCAAGTATGAGTAAGAATGCAGGTCTTTTACTCCTCATCGACTATTTTTACATTGTGGTGTTGCTTCTTTTACTTATGTATAGGACCTTGAGAATTCTTCTACCACTGGACACAGATATCTCAAAACCTGGACAAAAAGATATGACACAAGGTAAGTGAGGAAATAGGTTGTGTTTTTGTAATTTTGGTGAACCAACCTTTAAGATTACAAAAAAAGAAGAAGAAAACGATATACAGTAACTGGTTACACTTCTGTAGGCAGGGCCATCTCATAAAATTTGAAAAATGCTTTTAGATTGTGAGTGACGCACTGAAATATTTCTTTCACTCTGGGTTTGTGGAGAGTGTTTTTAATTCGCAGTTAACCGTGTGGCTGCAGGCCGAGTGGCCACTGCGGTGGAAAGGCAGCAGTCAAGAGTCCCTTTTTCATGACCTGTTTGGGTGAGGAACTCTGCTGACACACAACCAACATTTATGTGCATACAAATACACTCATGCACAGACACGCCCATACTGCATGTGCACATATACGCACACACAGTAACGCACACATGGGCAGACCGTTTGATACTGGCAAAACTTGCGTGTAAAAATGCACAAAAACATACAGTGAATTCAATGTATGCATAGATGTATACAGACACGCATACATGCCCACACCCCAACACACACACACACACACACACACACAGACACGCACACACACACACACATATGCACACACATAGACACACGCACAGTATTTATTCTAAGAGTGTATCCCTCCCTGATGACCGGTTAGGGTAAGGAGTGCTGCCGGCAAAGCGGACCAATCCAAGTCATTCTACAGTTGATTTACTGTCCCACCACCAGTCCACTACTGTATAATTACCCTCACACACACACACACACATACACAGGCGCACACACATAGGCACAGAATTGCACACACATAATTACACGCACAGTCACACAACACAAGCACGCACTATAACTGTTCACTCATATGTACACACATGGATAAAACGTGTAACACAAGGGTAGAAAAATAAACAAAAAACAATGCATGGACAAACATGGCTGCTACACTGACACAAATCCCTAGGTTGTTTTTCCTGTTCTAATTTTATGTACAGGGTTTCATTATTGCTGTGGAATCTGTATGTGTGCACTCAAATAACAATTTAAATTATTTTACATTTTGGACATTTTTTATTTCTATATTCTGGTTAGTCAGAAAATGATGTTTATCTGTGATTATGCAAAAACAAATCAGTAACATGTAATTTAGTTTCATATCCAGAATCCAAACATAATTTTTGCTTAAAATAATATAAAAATTGAAATAGGATGAGACAACTCATGGAAAATGGAAGCAAAGAAACTGAATAAATACCTGGAATTTAATCACTACTAAAATAAGGTATCACTGCATTGAAATATTTTATTTTTAAATTTTTTGTGGTTTTAAAAATCCCCTATTTTTATTTTACATGAGGTAATTTAATTTTAATAACTTGATTTTATGTTTTTAAAGGTTTATACATTTTTTTTTTTTTTAAAGGCTTGTTGCCTTTATTAGATCAGCAGGATCGGGTGAGAAAGAGGGGATGACATTCAGTAAAGGGCCCCAGGCTGGAATCGACTGCAGTAAGGACTTGAGCCACATTTATTAAATTTAAATTAGTTTCCTTAGAAGCAACAGTTTTCAGATCAACATGAAATCATCAAGTAGCTTGTGTTTGATTTGTCAAAGTCAGACACCAAAATTCAAAATTTGAACATCTTCACAGAAATTAACTAAATATTATAAAACAAGTATGGAAAGTTGATCCTAACCCCCATGTGTTGAAACATAATCTGAAAAAAAAGCATTTACATTACTTTAATTAATCTACATTCTAGTCATCAGACCTATTTATATTTATTTGAGTCACAGATGTATGTGGTCTTTCCCTGCATGCATGCACTGGGTGGACAGCAGGTTAACAGAATGGACAGAAAAAACACAACCCATCACCGGATGAAAACAGATCCATTCACACCTATTGATCGTCCAGCTCACTCAAACTCCACACAGGAGGGACCAGAAACAAGATTTTAATCCAGGACCAAGCTCGCTAATAATTTTTAATAAATAACCGAAAAATGTGTGTAACTATGTGCGCTGCACAGTATCTTCCTTATCTTTAATAGTGTTGCAAAACAGCCACTCCACTATAGCGGTTTTCCCTTCTACTCATGTAATTTTGCCCTTGTCCTCGACTGAGCCTGCCTGCCTGCCCCAGTCCGATTTGTCACTCTCAAACCTGCAATTGTATTCAAGGCCAAATATAGGGGTGGGAATGCTAGGGTGGGCTGTCTATGTGTCACACAACAAAGCTTCGCACAAGGGTGTAGCCCTCTCCCTTACATCCTCCCACCTAACCGCCCGGCATGGCCAAGTTGTTTGCATGGAAACGCGTCTGTGTGTGTGTCTGTGTGTGTGTGTGTGTGTGCACAGTGAGGTCCAAGCTCTCCCCACCCTCCTCTCCTCTGGTGAGGCAGAGAGATTACTCCCTCCTCCCTCCCCTCTTTTTGCTTTATTTGCAGTGTTTCTCAGAGATTCGTGTCCTGTCACTCCTTCTGTCTACAACATTGACCTTCATCATCTCTGTTTTTATCTGTACTTCTCTTCCATCCCTGTTCTTCCTCTTTCCATTTCAGTTTCACTTCCTTTTGATATCCATGCCAAGTCACTTGACTTAAACCAAATTTATAGACAATCTTCTAGAATTCTGTTTAACTTTTTTGTTGCCTCCAGAGCAAATGAAATAAACACCAGCGGGGAAGCGCCATCTTTTTGATGGGCATGTGATTTGTACAAAGTTACAAGCCGTTGTAAGACATGAATTGGAAGTTCCCTATTATTACATGGTAGAAAAAATGAGTGGCCTTTAATGTTGAGAGATGGAAAGGGAGATGATTATGGTTTATGTGCTAGGGCATCCCGATTATATGACCGCAAAAACCCATGCTGAGTCACATAGGTCAAGATAGGATGTAAATGAAACAAACACACACAGACATAGAAACAAACACACACACACGGCTAGAAGCGGCGTGAGACCTTCTCAATGATAATTTTATCACAGGAACGTGTAATATTTTTACTTGTTCACCTGATTTGCGTGAATAAAAAAAAATTAAAAAACTTTCAGCAAGGCAATAGTCTGATAAAGATTTGTTGACCAATTTGGGTGGCATACTGGAGCGGCTAAAAATAAATTTTCTGTCATAAGCTGGTTTCGCAATTACAATTTTACTTTTTAGTTTGTAGCATATAAACAATAACAATTACAAATTCTGTACTTTAACAACAGTTAAACAATGTTTGCATATTTTATGTTTTGTAATTATGGACCTCTGCATACACATTTCATATAATATTACACTGCACATTTTTTTTTTTACAGTATATTGGGGAAGTACTGTATACTAACATTGTATGTTTGTTCATATGACACGTAAATTATGTTGATTGCATTTGTGTTTGCATATGAGCAGCTGTAAAAATAGTTTAGCTCAATGCACTGCTGTATTGTTTTGTATTGTATTGTTTATGCATATTCATCCACAAACCTGCATCCTGAAACAATAATTTAACATTAAATATGTTTCCTCTGAACTCCAAACGTGTCATCTGTCACCTGAAATCCTTTCTTCAACTTCCTCACATGAGCTACATCTTGGCATCGTTTTCACGTGGGTGTAAATGCAAAAAAAAAAAAAACCTCTTCTTTTAAAGCTTTTTAGAGCACGATTACAACTTGTCTCTCAACACAACCAACAGGTTTCACTTCTATGCTTAATTCCAGTCCACACTCCCTGCTCTACACAATGAGACATCAGAATAATTTGTCTGATGAGTAGGGAGGCACATGGCGCTCCTCACGATCAAGTGGCCCTCCACCCCGTGATGATACTCTTGAAATATGCAGTGTGTGTGACAGCGGCTACACCTGTGACTCACCTGTGCGTGTCCGCACCCCTGACATATCCCTCACCCGTCACTCTCCCCCCCAAACCCTTCCTACACACACACATACATACATACACAGGTCACCAACACCACTGAGGGCAAGGGAGGGGGTTCAGTCTGGGTTGAGGTGCAAGACGCCGCCTGCGTGCTTTAATTTTCACCTCCCCCACCATGATCCTCTGCAACTGGTGACACAAGTGGCCTCCTGCTGCACGTCTCTGCTGTTTTTCCTCCTCTCCTGTCTGCCCCCCGATTCCTGCCTCTTCAATTTTCTCCAATCTCCAGCCATTCTTTACCTTTCAAAGCTTTATATTTTAGTGTGTCTCACAAAAGACAAGACACAACAAGTCCTCATTCACGAAGCAATATGACAAATGGGCGGCAAACATTCAAAGTATTAGAAGACACAAAGAAGGGATCTTTGGCTCATGTTTTTCTCCGCCTCTCCTTTCCTCTCCTCCCAACTCATCAACTGGCAAGGTTACTTTTGTGAATATGCAGAGAGTTGGATATTTATTTTTTTGGTCATTTGTATACACAGTGTTTCAGTGCATGTACACATTCTTCATATCTCTCAAATGCATTTATGTTTCCATACACACGTGTACATGTGCATTTATGCATGCCTACACGCATGTACACTATTCAATGGGGCGTGTGTTTTTGTGTGTCTCTCACAATAGTCATGTTTTGAGGATCTTCAGCACTGTCTGTCTGTGTGTGTGTGTGTGTGTGTCTCATCAGCTGATGAGGTGTTTACTAGGTTCTGTCTCTAGCCTGGAGGGAGCCCAAGCACACTCTAGTCCCAGCCACCACACACTAGAGTAATTGGCCTTTTCACACTGCATAAGCTTCATTACCTGTACCCCCATTTGCAATGCAGAATGTAATGTGCCACAGAGTATATGGAGTGAATACATAAACAGTTTTGGTTCAATTCATTTTTGGGAGGGTTTGGGGTGCGGGGCTCACAATGAATGATTTAGGGGGCCCGCTAACTGCAGCAAAATTTCTCTCCTGCATTTGTCATTAGGCTGGTTGAGTTACTAATGGTTCAGTTTCAAATTGTTATGTATGTCTGAGTAGGTGTTTGTCATATTTCACCATGAGAAAGACTGTTGAGAGAGTCAGTGAGTTATTCAGTCAGTAATTTGAGGGGTAACAGTGAGTTTCTCTTTTCCGGAGAAAAACTATAGCAAAGATTATGTTTAACAAAAGTTAGTCTGTTATTGAATTAAAAGAACATTGGGTAAATGAAGCACAGAATAGCTGCATTGTGAATAAAAACTGGAAGGCACTAATTGGTTTTTATAAAATCAAAACCGGTCATGATCTTTCACCTTTAACCTATAAAACAAAGGTTGCTATTTGTATAAGTGAAAGGAGAATTTTGATACAATCATTTTATTTAATTAAGTTTCTGTGGGTTGCAGTTTTTCTTTGTCTTGTGTGCTCTCTGCTCATTCTAACTACTAGGTTCTTATTTAGTTTGCTCTAAAATAAACTTCTGTTTTGCTACTGGAAGCATAGGAACTATAAAACAGCAAGAGGTTAGAACCATATCAATTTTCAGTCCTAAAATTTAACAATCTAAAATACTGCTTTCCCATATTCATCTTCGTAGTCTCTGTTGTATATCACTCAAGAAATGTTTGTACTATACTGTCACTTCCTGCATACAGTATGTTCTATGTGTGGAGCAAAACACCGTTGTTATTCAGTATGCGATACTGAAACAGTGTTGCCAAAATCAGTGAGACATTTTGTATGTGTGTTTCACTTTTTAATATCTTAAATCTGACTTTTATTCTCTTAGTACTAAACCACACTGACCTACATGTTCCATCAGCGTTGTGAGAAAAAATAGATGGAGAGTTGTGCATAAAACATAGTAGAGATACTAATTAGATAGAATATTTGGAGGTACTTGTATAATTGAGTACTTCCATTTTATGCTACTTTACACTTCTACTCCACTACGGTTAGCCGCAGTTTATCATTTTTTTAACAAACAAACAAAATGTTAGATAACCTTGTAAATATAACACATTGTTGCTCAGATGGTTTTATTTAAATAACTGCTCAATGCTCCAAAATGACAGATTTGAGTCTAAAATATTAATATGAAATTTGTTTTGCAGAACTTTCTTTTTTACATACAAAATTTGGCTCATGCACTGATGCACCAGTATAAACAATATAATAATATCATAATAATATAACACTGAAAGGGGTGCAACAAGTACTTTGGATAGTTTAGGTACATTTTGCTGATAATACTTCTGTGACATAACTTATTTCTAATGTAGGGTTAGTATTTTTACTTGAACTCACCACGGTCTCTATTACAGTTCACTCACCTTTTGCACAATTAACTGACTGTTTCTTCATCTGTAAGTGAACCTGTGCTGACTTCCCAACTTCATACTCCTGCCCTGTAAG
The DNA here is from genome assembly GCF_905237075.1 of Dicentrarchus labrax. Lineage (NCBI taxonomy): Eukaryota > Metazoa > Chordata > Actinopteri > Moronidae > Dicentrarchus > Dicentrarchus labrax. Next base: position 8,979,953 of record NW_026136710.1, read on the forward strand.
GCGACTTGATGAAACTGGACTTTGCCAGGCTCATATCGCTGTATCTTTACCACCTGCAGCTTCCACACAACAACCAGCTCTCCACAGATGTGATTCTGTCACTTTTTGTGCTAAGAATACACATCTGGATGGAGACAACCACCTGAAACTGCTGCACATCATGCACGTACACTCTGGCCCCACAAGACTACTCAGACGCTTAACCAACGATGTCAGCACATCCGCTTCTTGATGCCAAAGATCTTTATCTCCTTTACAATATTTACCAACCATTTTTCTCCTCTTGGACAGTATTCTCAAAGGGGTTTTCTGCTGCCTGTAGCTCACTAGATGTCCAAATACCTGAAGAACAACACATGTATTGCCAATTATGGAGCTTGCATCTGGTTTAGTGAGCCTTACAGGTTAAGGAAATGTCTTACACTGTAGTAACATCCTGACAGGCAAAAAGAAATTTACAGATTTCTATCTGGAATACTTAGCCATAGGCCCAGTATTATGTCAACACTTGTCCCACTTCCTCCCTGGTCTTTTCCCATGTCACTTCATAACATCATACTCCTCTCCAGTTATGTCAAACATGGTCCAGCGGCGGAGGATCAGCTGATCTTAGATTCAGAAGTGACCTCATTCCACTGTCTCAGTGCTGAAGATGTACAAGATTTGCATACAATTGTGCACCATTTCATATGTTAAACACTTAACATTTAAGAACTGTACTTTAGTCCATTTCTTTTTGCTACTTTATACATTTCAGAGGGAACTGTAATGTAAACATAACACATTATTAAAGATTGAATTAATTGTTTCCAACCTTTTTGGCTCGTGACCTTGTCGTGTTTAACATTTCTGTGAGCTGTTAGCAGTTCCACCAAACCACCCCCACCAAACGTTCAATAAATGAATACAGATGTGTGTACAAGAATACGGAAGCCGAGAACGGCCATGGATTTTCTTTATTTTTTATGCACTGTTATATTGTGATAACAACTTATTATCTCGTTATCTCAATATAACAAAGATTGTTTTCTCGGATAACAAAATAAATGAATTCGTTATAATGAGAAAAACAATCTTTGTTATATCGAGATATAAGAACACTGCTTTTTCGAATCCCCTCAGATTTGTCTTGTGACCCTTTGGTTGGGGCCTAACCCCTTGGCTGGAAACTACTGGACCAATAAAGTAGTTAAAACTACCTGCACCTCAACTACAACAGTAAAATGCTGCTTACACATTAATACAATCTAAAACATTCAAATATTGTCATATATGATAATATATTACTCATTGGGGACATCTTTCTTTTGACACTTAACTTAAATTTGATTTTGGATACAGGACTTTTACTTGTAACTGAATGTTTTTACATTATTGTTTTGGTATTTAAGGGATATGAATACTTCTTCAATCACAGGTTAACCCTCATGTTCTTCAGTGTCAGTGAAAAAATCCCCCACTATAAACAACTCATTGACTGTCTTTCCTGTTTTTGATTGGTTTTTACCGAGTACTTTTCGTAAACCCTGTGCTGCACCATTAACACTATACAACCAGTCTTCCTATAAAACAATGACAGGGACAATGTTGAGGGCATATGTGACTGCTAATAGGCAGAGGATGTGAGGGTGAGTAGCCGGTGCTATTTTAGTCTGAGCAGGGATAACTGGCTGGACTGTGAGACAGCCGGGAGGCGCAGTAATGGTCAGCGTCTCTTGGGGGTCTAAGGGTGAGGTCAACACCACCGGGCCGTGCCTCTGCTTCTCATGCGGGCAGGAAAGGCATCGGAAGGGGAGGGGTGGACAGTGGGGTGGAGGGATGAGGACATGGAAAGAGTAAAGGGAAACTGGTGAGAGTGTGTGAGAGTGCTGGCTGCTGCGCACACACTTGGATACACCTGCATCAGGACACACACTAACACACACGTATCAGTTGCCTGCTGTGAAGTTTCACCCTACAGGAGACAAAGAGGAAGTGCTTATGCGTCACCATGGCGATAACCCTGATCAGATCTTAGTTTCATGTGCACCATGGCAACCAGTGAAATGTCCCACAGCCAAAATCAGACATTCTTAATCAATTACTGTAAGTAGGTCTGTTTAATGTTATTCAGTATGTGTTGTATGTGGAGCAGCCAAACAAAACTATTAAAGTTGAACTGAAATTGGAATCATCCTCACTTTGTGTGTAAGGTAATATAAGCTACAATGATACAGCAGAAACTGTGCATATTTTATTTTTTTTTTATTTTTCAGTTACTATAACACTGCACTGCAATAAAAGGGGGTACTACTTTCTCTTTACAACCTTTAATCCATTCTTGTCAGACCAGCTGAGTTTACGACCCATCTCTTTTCTTGTATACAGCCCATCAGCCCAGAGTTGATCATGGGTCCCTGCTTTAGTCCTTAGAAAGTGAGTCAGTTTTTCCATGGAATATATTTCCTCAACAATGTCCAGCCACTGTACTCGACATGGAATGTCACATTCTAGCAAGCTGCTTGTGATGGCCTTTTTACATGCAAGTATCAAGATTTTGAAGAGGTAGACATCATCAGGTATCAATCCAAGATACACAATCCAGGAGTCCCTTGGGATCTTGTAGCATAAATCTTCTCACGAATCTGTTCCAAAATATAACCAGAAAACATGGCAGTGATTGCCATTCATTTGACCACACTGTCTCCAGCATTGCTCCTGATTACCCAAGTGTTTATTTTGTGGGGTTTATTCATGTGGGGTTTAATAAAAAAAACATGGATTCCATCTGAATTCCCTCTGTCTTTTAGAACTAGTGGAAGATTATTATATTCTACACATCAGTTTAATGTTCAATTCTAGTTTCCATAACCTTTTTGTAAACTACTATACAGTTTAGAAACAATATTCGAGGGGGCTTGTTTGTTTGCACTTGTCAACACTTCCGTCACCTTCTGCTGAAATTCCTTTTTTAATTCCTGTATCATACAAATATCTTAGATGTAAATAACTGTGCATATGTTTAGGCTTTTAGCCTCCGGGTGACATTTTCTCTCTTAGCTTCTCGTTACTATTGCTGGCTAAGTCTTTGTCCCAATCAGACAACCTTCTATAGATTTCTCACAGTTGGGAACAGACGTCCACATTTTTGACATCCACCACATATATCAAATTATGAAGATGTGCAAAGTTGGCTTACAAATAGCTCAAGTAGATTACTTATAGTCGTAGCAGTTGCTTGATGTTTTTATTATAACATTTCAAGAGCTCTGATGCTTCACTTATCAGTACGCTGATGCAGGCTATTAATATTATTTGCATTATTCACAAATCGACACTAAACCAGCTGATTGTTGGTGAGATTTAGTGTTGAGTCTGATTTATAAACATGAATTAAAATTGTATATAGGTGGTGCTATCAATGCCAAAAAGTAACTAGAACTTTTCAAGTAAATACAGAGTAAAAAAATAAACATGAAGGATATATGTAGTGATTTATTAGCAAAAATTAATTTAAAAAATCTTTAAAATACACATTCAAAGAATCAAACATTCACAAACAAACAATGCATACTAGATCTTTTCTAATCTAAAGGGGCCATCATATACACATTTTTCTCATCTCAGTATGCAACTCAGACACGAAGTGGAAAGGCCCATCTCATCATGGCCTGACATGGCCTACCCACAATACTGACCCAGAAACTTTCTCATCCGTCTACAAAAACGCAAAAGACAGCAAAAGTCACATTGGGTTTTAAGAAGAAACACAATCTCAGTCTTATGAAAATATACTAATCTGCAGGTGGTTATAGGACTTCCTGATCAACGACTCAGCAGCTTGCGCAGGACAGAACGTATGATACCTATCAGACCATGTCTTTGTATTCTCTTGTTTGAACAACAATAATCATGCCTTATCTATTACACTGTTAAAGTTTAGAAGAGGTAATAAAACACTTGGTGGTCTCATCACCACCACAGATGAGCCTGGTGAGGAGGCCTGTCATGCATCTAAATGTGCTGGTAACCTACGGAGCTGCACAGTCTGAGTAAGTGAAGAGCGGCCTCTCTTAAGGAACAAACTTACTTATGTCTTTGAGTCCTGGCTATGGCCATCACCAAACACCTGAAACTGAAATGTGTTTCTTCTGATGAAGCTTACCAGAGGGACCTCCCCTGGTCCAACAACCAACATCTTTTCTCAGAAGAGATTTGGTAGATTGATGGAATACAGATACACTCATTTACCTTCGCAGTTTCCACCATGTAGTTGGTTAGTTAGTCATTATGAGTTGTGCAATAATGTAAAAGCAGGATATTTCTGTTGTCCTTGGTTGAGGTAGAGCTCATTTATAACTAGGACTAATGATTATTTTTATTATGGAGGAATCTGTTGATTATTTTCTCCATAAATCGACTGATTGTGCACAATTATCCAGAGCCCAAAGAGACGTCCTTGCAAAGCTTGTTATGTCCAAACAATTGTCCAAACCTTAAAATGATTAACAATAAATTTACATGATTAAAATCAACAAATCTTCACATTTGTGAAGCTGAAACCATGAAATGTTTTTGTATTACCAATGGCTTAAATGATTATCAATATATAATATCAATATTTTTTATTAAGATTATTGTACTTGTATAAACTGTTGAGTAGTTTATTTTATAAAAAAGAATCCTATTTTATAAGCTATTCATATGTTTTGAATGTAAGATCTTAATTTGTAATGTAACAAGTAATTAAAGCTTTCAAATACATGTTGTAAAGTAAGTTATAATTTCTTCTGAAATAGGGGAGTAAAAGAAGAAAGTTGAACAAAAAGAAAACACTAAAATCTGTACTTAAGTATAGTACTTGAGTATATGTACTTTGTGATATTTCACCACTGGGCCTATAAATAACTATATGGTTTTTATTATTATGTATGAATATTTATTTTTACCGATTCATACCGATTGGATGTTAAAAGAAAAAAAGAGAGAAAAAAAATAAAATAAAAATCTTTATGTTTCTTTATCCTCCATTAAAATATTTAACAAATTGTATAACCTGACCTGTCAAAATCAATGCAGGTCCAAATCCAGAATCTAGATCCAGTGGTATGCTTTTCCCAAAATATGTGTGTGAAGGTGTTTGTATGTGTGTGTGTGACCGTGCATTTGTGTGTGTCAGTTGATGTGTTTGTGGTATTTAATGGGGTGGTGAGAGGCCCAGGAAGGATTTTGGTGGTCCCAGAGTGGCCTTTTGTGCCGTCGGCCAGAGGCTGATGCCCAAGGAAGTAAGCTGATTAGAGCTTGTTCACGCCACACAATACAGCTATGACTGGAGCAGACACCACAAGGAAATGTGTCTACCAGTGAAATGTATGGACTAACCGGTATACAGTTTGTGAAATAAACATATCTCATTTCATATGTCTCATATAACGTATCTCTGTAGGGTCTGGAACTTATAGGAAAACATCCCTATATACATTGCAGACTTGCAGTATGTCACCATGGTTCTGTTGTTTGGTTGCATGTTCATTTCTTATCAGCTGAAGGAAAACTCTCTCACCTGTCACTCATATAGACTGGCTGAGTGGGTAGAAGATGGGAGAATGTAATCTTTTCTTAAAGCCACCTACTGTGTGGCATTGTCAGGGACTCATGCATGGTATGTACTGTATGTCTAAATCTCATGTATATGCAGTATACACAGTTCCACATATAAGAATAGCTTCTAATTTCTTTTTCTCTCAGAATCAGTTCTAGCAAATGAACATCCAATAAACAAAGCCTTAAATTCAAAATTGTACTTAAATAAATGTACAAAAATATTTTCAGCAAAAGGTACTTTTATTATTATAGTTTTCTTTTATTATTATTTTTATTATTTATTGTATTAAAAGTAATCATGATGGAGAATGGAACCCTCAGAGTATTATATCAAATAGTTAGTTTTAGTTTTACTTTAGTGTCATGACAAAGATTTTATTTTTATTTTCATTATATGATTCGTTGGTCTGATTGGTTTAAGTTTGTTTGTGATAGACAGATGGTTCATCCAATCACCTGCCAAGTATTTTTTGCGCCTGGCCTTTTCCAAACTGTTTCACATGACAACTTCCCAGACAAATTACGCTTTATTTGTCATTGCAGGCATACTACAAAATTACAAAATACACAATTTCAGTGACTAGCAGCAATAAAAACAAGATGAATAAACAAGATAATAGATATAAATGGTTCTTTGCAACAAAACTGAATTTTAATTATATGACAGTAAAGCATATTTTATAAATCATATGTCTTTAAAGGCCTTAGAAGGAATTTCCTTTTTGTGTTGATTCTGGCGGCCCCTGTGGATAAAAGCGGTAGTGTTTATATTGCATTGTTTCATTGATTTCAATGGGATTCTGAACGAATCCAACCCAGCTGCCACCTTCAAAATAAGGGCAGGCATTCAAAATAACTATATAGAAAGATCCTTCTTCTCAGTGATGGTCTTATTTATTTATGTAGGTCATATTAAATTGAGACTGTTTCATAACCAGTTAAAAGCTCCAAGTAACTCAAGTAAAGTACAAGTACCTCAAAGAATTATACTTACTATTATAGTAAATGTATAAGCCCTCAGCCCTCACTGCCACTCAAACTCCAGGGTCCGTCTCTCACTTCACAATCCTCTAAGCTTGTCTCCCATGCTCCAGAGTGTCTCTCAAACATGGCCACTGTCCTTTAGGTGCCTCTGCTTATATTTCAGCTCGTTCTTTCAAATCACGACACTTTCCCAACATCTATAGCAGCAACAGTAAATACAACAGCCTCAGCTGTCCTGGTAAATGTTGAACTTTTTGTCATTATTACAGCAGAGTTGCACATGTCAGACTCAGTTTTCCCATTTACTTGTTTTTGTTTGACACATCAGCTGTATACCCATGATGCCCCTTCCTTCCCTCTTTATTTCCTTCGACCACAGCTTCTTCCTGTTCTGCTTTCTTCATTTTCCTCATACAGCCACACACATGCAAAGATCCAGTCCCAGCTGCTCCATACAAGTGCTTTCTTTTCTCACATTATGCTTCAATCATGATCTCTATCCATTACAGACAATCTCATTTTTCAAATGACTCAGGGTGTGATCACACCTATTGACCTTATGCAGCCTGCTCATTTTTTTGTTCATGCATCTTCACTTATATCTTTTAACTTCTAGTCACCAAAATGGTTGAAGGTTTTTCCTTGATTTTAAAATTATTACCTCCCAAGAAAATATAATAAAAAAAGGAGCAAGATTTCTTACCATAAATGAAGTTTGATTTTAAAAAACAGACCTGTGGATAATGAAACAATTAAAATGACATTTATTCTAGCCCTGACCACATCCTCCTGCAGACTCTGTCACTCTATAGTAATCACCTGACTTTCTCCTTCTCTCCTGACAGACAAGAATAAATCATTATGGCCTTTAGAGGGTGTGAAAATAAAGTAAAACCAATATGAAAATTTATCATTTATTCTCTGTATTACTCTTTAAACTATACCATAAGGACATCTGTCTAAGTGCATGCATACGTAGCAGATAAAGTGCTAGAGTAGATAAAAAGCTGTACATAACAGGTTGTATAACGTGTATGCAGAACACGACCTATGTATGTGTCAGCAGATTATGTGTCAGCAGATTATGTGCCATACTTGGCATTAAGCCAAATGATGTCACCATGGGCAAACAGACAATTTTAATTTTAAGTTTGTCACTTGGAAACGTGTAAAATGGTATAATGTACTTTCAATTATTAAAGACACTTGGTTCAACGCAGAACTTTGTATCAGGTTCTTCAAACGCCGGCAAATGCTTTGTTACTTGAGTGTAAATAAATGTTTTCCACCCGAAACTGGATTTAAAAGACGATCTCAGGATATTGCTTAAAGTAGCTTCCTTTGTGTTGTCGATGTTTCTATCATAAAAATATTTCAAAAGCACCAATGCTCAACATTCTGTAAGGCATGAATGTTATTATGTCTTGCCCTCTGAAATTATAAACTTAGTTACCAATCTCTTAGCTACATCTAGCTAAAACTAATGCAGTCAAATAGAACAAATGTCCAATGAGAAAGAGCTTGATGGTAGATAACACAAGACAGAAAATCTGTCACTGTCTCTTCTTTGATCTTGCTACATAACCTGAGAAAATACTGTCTCGTAGACTGTAAGCACATATTGTCTAGCCCGCTGTGAATACTTCTCTCTTGTTCCGTCTGTTATTCAAGATTGTGACACCTGATATGAGTGAGGCCCAACCTCAGGTCCTATAGGGGAATGTACTCATTCTACTTTGACACTGAAGTGTTAAGATGCGTCACAGATTGTGGTTGAGTTTGTATGGGAAAAATAGTCTGTACCTTTGAATGAATAAATAATTTGAAACTCCTGCCATTTCATAAGTGTATTAGAAAGTATGATATTTTCCTCTGAAGTGAAGTGGAGTAAATGGTATGAAAGTATTTTAAACTGTGGAAAATCTGTAAATTATCATCCTTTAAATGCAAAATTGTACTTAAGTGAAATAGATGAGGCACTGAACCTTTTATAGCTTTTAATTCCAATCACATACAATGAATTGTACTGTTATTTTCTTGAACCAAGTGAAGTTTGAGGGAAGTGTGAAGGAAATTTCACCTGCTGATTCTCATCAGTCCCCCATGACTCATGGATGACATTTCTAAGCATTTCTTATCAATGTCCACCCACCTCGGGGTCCAACGTCGCCAAACTCATAGAAAAACTCTCCTACAGATCGCGTATGGTCTACATACGTATTTGCTCAGCATTACCTGATCATTGATCCAAACTGAGTAATTTAATGGTTTATTGTTGTTCATTGTTAGGGACATTTTTTTTTTTCTTACTCTGTTTCAGATATAATCAACTTCAAGCTCAGTTACAGAGCTGCACCGCTGAGTCTTCCTGAACTCTAGGATCATCTCCACAAACGCTGAGCCACCCTGCTGAGTGTGAGTTTTGTGATTAGCAAGAGTGAAATACCAGTACCATCTGTCGAACTGCCAAGCTACCTGACAGCACATGACGTCTGTGATCGTGGGCTGACATCTTCAGGCGTCTTAGACCAACATGTTGACGGTTACACGCTTGTTTGAGACCTATGATGGACTGATGACCTGTCCAGGGTGTTTTCCTGCCTCTAGCCCAGTGCATGCTGGGAGAAGATCTGGCTCCTTGCGACCTTGAACAGTGAAAAATGGATTGATCATTTTGCTTACCTCTTTTGGGGGTTTCGCTGTATCCTAGAAACCTAGAACACCAGAAAAAAATTGCATACTAAAAATAACTGTAGAAACTATAACGTGAACAAATAACGTTTTTACATAAAGAAACAGTACATTTGAGTAAATGATACACGTAATTACCTTGTGCCTGAATTGTTGGTAAAGTTGATGACCTAGACCTGATGATGTCATAAAACTATCATTACTATCCTCATATTAAGAGTAATCTAATTTGGATGGTGTGTGGGCAACTATCCACATACTTCTAGCACTGAATGTTAAAACTGAATTCTAATGTGAAGCCCACTAGGTAAAAGATAACAAATTGCTGCATGATCTAAATGCAGATTTGTGCTTTTCAGATGCCATTAACCACGTTAACCATAAGGTTAAATGTGATGTACACTAATGAGCCATAAGCTCTGTCCTCTCTCTTATAAAATTACCATGTAAAACTGATAACAAGCCCAGAAGGTGAGTAAACTGTTGAGTGTTCAAGAAACACAACAACCATCTGCGATGCAGTTTCCTTTCCACCTCCCCCAGTTCACACACGTCTTGCAACTTCCTTCTGTGTATGTGAAAATGAGGGCGATCGATTGAGCTGGAGCTGAGCGCAGGGAGATGTTGATGGTGTGCGGCTGGGCCCTAAGCAAGTTGTTGATAGGTCGTCAGGTCACATACCCACCCACTCCTCATTTCCCATACTGCACTGCTGACATGGTAGAGCTCAAACCAGTGGTAGGCGTTGCTTTTCAAGGTGAGGTTTGGGGTTAAGACTTGTCTTCATTATCTGCAACTTATTGGTTTCAGTTTTATATATATGTGTATGTATTTTTGCTGTTGCTGTGTTTCACATTTTGTCAGCAACACTTTAGGGTCCTATGAAAGTGGGGTAAAGGGACAATGCTTATATAGCTGACTGTGTTTGTGGGCATATATGTTTTTAAAAAATCCCTCTTTTTATATTTTGCATACAATTACAGTTCCTCTGACTTTTTCCTTTCACTGAATGAGAAATCAACACATGCAATGTGAAAAAGTCAAGTCTCATAAATAGCTACAGAAATATATTCAATGCCATGCAATGTATGAGCCGTATTAAAATATTGCCCTTTGATAAATTAGAAAACACATAGTGTTATAGTTTTAAAATGTGCATTTGATTTTTGACGTAATATTTCCATTCTATGCTACTTTATCCTTCTACTGCACTACATTTCAGAGGGGGTACTTTTTACTGCAATACATTTGTCTGACAGCTACAGTTACTAGTTACTTTAAACACTAAGATTTCTGTGGACTGTCTGGCCACATGCGCACGTTAGTGCATGTGAGTCCCTCCATTTCCAACTGAGGAGAGTGACTGAAATAGATGTTTTTCTTATCTATGTCCATGAATTAAGGATTTATTTCAACCATACCAGAATTGGTGTTTGTTGGAACAGCGGAAAGATGAACAAAGACGGTTTTGGTGAGTTTTATTTTGTTTCTGTCCACTTTGAATAAAGTTACAATCTTCGGATGGTATGCAACATAAAATGAGTATGGTGGCACTATCAATATTATGGCTATACTTGTTTTCTTAATGGAGTCTGGTCGGCCGTAGAATCCATTGTTTTGGTTTGAAAAGCTTGTTCTCTAGTGTGACATCTAGAGGCAAGTGAATTTATACATACTGTATAAACTTTAAAGAAAAAAACCAGTACTTCTCAAGCTTTTTTAGCTTGTGACCTCTTGGGGTCAAGTTGGGGGCCCTATTCACGTTTCAGATGTCTATGAGTTGTTAGCAGCTTTCCCAAAAAAACAATTCTCCTCTAAACTTATCATATGGTTTCATTTAAACAGCCTGAGGCCCAAACAGGTACAGCTCTCCAAAATTTCACAAAAAAGCATTTTTAATACTCTAAGTTAATTTTGCTGTTAATACTTCTGTTACTTGACTTCTAGAAGCAGTACTTTTACTTTTAATGGAATAATTCTTAGATTGCTGTACTGGTACTTTCACTCAAGTGATCTCTGAGTACTTCCTCGCCCACTCTGAAGTAGACATACTTAACTGATGTAGTACAGCAGAGTGTGCAACACACAGTTGCCTGTTCTGACAGGCAGGTTGTTACAGCATATAAGATGCAAGACTGCTTCCTTGTAATTGCTCAGCCCAGAGTCTTTTTATTAATATGAACTTTTTTTCTGCATTTCAAAGATAAAAAACACACTGTGTATATTTTTATGAAACAACTAAAAGTCTACAATGCAGCAGTGCTGTGCCAAACCCTTCTGCACTTTGTGAGTAGGACATAATCTTCCAGTTCCAGTGAGTGCAAAACACAAAACCATTAGACACCATGTAAACCTTTAATCGGCCTCAGTGTGTCTGCATGTGTGTATGTGAGTGTGTGGATCTGTGTGTGTACCTGTGTGTGCACGTTGAAGGGGAGTGAAGCCTATTTTTAAATGATGAAAATTGCTTTAAGGGCACACAACAAAATTGGCACCCACCACTATCACCACAATTGTTCTTGCCATATCCAAAAAAGCCAATTTTGTCAATTTTGTTTGGCAGCATCAGGAGGACAGCCGCTGCTTCATGGACATTTATTATAAAGCTGATGGGAAGTGTTGAAGCTACGTCAGCAGATCGAGTTCGGGGGAGTCTCAGAGAAATGAACGCAACTCTAAGAGCAAGTTCCTTTTTTCGTCAATGAAAGACACAAAAACACTGGGCGACTTCTGGTTAACTAATCCCTGATAAACAGAGCACAAACACTGAGTTGGTTTTGAGTATGAGCTGTTGTTGTGTGAGTCAACTCCTCTGTTCTTGTGGATGACTTTTTCTTTTTCATCACTGAGTCATCTTTTCATACAAATGGCTGATAGATTATTTATACAGTAATTGAATGAAGTGCTAAGTATGAATTTTATGGAGTTCTGTAACTTTGTACTCTAATTAAGACAATGGATTCTGAATGTAATTGCGACTGTACGTCTTCAGACATGTTTATTTACACTAAAGTCCAGCGCTCCAGTCCTTTACTCCTACCAACTCTGTTTTGTGATCCCTCTCAATCTTCAGATCATCTCATCATCTAGTAGACCTTCATATTGATGCTTCATCCATATGTGAAATAATTCTTCCTACGCTGAGATTGTGTACAGGGAAAGGTTGTGTCAAAAGTACATAAGTTTGAAATAGTAAGCGAAAGATTTGCCAAGGGTAAGAGATTGCATAAAAATGAACACACTGAAAGAGGTGGGTAGAGGGTAGCAACTGAGAAAAATAGAGACAGATGGAGGGAAGGAGAAGGGAATATTAGATGTAGAGAAGAGCGTAAATTAAGAAGAGATGGGTGGATGGATGGATGGATGGATGGATGGATGGATGGACGGATGAGGGGAGAGAGGGAGGGAGCAATAGAGAGAGCCACAAAGAGAAAAAGAGAGAGGGATGAGGATGAAGTGTGAGTTTGGCTCAGTGAGAGCAGCTGTATAGAGGACACTGTGGGTGGAAGTGGTAGAGTCGTGGGTGAGCTCAGAGTTTAACTGCCAACCCTCCCTGGTTTCACAAACTGTCCGTCACACACACACACACACACACACACACACACACACACACACACACACACACACTTGAATACATACATGCTTACTTGCACATACATACACACTTGCATGCAGAGTTTTAGCTTGACAACCTGGAAAACTTTCCATCTCGTTCCGTATATGCTAGACACGAGTGGAATCTATCCCTGTAATGAGTAGTATGCTTTCTGTGTCACCCTGCTCACACTGGGTGTTACATTGGTGGAGACAAGTGTGTTATAACTACAGTCATGAAAATGTTGGTCCATGAAAACGAGGGAAATTCTGTTGTGTGGTTGTTTTGTTTGATGTTTGGAATAGTTTGTAGTCGACAACATACATGACTCGGGTCGGAGGGCGTGGGAAGGGTGGGGGTTTGCTCAGCTTCGGCCTTTTTGCACCAATGTGCGCAGTCAATTGTAGGGTGCTTCTTCTTGCCGAGACTTCTACTATGATAAATAATGAGAGCAACGGATCCTGAAATAGAGTACCCCCCCTCCCTTGTCCCTGTGGTCCGCTCTTGTGAAGCTCCCGTCCAGCCGTGACTTTTCCAAGCGATCCCCTCCCTGCTGCCTCCTCCGTTATGGTTAGCATGCCGGCTAAATCTGTAGCCATGCGTCTGTAATTAGGCTTCGCCTTTACTGGATTGAGTGCTACACACTGGCAGCTGGCAGGCCGGGGCACTGCAAACACACACACACACACACATGCACACACGCACAGTGACATGCATGGACGCATGCACGCAGGCACACATTTTATCTTGTTTAAAATAAGTGGCTAGAGGGTACGCCAGGACAGCACTGTCAGATGGCTAAAAAGGCGGTGAAGTGTTGGGGTTAAAGAGAAAAGGGAGCTAATATGGAGCAGAAAATTCTCATCATCACCCATGTCACCTTCTTCATCCCCTGTCCCATCTACATTATCATAATTCTCCATCAAGTGCCTTTCACCCTTTTATTTCTCCTCTTACTTTATCCCCATCTTTTCCTTACTACCCCTCCCTCACCCCTCCCTCACTCCACCTGCCTGCCTTTATTTTTCCCTCCCCAAATGTTTTCTCTCATTCCCAATTCTCCTCTCTCACCTCCTTCCCTGCTCAACCCATCCCATCCTAGCGCTATTGAGTGTAGAGTGGGCAGGTTGACCTGGCAACACTAAAAACCACAGTAGTTATGAGAGCTTTTTACTTCCAGCTATATATATTATCAAAAAAAAAAAAAAAAAGAAAGAAAGACAGAAATGTGTGATGTTACCTCAGCCCTGTTGCCGCCCAGTGAGGGGGCTCCAGCGCAAGGCAGCATGCACATGCAAAAGCACATGCTGATACACACAAGCACAAACACCTGCAGGTGTGCACACTTTAAAACCACTGCATGTAAGTCAAACAACGTTCCCAGGTTGCACACACACAATCGCCTCTTTATCTATTGCTAGTCCTGTTTCACTCAGCACCTAAACCAGTCAGACAATAAACATTGGCTTCCATAATGAATGACAGTCACCATGTGTCACATAATGTGTCAACACACTGATAGGGAAAATTTAAAGGGGAAAAATAAAATAAAGATTTTAAAATTTACGAGATTACGCTAAAAAATGTATTGAACTCATAGGGGCCATGTTTCTGCACTACTTCTGCTTTTGATTCTTTAATCAACCTCATCTTTAAAGACATATGAATCTTCTAATTTAACTCTCAGCAATAAAACGAATAGCTCATTTCACGCAACATATTTCTTGTATTAACAGCCTTCATCTCAGCATATCTCATTCGGATACTTAAAATATACAATGAGGAATGAAATACTCTCATTTGACTAGCAACACAAGGCACTGTATAGTACTGCCCAATAAAAGTCAAGTATCTTCCTCAATCAAACGACCATGAAGATGTTTAAATAAAACATTTCCTCTCCTTTCAACAGTGTGTTTTTCCTTCTCACTAGCATGGCTTGACACCCGTAACTTGTGCTTTTGTGGCCTATAACTGCCTGCTTGTTTCTGACCAGGGCCTCTGATTCCCTGTTGAGATGAAAGGCATCAAGGCCAGTCATTTGTGTCAGCGTGTGGCTTCATCAACCCTGCCAGGACGCTCTTGAGCTCCGCTGGTCCCTGTAGTCACATGCCCCACCAGTGGCATGACTATTTTAGCTGCTCTGAACTGCAAAACCCACAATCCTCCACTGACCAGCGCCCTCTCCTCTCTGCTGGCCATAATGATTATGTGGATATTGATAGACCAGGGGGATTATTATCATTCACCAAATATACTTTTATATTGTCCCACATGTGACTGGCTTAATCTGGAAAACAGTAAACAAGTAATCATGAAGAAGAGCAGTATCCTAAGCTCTCTCTCTCTCTCTCTCTCTCTCTCTCTCTCTCTCCTCTCTCTCTCCCTCGTTTTTGTTACATCCCCTGGGACTGCAGTATGTATATTTAGTATTTTTGCTGAAGAATGTGTGGCTATACTGAATCAGCCAATCATAATCAGCAAAAGCAGTCAAAACAAATTGAAATAACCTAAACAATATGATGAACAGTTTTGGGAAATGCAGAAAATTCCTGAAAAAACTTAATTTATTGTCAAATAAAAGTAAAAAAAACAGTAAGATAAATCTCTGTAGACGAAAAATCTTGGCTTTTCCTTTTCTGCTTTTTTCGTTTTAGAATACTTCATCTAAGTTAATACAATCAAATTTGATGTTGTGTGGATCCGAGGTCAAAACCATGCACTTTAGTTTGGAGAACAAAACATCACATTCTGAGTCTAAATAAAACTTTTTTAATACAGCCACTCATCGCTGTAATTTTGGGCCAGCGGTTAATTAGACAGCTGTGAATCTGACTTGTGATGAACCAGCACTGCATGCTGCATAATATAAAAATATTCTATAGTATGTTTCTAAGTCAATTAAGCTTCAGTGCTGCAACACATTTTTAGTTCAGAGTTGAAAAAAACAACAACTGTGTGATTCTTCACGTGTCTAACTGAGACCTGGTGTTTTACCACTGACAAAATATGTCAGTCTGTAGTAATGAATACAGATTTGTACCATCTCAATGACCCAAAAAGAATAATTTTATTGTACCTGGAACCCCACAATTTGTTGTGTAGTGAGATTAGAACAGAATTACCATTTCTTTGGTTAACCTCTCCAGTGTAAGGGTTTTAGTGAAATGTCTTAACATAAATAAATATAAAATCTCTTAACCGATAGTGTAATCACCAGGTTTCATCTTGTCAAATAATTTGGTTTATGACTAAAATACCTGCAAAATGACTGTTCAGTGCTAACAAGCAAATGTTAGCATGCTAACACGCTAAACTCAGATGAATGATAAGCAATCCATAGCCCCTAGCTTGGCTGTAGACTCTTAGTCTTGTTTCAATTTACACAAAGACTGCTTGCTAATAATTTACATAATATTTAAATTAGCCACTTACTTGTAAAAAGCTTGGGAGATGAGATGGTCAGTTCTAGGCTTGCCTGTATTTCTTTTCAAATTGAACACATAAGAACATGCTATTTAAAAAATATGTGGGTGTATGTTATGATTAATGTTTTTCTTTTGGTTTTGTTTCACCACTAACTAACTAACTAACTCAATTATTTTACATGAGCCGATGAGAAGAGAGCAGAGTTGCGGCAATGAACTTTCCCTTTTACTTTCATTCTCAAAAGTTGTTGTCTCATCTCCACCAGGGGGATGTATCTGCTGAGACCTACAGATGAATGCTGTTTCTGTTTAAGGGCCCAACTGAGAAAACCACAACAGACTGATGGCAGGTATCGAGACCTGCTGATAACAGACACCTTAACCTTTAAAGCTGTCTCTCTCTCTCTGTGGAGAGGAATGGATCCTACACCACATCCTGTCAACCCCACGGCCTTGACGAGACTGCTGCAAAAACAGCACGCAATAAGCAGAGCAAAAATGTGGGCCAGCAGAAGGACTGAAACCTCAAGAAAATGCTTTGTGAAAGCCCACTTTTTTTTTTTTTAATTCATTGAAAGCGAAGGAGATGAGCATGGAATCGTGTTCACATTTCTTGCTGATTAAAAACCTCGTCGTCTTTTTAGTGAAACAGCCACACTGCCTGTCCCTCACTGATGGCGTTATTGCCCACCCAAAGCTCTCCCACCTCCTCTCTCAGTGGGTCAGCTGGGCCCAGGGTGTGTGGGATGTTGCTGTATGTTGAGGGAGAGGGAAACTGTGTGAAAACTGTGTAGGAGAGGCTAAGAAAAACATTACGGCCTGGCAGCAGTGTGGTAGGGAGTGGAGGATGAGGAGATCAGGGGGAGCAAGGGAAGGGAATGCTGGGGGGAGGAGAGGGGGAGTGGAGTGCATGGGTATGGGTATGACAGAGGGGAAGGTAGGAGTGTGTGTTTGTGTGTGTGCATGTGTGTGTGTAGGGGGTGGGGGTGGCTGCTGAGGTAATATCTCTGGGAGTGTGGTTAGATCATATTCCGCTCCCTGTCTTCTCATGCTGTGGGTGGGGCTTTGTGGTGGGGCTGGCTGGAAGAAAGGGAGGGGATGGAGAGACAGAGAAAGAAATAGCAGAAAGAGGAAAAG
Source organism: Dicentrarchus labrax (assembly GCF_905237075.1). Classification (NCBI taxonomy): domain Eukaryota; kingdom Metazoa; phylum Chordata; class Actinopteri; family Moronidae; genus Dicentrarchus; species Dicentrarchus labrax. The sequence goes on from NW_026136710.1 coordinate 8,997,371, forward strand.
AGGTGGGGGAAGTAGGAATGGATATGGTGAAAGAAGGGTGGAGGGGGTTGAAAGATGGGCAGTGCCGACAGTTCTCACTAAAGCAGCACCAGCGTTACGCCCCTAAAGTGGCAAGACTGGTTCACACGAGCTCTTCTCCACCTTTTTCTTCTATCCGTTCCTTTCTCTCGTTGTCTGTCTCTTGCTTTCTCCCACTTGTTAACTAATTACATGCTTTTTACAGTTTAATTTGAAGGCAGAAAAACTCTGACAATACTAAAATGAAAGCAGACAGACACTTACAAGCTGGCAAAAATCCTTTAATTTACTCTGTTTCATTTAATATACTGAATCCTACTACAGGTACTTCAGTATATGCAGGCACTTTTTGTAGATGACCAAATACATGTGGTAAGATATTTTTAGCCATCCTTGCGCCGTTGCTGTATGTTGGTCGGCCAGACCATAACTTTGGTCCAGATAGAAATAACTCAAATATGTGACTGTGGTGATCCCCTGGCTTTTCACCTAGCGCCACCATGAAGTTGACATTGGCGGTTTTAAGGGAAATGGTACAACAGGTATGGATCACCATTAAATTTAGTATAGACATTTCTTGAGATAATCGGCATTGGTGCTCACAAGGCCGACAAGTAAAACATGTCTTCAGACACATTTGCGTTATGGAACAATGTTAGTGAATTTTGGGAAGGTGGAGCAAAAGTTAGTTTCAAGTGCTGTACTGTAACTTTCAAGCACCCTGCTGTAAACGTATGCCTGACTTTAAAAAATAATTGTACATTGATTTTTTGAGGTTTTGATATATTAGCTTTATATATCGACAACAGCCATTGAAAATCCCACATCAGTCGACCACTAATAGACATTCAGTAATTCACTTTTCATTCAGTGCCACCATCAGGTGAAAATTTTAATTTAATTTGACCAATACATTGGTTTATGACCAAATACCTGTCTCAGATATACTTAGTGTTTAGCTAAATGGTAAATGTTAGCTTACATAGACTATACTAAGATGGTGAATCTGCTAAATGTTACCTGCTAAATGCATGCTAACATGCTTTCAATGACAATGTTGACATCCTGTTGTTAGCATTTTGCTCAAAGCACCGCTTTGCCTAAGTACAGCCTCACAGTGCCACTAGCATGTCTCTTAGTCTCGTTTATACTGATTAAGGGTGGCAAGATGTTTCTGAAATTAGATCATTTCTGCCTGAGATGAAAGTGAGTACAAATTCTTCCATAACTAAATGTCTAAGCTTCTTTATTGAACTAAACCTGCAGTAAATACTGCTGTGTTTTGTTGTGAAATATATCTGCATTTGCTACATTTGGTGTACTTGGCAGGATATATGCAGTCATTGTGTGGAGGGTTGCCAGTGTAGTGTCAGATATTATATGAAGGATTTTGGTACAGCAAATGGTAATCCGCACTGAAGACAGAGGAGGTCTACCACTCTCAGTCCATGAGCTGAATAATAAAGAAGCCACAAATCCGGCATTCCACTGCCATTAATTTTGTTACAGACATGCTAATGTATTGTATACTTAGTATTTGCTGTAAGGGTTGTTTGATCTTGTTGCCATGTCACAAACTGAACAAATAGAGGAAGAGCATCTACTGAAGGAAATTCCCTATTTTTTTCTTATTATAGATACTGACTTTCCTGGTTGTCTTTGTGTTGAAGATTTGATTTGAGAAGTTGACCCCTGCCTGTAGGGTTGAAACTAACTCTCTGAACTACACCTATCTCTACAATTTTGCAGAGATGAAAGAAGCAAGTACCTGGACATTTTGAAATAACGATTATTCTCTTCTTGGTCAGAGAGAATCCCTAATATAGTGTCATAATGTAGAAACATCAGCAGTACAGTACAGTCTTGGCCAGCAACTCACAGATTTATGCTGGTTCCCCTGTTAAGGTCCTCAGCTGGTTTAAAAGGTAATTACAACTCACAGTCTCATTAGAACAAGATCAAGTTGCAAATTGCCTCCTTCCTTAACGTCATCTTAACAACACTGGATAAGGTAGATCACGGGGAAGCCTATGTTCAAGTAGTTGATGTGTACAGTAAGTTTTCCTACCTTTAGCTGGTGCATACTGATGAAGTGACTCATTTTCAGAGACCCCAATTCATATTCAATCATGAGCTTAATTTCCATGGCCAGTAACATCCTCTCTGGCTTTTGTTCAAGAGTTGGACAATGGTGACAATGACATGCAGTGTAAACCTTTAATTGAATCTCACATAATTGTTCATATTAGCCAGTTTTTAAATGATCAGGTCATATGGGAGATTTCCATGCCCCTTGGCTCCTTCAGTCCTCGTTCAGAGAAAGATACAGCTGGCTATGAATGTGTGTTCTGCATTGCATACAGTTTAATGCAAAGATATGCAAAGACCTTTGTCCCGGATAGAAGAGTCCTTACACAGGAGACAAGTGGTTATCCGGCCAGAGGACAGGGACAGGGAAAAGGTAGCCTACCAGTGCCTCTGAAGATGTGACATGATGGTGGTGGAGAGTGGTACCACTCTAACTCAAAAGCAAATAAACATATTTTCCCAAAACGTTGAACTGTTACTCTTATCGGATGGCCTTCGGCTTCTGAAATGAATATTTCAAAGCCTGCTACCAGTCTTTTGGTAAAGTTAGAAAACCTGGTTTTGGTATCAGATACAAACCCCGGCTTTTCCAGAGATTAATGCAGATAACCTGTACTCCACCGTCTCCATGGTGACCACAGCCACTAAATGGTTGAGGGAAGAGGTTCCACTACTTTCAAAGCTGAATTTTCCTTGAACACATAATGAGTTCCATGTGTAAATGATGAGTTCATATCAATTGGAGTGCAAGGTCAAGGGACCTTGAAGACTTGAAATGCAAAGGTTTGAATTGCGCTTTTTTTTTTAGAGTATGAGTGTGTGTCATACTCTAGAGACTCTGAGTACTGAGTACCGATGTCCACTTTTGCTTTTGTTTGTGTTGTTCATATTCCATTATCTTTTTCTCTATTCTGGGCAACGTTTCTGTTGGTCAAAGTAAATCATTCCAACATAGACTCTGTTGAGACAACGTTCTTCAGTTAAGCTCTTTAAGACTCACGCATTTTATCCTCGCCTATCCCCTTCTCTGTCTTCACCTCTTTCTTTCGAGCAATGTTGGCTTCCTCCCCATTTCTGTTTTGGTAAGGCATCTTAAACTAGTTTTATGATTATCATAGTAGCCCATTTATAGTTGCACCTATGGGAATGTTTCTTGGTGCCATCATCCGGTCAAATTTTTTATTCATCCAATAGTTTGGTTTATGACACAAGACCTGTAAAATGAATGACATTCCCGTCAGCCTCAGCTGCACTTTATGTTTAGTGTTTATTTGCAAATATCAGCATGGTAACATGCACAACTAAGATGGTGATCATCATCATCCACCATTGGTAAGGTGGTAATAGATGTATTTGCTTCATTACATTAACTTTTTATTGGTGAAGAATTGGTGAAGAACGTTACATACTACTTTTGTTAGACCGCACATTGAGAAGAACACATTAAAACATAACATTAGGTGAATCGGGGTAGGCTGATAACCACATGAAGAGAAGAGGCGGGATGCTGAGGGTTCAAAATCAGGCAGGCCGAAACCTGAAATCCGGACACTGATTTTAGGATGGTTCATTATGCACCCCTCCGCCTACCCTCCCACCCTACTCCCAGAGGAGGTGGAAGAGGACAAAGAGGTGGTAGATGTTTGTATCTTGGGCGTCAAGCCACATATGTTTGAAACTCAAAGCAAAGAGATTTGCCGATAATGTTGGAGATGTTGTTGCGAACTGACACCTCCCACACACACCTACACACCTCCGACCCATGTTCCTGCCTCAAGTTCTAGTTAGCTTGATGGACCAATTTCTACTGAAAGAAAGATGGGTGGACATACAGTATATTTGCCATTTAACAGATAGAAAAACAGACAGAGATCATGGAAAAGAATGTTTTCATTCCATGTGACCTTTATAATAATTACACTGCTGTCAATCTGTGATAAAAATCAGAGGCATTTGCAACTTTATAGCAATTTCTGTAGTTGTAAAAAGTAACACAATGACACAATGGTGTGGTACACATTTTTAAATATACATAATATTTCAAAGTAATTCAACTTACTTATTATCAATAAAATCACATTTAAGTGTAAATGTGTTAAATCACATGGTGTTTGTGTTGTTTTAAATCTATTTCTCTACTCTTTTCTGTAGACACCATATTTATACTAAATTTATACTAACCGCCGCATAACTCTGCTGAAACATGTTGAAAGAATTTTTGACTTTTGCAAGTTAACACGATAAACCTTTGGTTGGATGTCAGGAGAAGTGACCATTTTATTCCAGTAGATTAAAAAAAGAAATATATGACAAGAACAGAACTTAACCTATCTTCTTTAATATAACACATATATGGAAACATGTTTTTTTATGCTTTTAATGTATAAGCATTAGCTTATCTTTAACACGTCTTTGGCATAACACAGTACTAAATGACCACCACTTAATGATTGTCCATATAACTACATCTGCTGTTCTTATCACTGTGTGGGAAGAGGAGAAGAGCCTAATACAAAATCTCACAACACAACAAAAGCTATTCATAAAACAGATTCCATCACCCAAACCATGGCCTGTGAGCAGAAACAGGTCTATCTGACAGATTTGGTGGCTAGGATGGTCACACCCACTCCACAGGTGGCAGGATGAAAGCAACAGCAGCTTGTGGGTGTAACTTAGAGTTGTTGCTTTGTGTACTGCAAGCCTTTTTCTTCACTGCATTCAAAGTACCCTGGACCCCAGCTTCATGTATAGCACAAACAAAACAGCAGGTTAGCAGACACACTCAGAGACATAATTAAAATTTCCTGATTCTAATCAGCATGGAGGTAATGTTTATGTATGCCGTAAACTTGTTTATACAAAAACAAAATTTGCACAAGATTATTCACTTTTAATTTGTCAAGAAATTCAAAATTCTCAAAACTCAGCCTTTTCTCTGCTGCACAGCCCTTGAAGTGTCTCCTCTTGCTTAAGTTTCTGAGAAGTCCCAGTAATTAACAGGGTGGTAAACCTTGCCAGCGGATTTATTCTAATGATGAACCACCCCATCATATTGTTCTAAGGAGCAATGTGAAGAAGTTTTGGACAATTGCAAAGATTCATGATTGGACTTCGTATGAACTGTGTTACAGCCTTGTATTTTGTGTACCCTTACAGAGATTTTATAGATTACTTTCTCTGGGTTACTCTGATGAAAATAATGCAGTTCACCTAAAAAAAACTGTAAATAATAATAAGACAGAATAGTACAGCTGATATCTAAAGAAAAACATATGACTCATGGGAAAAAGTTCAACATTTTGGAAAATGCTCTTGAAGGTCAAAATTGAAAATCGTGTTAGCTTAGTTTGAAGGCTGGAAAAGGGTGGCAAAAGCTAGCCTGGCCCTTCTGTCCAAAGGTAACAAAATCTTGTTATATTCAAACGACAACCTCTGTGGCTGGCAAATGAAGCCAACACAGAAATAACAAAGACTACAGTTCCTCCGACGGCCACTTGAAGCTGGCTACAGAAGTGAGTCAATTTCCATAAGCCCCCATATTAAAATGCCCAAATTTACAGCATGTTCACAGCCTGGTACAAAAAATGTTTTTGGCAGCTGTACAGGGGATAACTTTTGTGTATAACTCAACTATGTAAATTATGTCAAGGCTTAAAAGTTATACATAAATAAGGGCATAGTCGCTTTGAGTGACAGGTGGATGCCATTGCAGGCGGCTTTTGTCAGTAACAAGGCTTTATTCAGCTCACCTCAGTTCCGCCGATGCTCCACGTCTTTGCCCACCTTAAAGCCTTAACCATTTTAATTATACAGTCTGGTTATATCTTATTTGTTTAATCCGTACAAAAACCAAAGTGTAAAAATGACAAGATGTTGTTTTACTGCTGGACTATCTCTTGGCCAGGAGCAGTGTTGCTTGGCAACCTCACAGTGACAACAAGAATGCAATTAACCCCCATAAAACCACAACCTGTGTGACCAGATTTTTACCTTTGCACAGAGCCAGGCTAGCTGTTTCCCCCTGCTTTCAGTCTTTACGCAAAGCTAAGCTAACTGTTTCTTTGCTGTAGCTTCATATTAACTGACAGATTTTAGAGTGGTGTCTATGTTCTCAACTGGCTCCCAGTAAGAAAGCAAATTATAGTATTCCCCGAAATGTCAAACTATTCCTTTAAGAAAACCCTGAATCTAACTCTTTGCATTTTTGAGATGGCTTTGCATGTTATCCTGAGCAAACTGATCAACTGAAGTCTTTGGGAGCATTCATATACTGTCACGTATGCAAAGATTACAGTACTTTCTTTCCAGTAATAGTCAGTTAAATTGCTGTTGTCTGGCTTTGCACTTTGCAGCCTGTTCATAGCGGAGGGATATTATATATATAAAAAAAAAAATTATAATGACAGTTTGGGATCTGTGTTTAGGGCTTAATGATCTGAGTTCTTAGAAGTGAGGACTGTACTTTTGGTTTAAGAGTGCACAATCTGAAGAAACTTCACCGGAATAAAACAGATTTGTCATAGACTATCAAGGTTTTAGCCCCCCCCCAAAAAAAAAAAAGAATCTAGCTGCACAGACTAAAAAGCACAATGTTGCAGGGTTTACATTTGCTTCCCTGCCCTGTTGTGTGTGACTCGGCTCAAACTAAATTTTGACTGAGCAAATTTGCTCAAACTATTTTTGAGCCACGTGAGAAGACACTGCACGGGACAGGACACAAAATGATCAAACCTCTGCTGGGTGTGTATATGTGTAAACAAATGCGGTGTAGTTGAGGCTGGGCTCAGATCCTGTGAAAGACAAATCTATAACAGAGGGCAGGGCTATTGTATTCTTCACTCACGCTGGTATGTGCTAAGGCCTAAATTTAGCTGGTTCAAACCTTAATCTGTCTGCTCCTTGCTGGGGAAACTTGGAATTAACTATCGTCAAACTCAAAGCTAAAGTTGATTTTTCTAGTACAAACCTGCCAAAACAATTTTTGTATTTGTATCCTGCATTGTATCCAGTATTTTCTTTAATGATGTCTGGAAAACCCGTATGATGCCTTGATGGCATGGTTTGCATAGGAAGCCCAAATATTTTCCCTCCTCTAATGCCAAATCACATCACGCCGACTCATTGATTTGCAATTTACCTTGTAGTAACAAATGTGTAATAGGACTCCTGGTTCTTCCTGTGTGGAGTCTTTATTTTCTTCCAATGTTTGTGTGGATTTCCTCCTACATGCAGCTCAGAAAGTTTATGGCACTGGTACCCAACCTTTTTTGGTTTGGGACCCTTTAAAATCAATCGCAGGTTCAACCCTTTTATTTTTAGAGGCCTGAAATGGTAACACTATCCAGTATTTAATAGTTAGAAGTTTGATCCAGACTGAAATTTCTCAACAACTATTGGAGGGATTGCCATTTAATTTTGTACAGACATCAATGATGACCAGAGGATGAATCATACTAACATTGGTGATCCCAGTGGAGAAGTTTTTCAGTGATAAGTCTCAACAAATTTGGTATGGACTTTCATGTTCCCCACAGAAGGACGAAACATTTGTCCAGTAGGTAGGGAACAGTTCCAACTTTCCAGAGGCTTCAAAGGCTGCTACGCACCAAAAAAAAGAAATGTGTGCATATTTTCACGCAAAAATGATATGTGGAAAAGGTGTGCATCCAGCTCACACAAGTTTTTCAGACACCGGAATTGACAGTGCCAGATGGTGAGATTACGAAATAAAGCTCTGTAAAACACAGATGAAATTTAAAATCTGCATCAAAACTACATTTCATAATGTATATGCCTACCTCCAAGTTTGGATATATGCATCATTATCACCACTACTCGTATAGGCTAAACAAATACACTAAAACAAAATTAAGACCTGGCTGACCGGACATTGTGGCCAAGTCGTGCGCACTGGAGACGCGGCTTGGTCCTGGTGCAGACTTTTCCCCTTGTGCCCCTTTCACCACCAGCCACTGTCACTCTTAAGAATGAGTCTAAATAAAACAGCACAAAATACATTTGGCTAAAGGTATTTAAATACTGTGTGGATGTGCTTATAATGTAGATAGTGTACGTTTGGTATTTGGTCCTGCCGGTTTCTCTGGCATCTGTAGCTGCATTAGTGTCCCCCTCTGCCTTTGGCACAATTCCAGACTATGATAGCTAGTGTGAATATATATATATATATATATATATATATATATATATATATATATATATATATATAGGAGTGGGTTTCACAATGTTTTCACATTGTCATTTGATACATTGACTGTTTTTCACAAAAATATTTTCCATAATTTATTAACTTTCCAGCAAATTTGGTATGTAGATATGTATTACTTTATTTGCTAAATGTAACAAAATCATAATCTTTTCTTTGCACTATGTTTGAGAATCATTAGACCCCATGTCTGCTGCTCTCATATCACATAATGTGACTTTCAGCAGCATTAACATCAGTGATTACACCCTCTTATTATATTCCCATTACGCAGCATTATGGGCTTCAGAGCAGCACAATGGTTCTTACGTCTTGCCAGGTACAGGTTGGTACACTGAAGCACACACCCAAATACACTCAGATACTGTCACCGACTCTCTATCACACGACCTTTTCATTTCTCCCCTGATATGTCTATTGTTCAATACCTGATATGAACCCCTCCAGCTCCTGTTTGGCACAGGCAAAGACCCACCCACTGGTTCAACCCTGCATTATTCTGCAACAACCTCCTCCCCAATTTTTTCCTCTGCCCTGTTTGAAATCTTAGCACAGTCTTCCAGCTGCACATCAGCCTCAGTTTAGCTCTTTTATTACCAGCTCCAGTCTCAGTTCTCCAGTTTTCCTGGCTTGCCCTTTGCCCCTGTTCTCCAGCCTCATCTCTGTCTCCAGACCTTCAGGCCCTGGTCAGGCTTAACAGCAGTCTTTCTGCCCTCAACCCCCTCTGTCCTCCAGGCCCAGCACCAAGGTTCTGTCTTTTCCCAGCCCTAACCATACCATCCAGTCCAAGCTCGCAAGCAGGTTTTTAGGCTTGGCCCAGCTAGTGTGAGTGTGTGTCACTCCCCTCCCCTAAGCACAGGTGGACTTGTAGGGAACGCTGCCAAATACTTTTGGTTTAGGGGGAGGGAGGGGTGTTGGCTGAGGCTGGTGGGTGTAGCAGTTTTTGTTTTGTTGTGTTTCTTAGATAACCGTTTCGTGGAACGGTACCTTTTCACTCCTCCAAATCACTGACACACCTTCAGAGCAAATTTTAGTCTCTATCTCGCCCGCTCTCGCTTTCACAAGTCTGCCAGAGCTGAGACAGTGTTGAGTTTCCTGACAGGGGCTGAGGGCGCGAGTGAGGAACTGAAATCAAAACTTCTCTTCTTAAAAGGTCAGTAACATCTAACTGTCTGTCTCACTCACTTTTCTTTTCTGTTTTTTTTTCCTTCGGTGTACTACTATTCAGTATATCCTAAAAAAGTCATAATGAGAGGTTCATATTCTCTGTGTTGTGGAAAAATTTTAAAGCATGCAAGAGCTGTCGGCTACCCACTGAGCGCCAGAATCAGACTAAAGGATGGCTGACCTTTTGTAGAATCAGGTTCCTCTGTGTTCCCATTTTAAGTTGCAAATTGCTCCACGTCAAAACTTTTTATAATAGGAAATACAATAAAAAAATAAGGGATGCCCGGTTATTCTCAGTGCTTTCCAGAAACTTTTCTCTGTGTGTGTATGTGTGTGTGTGTGTGTCTGAACAGATGTGCGCACACCGAAAGCCTCCCCCTTCACATAACACACACAGTGAGGAGGAAGCAAGTGAAAGCATGACGAAGCTGGAACAGATTGACAGACTGATATCATTTTTACTTTTACTCGTTATTGCAGCAGCCTGTATAACTACATGGATTTATTGTGCACAATTTAGATCTCGACATTATATCTTTCCTTGTCGTCCTCAAGATTCTGTCGAGAACTAGTCGTAAGATTAAATGTAATACAGTCGGAGTCATTTCTTAATTGCATGGCAGCAATAAGATGATAATCTGACAAATAAGATGACATCTCTCCCCCATAATTCTCATTTGAATGTCACTTTGATTCTGAGATAAGAAATTCAAAATCAGTTAATCAATTTTAACTTCAGATCTGTGTAACAGATGTGGGGGCAGAGGTTTGACATTCAAAGTTATTTCACTCTTTCCACCTGTGACCCTGCCACCAAATTCACTTTTATGGGTATTATCAAAGGGTGATAATATACCATACCATACTAAATTAGATATAGGTATTGCATTGTTCCATCTTCAGATCTGAGATACTAGTGGATGATTAGTATAATTATTAGAATCTGCTGTATGTCACGTGTCACCTCATTTTCCTGTTTGTGACAATAGAACTGGGGCTTTAGTGGTTACTTTCAAATGAACTGGTGACGACTACATTTAATATTTTACTCACAACTCAATTCAGGTCCCACTTGTGGTCTAAAAACAGATAAAAAGGTGATATTAATACAGCTTATCAGCAGGTGGACCACATTAGTGACAAGTTAATCCAGGCATGTATTTCTGTTGTCAGACTCATGATGGAAAATTCATGAAATACAAAAAAAATAACAATTACTAGGCCAATGTATAGGTGTGAGGTAATAAAGTGTGAGAAAAACTGAATGAAAAGCTACTTTTTCTTTAAACCTTTCCATACTTCAAATCAGCACAGATTAAACAAACATGCTTCAGCTTGAAATCTTTATCAGCCTTAATCATTAATGAAAAAAAAAAGCAAGCACAATTTATAGAGCTCTCTTCCTGTCACATTGGGGGTTAGATGGGGATAAGGTCTTGTAGACTCTACCACACCTACTCTCGTCACACACCCTGACTACAGGCCTCTGTCTGCCTCTATCTCTCTCCAGGATTAGGTGAATTGAATCTGAACCTTTTGGTCTTTTGTTATAGGGGCTGTGTGAGTTTAACAAACATTACCTGAGGCAGATTTCATTCACACTTGTACAATCTCATCTATAGCATACTGTATAAGATAAACCAATATATGAAAGTAACTCTATAAAGGAACAGACATTGTATTTGTACCAAAATCTGAGTGTCTAAAAAGTGTGTGAGAGCGCAAAAGCACTTGATTGAGAGAAAGAGAGACTTAAGTGTTGTGGATGAATGTGTCAAGTGAATGAGGATGTAGTTTCATAATTGCAAAATGATGCAGTGTGTTCATTATGAGCCTGACAGAGTGAATGAGTCCACACGCCTTCTTCCCACCTGACAGTGTGTGGGCATGCCCATGTAACAGCATTTACACGAGGATACACAATCTGATTTTAACCTCCTATGGCACAGATGTCATCTTGTCACAGTTGTCAAAAATCACGTTCAGTGTTTTCAAATCCTGCTCGGACAACTAAAACTGAATCTTATCTATGCCAAAGACTGTCATCTAATTAGCTACCCCTCCCCCCTAAAAAGCACTTGTATTCAGGTTATTACATGCATCATGTATGTCCATAAAGGCCTGAGTAGCCATTTGTGTGTGCATGTGTGCGTGTCCGCCCTCATCCGTAGGATCGAGGTCCAGGTTTTGTTGTGTGTGTGGAGTTGGGCTGGGTGAGTAAGCCGCCCCTCACAGATGAATAGAGGATGGGAGGAGGCTTGAAGAGGCTGCCGTGGGTGGGAGGCCCGAGCCCTGCCAAAAAAGCTCCTTCTGTGGGATTTGTGTACTTTTGCGTTCCTCACGAAACACAGCGCCTGGCTCTAACGACAAAGCAGCCAGGGAGGCAGGCACTCGCACTCCCAGAGGTCGGCTCGATCGCACCCTCTCTGCTTTCTAAGCTTTATTCTTTCTTTCCGTTTACAATTTCTCCATTTCCACCGTGCTCCTCTTTTCTTCTCCCTCTTTCCTCACTGCTGCTTTTCATCGCTTTTCAGTATTTATTTTTTGAATAAATGACTGATTATGTTCACATACTTAAACAACAGCAACCTAGGAGTATGCTTGATTTGTGTAGAATCCCTGCGAGGATTAATAGTAAAAGTTAGTCTTCCTGAGACATATGAAATACTTTTATTTAACATTTGACTTCACTAATTCCTTATAATGCTATAGCACTTATGTCAGCATTACATTTACTAAATCACTGAGGAAATATACTTTTCAGTGTCTTTTCAACTTCCCCACAGCGTCAAAGTCATCAGAGAAATATTTTTTGTCATACATTCCAACATCTGAAATGTCAGTGGCAGCCACACTTTTGTTATGTGGTTGTGCTATGAAGCATTTTACATACAATTTGTAGGTGTTTCCTGAATGTTACCTAGATAATAGAAAATAGGCCCCTGTAACCACTGGCAACCCACCTAGCCTCAGCCTAGTGACAAGTGCAAAGAGACATGATTTTCTGCTTGGCAATCTTGGAAAATTATCACCTAGTAAATGAGAAAATTAAAGCTTTACTTTATAGAACAAAGCTGCAAAGATCATGCAGGAAACACAGAGTCGAATGTCATTCAGCATCAGGGAGTTAGGTGAAGAAAACAAGAAAGGGAAAAAAAAAAAAAAGAGCACGATTTCATAATGTCTAAAAGAAAGATCTGGGTTGAATAAGTGGGTCCACCCACCTGTGTGTGAGAGGCAGCGAGAGAGAAAGCAGGGCTGGATGGCAGTTTTAGAGACATGAGTGTGTGGGTTAGGCTAGCTGGCCTGCTTATGCTATCTAATCACTGGGAGAGAAAGGAGAGCAGCATGCCTTGATCCACCCACCCACCCCAGACAAACAGCAGTTAGCCTGCTAAGTACTATATGTGGTCGCCTGCAGCTCTGGGCCGAACATGGGGCAACAGAGACAAAATGTGACAGAGTCTACAGGTAACAGACATTCAGCACAATTATGTCTCATTCTGTGCTGGGGAGAAAGAGAGATGTGTCAATCTGGAAGCTACTGTGGGTCACGACTGCATGTGAGAGAGTGTGTGTGAGTGTGAGGCAAGCTTCGTGTGTGTCACTGGTGAACATGTTGGCCATGCTCCAGCAGGTTTCAGGTAGAAATAAAACTAATGAGAGTTCATTGACTGATTTTTAGAGCAAATTAGCCAAATTTGTTGTAACCTAAGGCTAGCCACAGAAAATAAGAAATGATTCACTCCTGAAACCAGCATATACACACAGGTCTGGTAACAAAAACATTAATGTTAAAATGTTCCTTGTGTTCGATTATTAGTAGCCTTATTAGTGCGATTTATGTTACTGTGGTGTTGATTTCACTGCTTCTCTTTTGGGTCAGATACAGATTAGTTACCTGGGTGATACCTGAGTGGGTGGGATGAGTCCAAAAATAGCTGACCTACGCATCACACTTGTGTATTTGTGAGTGTGCATGTGGTTGAATACGGTCCGCCACCTCGTGCGTGTGTGTGTATGTATGTATGTATGTATGTGTGTGTCATGACAGGCATCTGTCTCCCCTGCCCTGCAGCCTGACTGGTTTTAATTAGGAGGTGCCAGAGTGCCCGAGGGCTCTCCTGCTGACACACACACATACACATGCGCGCACACACACAAACATGCACACACACACACACACACACACACACACACACACACTACCCGAGGGCAGACAGAGGCTGTCCCACCAAGGCTGGCCTCCTTCTCGTTATCACCATAAGGAGTTGTCCTCATTCACCCCACGACCCTCCAAACACACAGACACGCTCACACACAAATATTCACACCGTACGCAAATCAAATGAACACAACACTGAAATGCATTCTGAAGCAGCGGTGTGGAAGTTGTGGCTCTTTGTACATTTTGTTTTCAGGACCCAGAATTATATTCCATATTTTAGCGTAAAAATAGAAAAGAGGGGTTTTATACATAAACAATAATCATATTTGTCTTCAAACATCAGCATTGGGGCTATACTCACACACAGCAGTGAATTCATACAATGTATTATGGCCATCTGTGAAACACTGTAACTCCTTCAGCACTCGCAGTTATAAATATGCAGCTTGTGTACTTTACCTCCCTTCTGGCAAAGCTTCCAATACTGATTAGGATGTTTGAAAAGAAGACAAAACAGGAGAAAGTAAAAAAAAAGCACAAACAGACAGGTCAGCAGAAAGTAAACGCCCTCATCTCACTCACCCAAATGGCATGCTCCAAGGTGAGTTCTAATGATCTCAGTGCAATGACAGATGTGGTGTGTGTCTCTGTGATTTGTCTGTGATTGAGCGAGGCAGCAAGTGTACAGTAGGTTTGCACACATGCCTGTCTCCATTTGTGTTTAAGGAACATTGAATCTTTGTGTGTGTGTGCCTCTGTCCTTGGACTTCTGGAGACAGGAGGTGTAGACCTGGGAGGCTGCTGCAATGCTCTATCTCTGGACTGTGGGGGGATGATTGCCTCCCTTTCCTGCTTCTCTCCCACACCAGGCCACACCTGGCATCCGACAGACACCAGGGTAAAGGGCATAAGTCGCGCTGGTTGTGTTTGTCTGTCTCTGCAGTTATTAATCCAGCGAAGGTCTGCTAAATGCTTCCCTGAACTCCTTTTTTCCATGTTATTTGCCATGTTCACATTGCCACAAAATTATAAACCTGTTGTGTAGAGTTGGCCAGTGAGCTGTTCTAGTAACCTGGGATTGAAGTTGCCAGTATGCTTCATCAGAAGTGTTTGTGGGATGGTCGAACAACTTCAGAAACCCCCTCCCCCAACACCTTTCCGACATCAGAATATTCACGCACAGTTCATGCAGGGATTGGCCAGCTGTGTGGAGGTGACAAAGGAAGAAGCGTCTGAACTTCTCTCTCTGGTTCTCTTTTCTCGTTCCTGACACAACCACTTTGGCCACTTTTGGAACAATATAAATACCTTCCAGGAGCGACTGTGTGAAAATGTGGGCCATCATCCCAACGAGTCCTCAAAATTACACGACAAAATACATTGTTTGTCCAGGCCCTCCAGAACGACACATATAACCTCTTTTTGTTAACCTTTAGGGAAACATGATGGTTTGGGTTGAAGTTACTACTACGCTAAGATTAAAGGATCTTCGTCATCATGGTTACAATAATAAACACGTGAGTCAGGTTTAGGGGATAATCGTAGTCATGGTTTAAAAAGAAACAACAATGACATATATTATTCATGTAATTTGAACATATGTCGTTTTGGGGAACTTCTTGAAAAAAACAGTGTTCAGGAGGACAGTTGGTTGGACAACACATCGTATATACATTGTAGTTCTTTTGGAACAAAACCCAACCCTTAACCAAACTATCTACTTTGTTTTTGTTGTACCAGTGCAAAGGTACATTTTTTGGCTCTGATAGTGCAAATAACAGCTGGAATATATTGTTTATCAAGAAAACACACTCATTAGTTTTGTGGGTGTTGCTGCGACACTGATGTAATTAATGCACACTTGTGTACCAAAACAGTTTTAAGGGCTAATGCTGTGGAGCTAACAAGAGCACTTGATTAACGTGATTAACTGAACGAATGATGCAGCTCACCAACAGTTTTTAATCAAACTCTCCTTGTTTTTCTCATAAACCTTCAGCTACAAACTGAATGGCTATTTCTGTGTGCTGTGTGTCAAACAAACATCACGCAATGAAGCTTTCCAGAGTGAGAAGTAAAGAGTCCGTCTGTTATGTCTGCTAATATTAACAGAATTAAGTGATCAGCATTCAGGGCTAGTAGCTCTTAACCTTCAAGAAACTGTATTTATCATAACGACAAGCCTGTAAGTGAGTGTGTCCTTTTCTTTAACTGACACATGCAAATTGGTGCTCTGTGGTATGTGGCTGTATTACAGTAAAGATATTCTGATGATTAATTTTTCGGAGAGCCAAATTTAGTCAAGTTCAGATTCACGATATGTTTCCATTAGTAGTCTGCTCACTGTGTTTGTGATACTGCACAGTAAGCCGAGTTATGTACAGCATCAAAGTCTCCATGAGATCAACTTTATGTAATGATGCTTCACACCCCATCCCTTCTCCAAATTGCCAATCTGGTGTCCTGGTACGTGCATCTTGCTGGGCGCAGCAGGAGGCAGTAAACAGGTACGTTGAGACGCCAGACAGACAGACAGACAGACAGACAAAACAGATGACTCTTACTCAGCCACCTCGAATCCTCGAGTCTTGTGACTGTTAGCACTCAGACTGAGCGATAAGACTCACTTCTTGGTGTAGGCTAACACTCCTGAAGGACGTAGGGGGGTGGGGGGAATCAATATTTAGCCACATAATTAGATTACAGAAATATAAAACACTGCTCTCTAGATGATAATATAATTGATGTAATGATTGCATTAAAATATATAAAACTCTCCATGTACAATCATCATGTAAACCAGCAACCTTTCAACCCTGTTACACTGTGTGCACATTGCAATTGGGATAAAACCCTTTACTAAAACAATTTACACCATAAAAATGAGCCGCAGAGCAATTTAGTGTATTTTACACCATTATTTTGCACCATTAGACCACTGGTTTATGCCAATCACAGCCTATGACAGTTTGCAGTTTTACAGAGTTTAGAACAAAGCAGTACACACAGGTACCACTTACAGTGTGTTGCTATGACGGCAGCGGCGTGTTTAGAATAGATAGCCGATCTTATAGGATGGCAAATGTTGTTTTTCTGGCAGTCTGGCTGGCCTGCTTGCAGTTAGTGGCTAACCCTGTTTATATATACTAGATGCCAATGTGAGCTGACCTCAGCTCTCACCCTGTACAAAACAGTGTAAACCACCGGGGCATGGGCTGTGGTTTTCTTTGGTCCATGTTTTCCCCAGGGGGAAGTGGGCATAGCAGTCTGATGTACACTCTGATGTCTACTTGTTTGTGGAGGCTAACTCAACACAATCTGACTGCTTTCATAGTGTGATTGTCAGTTATGATTTATGGATGGTTAGAAATATTTTAGTAGATTTGAAGGTCCAGTAACCACTAAGATAACAATGGCTGACTGCATATTCTACCTTTATGAAACAGCTGGGGCTTGTTCTTAATTGTATGTGAAATTCTTAAATTTAGTTTTAATATCTCTACCAACTGTTTGGGAAAAGCAGCCCTCTTTAAGTGCAAAATAAATCACTCAGGTGGTGAAGCCTTCCTGCTGTCAGCAAATTTAATTGAAAAAAATAAAGTATTACAAAAGGCGTGGTTAAATGATGTCATACAGGAAAGCCAATGGCTGTTTCAGATCCTGTGAATGTGCTATGTCATAACATTTGGCCTGTCTGTGAAAGCAAAGGAAACACTCTTTCTACCTTTTTATTTCTCTCTTTCTGTTTCTCACTGTGTCACAAACACGCACACACTTGACAGGAAGCAGTATTGGTAGCCATTCTCTATACCGTGGCATCTCTCTCTTATTGATGTTAAAAATCTCTCCAAACTCGTGCTAAACAGTTTTCCTCTGCTATACTGAAGTCTTTACAATCTCTATAAGCCTGTATAAGTCTATACAGAATGGTTTATATCGACACCTTTCTGCATAAACTTCCTCCTCCTCTCCACAGACTGAGGTTGTGGTGTTTTCTCCAACAGTTAAGTTTCTTTGTCGCTTTCTGACTCAAAACATGAATCTGACGTTGGCCTTGTTCTCTCCTCAACCTGGTTTTTTGAAACCCTTCGTTAAAAAAACGTTTCAACTAAAAGGAAAAAGAGTCTGTAGAGTCACTTGTGGCGTTTTTCAGTGTTTGTGGTGTAATTCTGTCTCAGATATAGTCAGCTTTTAAGTAATATTTCCGTTAAAATTAACACCATTGACTATATCAGTCAGCTTTACGGGGTTCTCAATGTACGGTGACACATGCCAAAGTGTGTTAATGTTTTCCAGTAATTTGTCTGTTGTGACTGAATATTTCTAAGGGCTACATTTACCTAGTGTGCATCTCATCGCCTCTCTTTTTTATCACATTGTCTGAACACATGCACAGAGGTTTGAGAGAGCTTGTTAAATGTTAGTTTGATTATAGAAAAGAGACAATGACCAGGCTCCAGTTTAAACAGGTGTTAAACTGAAACTAACCGGCTTTAAGTTGCACTTGTGTTTCTGCTTCTGTAGTACTACTTTTGGTCTTATACATCTCTTCATCTCAGCTTGAGACTAACCGACAGAGGTGCACAAAATAGTTTTCCAACTTTTCTCTCTCTTTCTCCTTTCCTTTTTTTTTACCCTCCCTCAGTCTCCCCAAACAACCCCTTCGAGTTTCTTTGCCCCGGTCCCTTTATACCAAAATCCACTCTAACACAACTAAAAATTCATTTTGTCTGACCTAAATCAGAGGGTGTCTGCGCCATGGGCTTATTACACAGTGCGCTTAAACTTGTGTTGTGGAGGAGGATGGGGTATTATTATCTTCCAGCTACCCACCCTGCTATAAAAACTAGTGGTGCGACATCTCCACAGCGCAGTGCTGCTGCCCTCCCTCCCTTCCTCTCACTCTCTCGCTCGTCCTACATGAGCCACACACAACAGTGAGCCTGACTCTTAACTCCACACCAGCCACTCTGCTACACAGACAGACCCAAGAATCACACTCTGCTCTCCTCTGTTGCGCTGCTTTTGCTTCTCTCCATTGGATATTCCTCCCTGGGTGTTTCTTTCTTTTATTTTTGTGAATGGGCATCCGTGGCCGGTGTGGGGAGCTTGTGAATGGACTGACTGCCTGGCTGACTGATTGACAGACTGGCAAAGAGAGAGGCAGCTGTGTTTCAATTAAAAAGGGCAATGCTGAGAGGTCAAGCGAGGAGCAACAGAGCCTCTTAGTAGTCTGGAAATACAAAGACACGTGAGGGGAATCGTGAAACTGAAGGTACGGTAGGTGATTGTTGTTGTAAGCTGTGGAATGCCGGGAAACGTATCAAGACATGTGTGAATTTATGTGGATGCCAGAGTTTTGGAGCATGCACATGGGTGTGTATCTGTGCGTATATGTCCATGATAATTTGTCACATTGTTACAGAGTGTGTATGTGTGTGAACAAGCTTGCACTTGTGCGTTGTGTTGCAGCGTGCACACGTGCATCACTTAGCGTCCCTATTTACAGAGTGTTTATACGAGTGTTGTAGCATACGGTTCTAGATCATAAAGGCCTGACAAGGTGCAAACAGGTCAGTAAAGTTGCTTAATGACTCATGTAATTATTTAGGCTGTAGTGTAAATATTGTGCTATAAAATTCTGGAAATAGCATGAGCGTTTATAGCATCACAGCACGTCTTGGAATTGTCAAACATGGTAGTTTTAGTGGACTTAAGTATGTGTTTTGTCTCCAACAGTAATTATACATTTCAATTTTAGATATTCCATATCTATACGACATTCTCCTTTAAATCCAAAATAAATACTCAGGTAATTCATAAAGTTAAAGGGGATGTTTGTGAGTTAGGACAAAATAAAAACATGTTATGGATTTGAGGTTTATCTGAAAATTACTATTTACAACAGACTTGTTGTCAGCCGGCTTATAGACCTCTTACCTCATGTAGTTACAAAATGCCATCACCGGTATTAACACAGAAATTGTTTACAAGGGGTTGTTTTTCATTAAGAATTAAGATTTGTTTGTACTCAATAAACCTTTTATTGAAATTATGAGCAGGGAAATTACAACTATAATTTGGTGCCAGGGGGAAATAAAATATAGAAAACTGCAAATAAAAACACTTGAATTGTGTTTCTGGTGTTTCAGAAGCTGGAACATTTATTAAGTCACTTACCTGTGGTTTAACTCCTACTCAACAGGCTCAAAACTGTGACAGGAAATATATTACAGATCAATGTCATAACAAAGACATGTTTGCTTAATCACATATTGTAACTTCTCATCTCATTAGCTGCAGTCAGTTTTTAATCCACAACTGCCAGTGCGTAATAAGGGTTTTTAAGATGTGTTAAATGTTTGTTTTTATTAAATGTTCGATACATTAGTGTAATGTTTTTAAAAGCTGACCTTTTCCCATTTGGGAAACCATTTTTTTAAATCAGAAAAATACAAATAAAGACACATACATTAATCAAGGCATAATTATAAAACCGCAATAATATCCCTGCTTCAATATGTAGATTTCTTAATTTAATACTGTACCATTTTCACTTTCTGTACTGAATTCAACCTTCTATTCAGTCCAAGCAAAGATGTGGAGAAAACATAAGGTGGTGTAAATTAAGAAATAATCTATCCTTCGTTTCACGGCAATTAGTCCAGGACCAACATTCTTAAGCACTTAACCGATATTCAGCAGCGAACCATAAACTTTTGTTTACTTTAGGGGTGAGACAGATAATGGTGTGTAGCTATGGGCCCCCCTGAAGGCTCAAGAGATGACAGTTAGTGCAAACAGGAGCAAGTTGAATTGGCCTCCAGATCTCTTGAGACCATATCCAGTGTTTATTTCAAATTCCATTTTAACATAGTTCTAATAAATACAAATTACGTATGAATTAAAGGCATACATTGTGGATTATCTGCTTACAAAATTGTGGTGAACAATAAAATATAACAATTAATTTATTGGTACACCTACTGAAACATTTAAACAATAATCTGTTGTTTAAAGCGAGGTTTATGTAGGTATAAGGACATTTGTTGAACTTGCAGGCCGATTTTCCCCTAAAATGACAGTAAAATGTATTATAAGTCAGTCTATACTACCATTAATAATGTGTATGGCAGTATAATAATTGTTAAAAAACCCAGTTTGTTTTATAACAGTGTAAATGTGGTGTAAATGTGCACCAGACGTTACATAAATGTTTCAAGAGATCCTCAAGTTTTAAGCGAAACTTGTGCATTTAAAGGCTCAAATGTGGCCCAGACTTTTCCTTATTATTGTAAAGATAAATACACAACCCATGTTTTGTAACTGGCATTATATACTGTTCGCCTCCTCAAATTGACAGCAATTACGATACAATTTAAAAACTCTCCCTATGCGGCCTATAGGCTCCAGACAATTGTCATTTAAAACACCAACCAAGGAAGTGTCTCCCCTCGAAAAACAGGTGCACTGGTGTTTTACTGGTGATAATGGACTACCTTACACAGTAGGTCAAATGAATGTCTTCTCCTAATAAGGGGGTGACTTTTGGCTGTCAATACTATAAATTATTGGCTGTGCAATTGTCCGTCTGTGACAGTTGTTTAGCAGGTGTTTGCTATGGGCAGTTGGTGACAGGGGTAAACTTTGGCTGCTGGTGATTTAGCATGTGGGTCAGGTGGATGCACTGGCCTGACAGGGATAAACTAGGCTTTGGGTGTCGTAGCTTACAGGCCAAATGAGTGTCTGCCCGTGACAAGGGTTGAGATGGACATTAGCTGCTGATTTGTGGCCTGAGCGGTCAGGGCTGGGGACAAGTAAGCCGCCCTACTCTGGGCATAATGATGATACAGCTGCAACAGGGACAGAGAGGAGGAGGAGGAGGAGGAGGAGGAGGAAAAGGAGAGGAGGAAGAGGAGAGGAGAATGATTAGTTGAGGTGTTGGTGGTGGTCAGAGCCCTGAAAGCAGATGAAGTTCTTGGGAGAAAGACGACACTGAATGGAGGTGACACATAATTTGGGGTGGGAGTGCTGAGTTGAAAGTGTTAGTGACTAAGTGAGGCATGAGAGGAGACGTGGCCGGTACAGGCAGGCGGAAAGAGAGGAAGACAGAAAGGCAAGAAAGTCCATTAGAGGTCAGTTTAATAATTGAGTTGAGCTCGGTGTGAATAGTTTTCACGCATGGAACGGAAATTCCTGTTAAGTAAATTAATTCAGCGATGCATGTGTGATAAACAGAAATAGGTGCCCCTGCTGATGACTGCAACAAAATATGCCTTTCACTATTTATTCATTAAAAAATGCTGTCACCTATTAATGGCACGTTGTTCTATTGAACCATTAAATGGTCAAATAAAAAAGGTATTGAAAAAGTTGGAGTGTCCTTCCGTAACTCTGCTGGAAGAGTGAGATGGATAAAGAGCCAAATGACTTAACCAGCAATTATCAGAGACCTTTCACAAGGCGTCCCCACCCTGGCTCCGCTGATGGGTGGAGGGGTGTGTGTGTAAAGGGTTAAGGATGTTTGGCTGATGAAATGTCGCTCCAGGACCTTGTGGTGGGAAAGCTGTGCCCTCCTCCCCTCCCTGTCTATGTGGCACATCCTCCTTAGATCCTCTCCACATTGTAATTAGGGGCCGGCCGCTAAGAGCTAGCGCTAGCTAGTGGCAGGCAAACAGTGGGAACCGAGGGGAGTGGTGCTCGCTGGGACACCAGGCGAACAAACAGCAACAGCAGCACGTGTCCCATAGTTCCAGGAGTGGGTGGGATGGATCGAGAGCAAACGAATGACAGTGGGTTCGCCAAGCCCTCCCAGTCAGACTCTTTTTCTCTCCCTCTTATCCACTCAGTGTTGTTCCAAGCTCTGCACTATTGTTTGCCTTGGCAGGCTGTTACAGGGAGGGGCCCCTCCACTGGTGTTTGTGCAACCTGTTAGGGAACTTTTAGGGCCATCTGATCTCTCCCTTGCTCTCTCACTCGAGATTCTCTCACCTTTTACCCAGGCTATTACTTTTATGGATGTTGTACATGGTGTGAAATATAATAGAACAAGGATGTCATTCTGTCTTTGTAGAGGCAACGTTAATCTGCAGAGGACACAACAGGATCAGTGAAAGAAGTTTTAATGTGGTGTGTGTTACCGGAGTTTATAGTACAAGATTTGTATGAAATTGAATACAGGTAGAATCCCTTTTCCTTTCATTATTCATTATTTCTATTTAAATATACAATTTCATCAGCTGGCCTTGCCACTGCAACTTTCTCTTTTGTTCCAGTTTTCCCATTGAGGTAGTTTGAGATAGTTCTGTGTTGTAGGTCTGTGGGCCTATATCCTATACCACCACCCCCTCTATAGACATTTTAATTATGTCCACACTGTATCAATGGCATGAACATAGCAACAGTTACCTAGCAACAAGATCGACAAGAATAAACTACATGTAAGATTGGTATCCAAGTTGTATACCTGCAGGTGAACTAAGGGATTTTCTGAAATTGTTTTTTTTATTTTTTCCTCCTATGGTGAGATTTGCGGCAGTACAAAAGAGAAAGCAAGACACTCTCTCTCTCTCTCTCTCTCTGTGTGTGTGTGTGTGTGTGTGTGTGTGTGTGTGTGTGTGTTGTGTTTGTGTGTGTGTGTGTGTGTGTGTGTGTGTGTGTGTGTGTGTGTGTGTGTGTGTGTGTGTGTGTGTCTGTAAGTCTGTGTGGCTTCAGCCCTAGCCCATTTAGAGCCAGTCAACAATGCAGTTGCGGTGAGCGGGCCCGCTTCAAAGTATTTATCTACACATGCCTCCAGTGACCACCGAGTGTGGATGGCTAAGTTTAAGCTCTATTCATAGATGTGAATGAATGAGCACTCTGCCAGAGGAGGTTTTATCACCGTATCTGTAAACAACAACACAGTGAATCAACAGGTAGGAACTCAGGCAGCTGTGGAATGAAGGTTTTGAGAAAAGTGAACAGAGACTTTTGTCTGTGCATTGAAGCAATATCTGCTGGATCGAGCTCTTACTCACTGTGCTGTAAATCACATGAGCGTGGAGAGGGCAGGCTGCAAAGTAAGCATTTTGACAGGATACAGTATCTGGAGTACAATCTGACCTCTTTTGTCGTTCTCTATATTTCTCACCACAACCCAATCACACTCTGTATTGTTCAACTGAGGGTATCAGCTTGCTGCGTGCTCATATCTGACAGAGACAAGGCAATAGGGATGGACATTACACAAAGAAACACTTGCGCAATCATCATCAAACCAAACTGCATGTTTAAATGTACAACAGGAAAAAAGTAGTGTTTGATTTAATATCTTATCAAGATGATGGGTTTCCCTAACTCGCACAGTTGCAACACATTCCT
The DNA here is from genome assembly GCF_905237075.1 of Dicentrarchus labrax. Taxonomy (NCBI): domain Eukaryota; kingdom Metazoa; phylum Chordata; class Actinopteri; family Moronidae; genus Dicentrarchus; species Dicentrarchus labrax. The sequence continues at coordinate 9,021,397 of NW_026136710.1, forward strand.
ACAAGAAATTGTGATAGCACAGTCAAAAATAAATATTACCCGATGTGATGTTTGCTCAAAATGAGACATGCTGTATTTACCACTTGTTGCCTTTGCTGCACAGATGGCACACAAACAAGCATGCCTACGGTATATTTTAATAAAGCGAGGCTGTCACTCATTGTGTTAACAATTTTCAAATATCAAAGCTTTTTGAAAATCCTTTATCTAATGATGGGATGCTGCTTATTATCAGGGACAATTCATTTCAAACTGAGGCACAGGTGTGAGCTAAGCCGTGGACCACTCCTATTACACTCTTTAAATCAGTGTTTCAGATGCTATTACATTATCTGTTTTAACATGCCCTCATCACCTTCCTATCGGTGCTTCCGCCTCAGGAGAGTCCCTGCTCCAAAATCAAATGCTGCTTCATGCCTCTGATAACTTAAATGTTTATGATACTGACTCTTTGTTTGCTAAGGAAGTGAGAAACCAACCATGTGCATTTCAGAGAAGTGTCACTGACGGCTTTGTGTCATTGTGAAAATGAAAAATGAGTGTCCAATCATTAAATGCCAAGAGGAAATCAAAGAGGGCATGTTTAAATGAATCATTGTATAACATTTGCCAGGTATTTTCACATTTCTCCAGTGTCCGTCTGTGTGGAACTAAAGATATTTTATCAGCTACACACGAAGAACTATTTTTTACTCCTTTCCCAAGTCATAGCTCTATTTTTTTATCCAAACCGAGATGGTACCCTTGTGACATATTTCCTTGTTAATTAGTTTGTTAAGCTTTATTTATACAGGAAGTCTCATTGAGGTCAAATCGCTTTTGGAAGAAAGACCTGAGAACAAATTGTACAACATGAACTGATATTTAAAAGTTTTTATCAAGTATTATGTATATTAATGTTTTTGCGTTTTACTATATTTTTTGTAATAACATATTTTTGTATATTGTATAAAATGGAGATATGTCACGCTTTTTCGGAATTAGGAAATAGAGTCGCAACTCCGGAAATGTGTTAAAAATCTTTTTTATTGTGTGGTGGACTGAATGTTTTTGGATCGAGATCGTCAAAGGAATCTTTAAGGATTCTCAAAATACTTTCAAAAGTGTGAAATGACTTAATGGGGTTTGAAAGATTACCTATCTTATCTTTCAGAACAGAGGTTCAGCTCTCTGACTCAAAGTTAATGATATGACATGAGAGGCACAACACTAGAGACAAGACTATTAGTGAAAATAAAATTACAAGTGAGGATTAATGGAGGCTTTGAGAGTAAAATGTGGGTTCCACAGAGTAATGCCTTCTTCAGTTTGACCTTATTTAAGTGTCACTAAACAGCTCATTGCTATTGCCTTCTATCTAGATCATCAACAGAGAGAGGAGAATGGTTCATCACCAAGAAGAGGACCTGATTGGGATCCCCTTCCCGAATCACAGCAGCGATGTCCTCTGCAGCCTCAATGAGCAGCGTCGTGACGGGCTGCTCTGCGATGTCATCCTCATCGTCCGCGACCAGGAGTACCGCACCCATCGCTCCGTTTTGGCAGCCTGCAGCCAGTACTTCAAAAAGCTCTTCACAGTGGCCACCACTGACGGCGGAGACCACCATCAGACAGCGGCCGTGTACGAAATCGACTTTGTGGCTCCGGAGTCTCTCACAGCCATCCTGGAGTTCGCCTACACTTCCACGCTGACCGTGACGGCGTCCAACGTTAAAGAGATCCTAAACGCGGCTCAGATGCTGGAGATCCCCTGCATCATCAATGTTTGCCTGGAGATCATGGACAGCGGGGGTGGAGGCGGCGGAGGAGGGAGGGTGGAGGAGGGAGAAGAGGATGAAGAGGAAGAGGAGGATGCGGAGGAAGATGAGGAGGAGGAAGAAGAGGAGGAGGACGAAGAGGAGGACGTCGGGTCGAGGAAGGACGAGCAGGAGGAGGAGGAGGACAATGTCAGCGAGAGGTCACTGCAGTCGTCAGAGAGCAGGGGGGAGCGGACGCCACCCGGGATGGAGGACTCCCCTCCTCCCAGCACCTCCACGTACCGCCAGCAGTTTGATCTGTCGTCCCAGTCGCAGTCTCCAGACACCATGAGAGGAAAACAGGTATAGTTTCTGTTACTAATCTTGTATTTTCAAGACAAAAAATGAGACTTTAAAAGGACCATTCTAAAGTTCAAAATGCTGATGACTATGTCTTGTGTTGCAGGAAAGTATGGAGAGTCGAGCTTTGAAGGATTTCTCCATCGAGTCTCTCCTCCAGGAGGGGCTGTACCCCCGCATGTCAACACTGGACAGGAGGGCCAACTTCTCCCCTCTCCTCCCAGGCTTCTACCCCTCCATGTGGGCCGCGGAGTTCCCAGCCTTCCCCAAGCAGCTCCTGGACCCCAGCCACCACCAGCATCCCCACGCAGGAGCCTCACCGCAAACCAGGCTCCCCCACGCCTTCCCCACCTCCGCACCACTTGAGGCCTCCAGGCCCCTCGATCTAGCTGTGAAAAGAGAGATCATAAAGGAGGAGATGAAAGAGGAAGTCCCGCTCAGTCTCCTACACGGCAACTTCCTGAAGGAGTTTGTCAGCTCGGGCCTGGGCAGCACCATGAACGCTGGGTCAGTGCCGTCAGATGGTCACGCTCTGGGTCCGATCAAGGATGAAGCCGACTTCCGGTCGTACCTGAGCTTCCTGAGCTCTGCATCCCACCTGGGGGCGCTGTTCCCTCCCTGGCAGCTGGAAGAGGAGAGGAAGATGAAGCCCAAAGCATCGCAGCAATGTCCAATCTGCAACAAGGTCATCCAAGGAGCCGGGAAACTACCACGACACATGAGGACACATACGGGAGAGAAACCGTACATGTGCACTATCTGTGAAGTACGATTCACCAGGTATGTGAAGCAGCAGAGTTTCATATTCATACGCCACATAGTGGTGTAATCATGCTGACATCTTCTTGTTCCTGTGCGTTCTGACTACAAAGCCCCAGCTTATGTAAAACAGCAGGGTTAGCGGAAAAGTACCCCTTGCTCTTTTGGCTGAGGTTAATCTGTTTCACCAAATCTGAATATCAAAGAGCTTGAAGTGGAAAGCCCCCTCCACTTGTTTCTTTGCATTAGAGACATCTCACTCACCTACATCCTCCTGCTTTGGCATATTTTCCACCTGTATTTTAGAGAACAGAACAGAACTTTAATGCTGTCAGTGGAGACAAATCATCCTTACTGGTGGCTTTTAAACTCCCTTGTGCTAGATAAGATCAAAAAAGTGAAAAGAAATGCAGCGTTGTAATTCATGTGTTAACCACCCACAACATACTGAAAACATGTGGTTTTCTTCTTTTCTCAGACAAGACAAACTCAAGATCCACATGAGGAAGCACACAGGTGAGCGCCCCTACATCTGTCTCCACTGCAACTCCAAGTTCGTCCACAACTACGACCTGAAGAACCACCTGCGTATCCACACGGGTGTCCGTCCATACCAGTGTGAGCACTGCTACAAAAGTTTCACACGGTCCGACCACCTACATCGACACATCAAAAGGCAGAGCTGCCGCATCTCCCGCCCCCGGCGAGGACGAAAGCCAGCTGCTTGGCGGTCCACACCCACCAGCAACTTCCTTTGCCCCCCCACCACTGCCACCAACCGGTTTGAGGAGAACGGGTTAAGCCCTGCATACCAGGGAGTCAAGAATCACGGACTTGGGGAGATGCTCGGGCTCGGAAACAGGGGTCTGGGATTTAAGAGCGGGGACGGTGCGGGAAGGGAGAGCAGGGAGGAATGGCGAGCAGAGGGGAAGCACGCCACAGAGGAGGATAAGGCAGGAGCAGGGAGGCAGAGGGGAGTGTTTGCCTTCGCCCTGGCTGGAGAAGAAGTGCTTACCCACTCTCCATTTTATGCTTCGACCTCTGACCCCTGGACCATGAGACTTGAGCGTGCTCCACCCATCCCTGAGCCGGCCAAATGAGCTGGGGTCTGTAGAAGAAAAAAAAAGAAAAAAAAGACAAAAGAAAGTCTCTTTAATCCCTGTGTCTGTTCTGCTCCAGGAAGCTAAAGCACCTTTTTAAAAAGTGAAAGAGAGAGATCAATGAACCTTTGAAGCCTGCTGATGTGGCTGTAGTAAAACAGACTTTTTTTTTGGGGGGGGGAAAACACAGTCTTAATAAATAATTTCACAGATGTCATATTGAATAATTGTTTCAGCCCTGTGAATGTTTACAACAATTTTAATAGCATTTAACAAAAGGCAAACAGTTTGACACTGCTAGTGAGGAAAACATATCGGAATGCTGTTATATATATTGTTTGCATTATTTATCTACAAGGTTGTCTAAAATGCTATGAATTCAAAACTACATAATTATACAATGTCCTCTGAAGCAAGATGAGATGACGCTTCTATACTGAAAAAGTATTCATATGCAAGAAAATATAAATCTATACCCAGAGCAGAACCTATCGCAATTTTTACAACGGTGAATTAGTGACTATGATGAATGTAAAACAAATGATTACATGTACAAAAATAATCAAACATTTATTGTAGAAAATGTTTATTTTAGCATTTCATTATGAAAGGGAAGTGGAGTAGACATAAATGAATTAACTAACATTTAAATAAATAAGCCTTCATCCAAACAAATCACAATTTTATTTTGGATGGTTGTGTTAAAAAGTGTTAAAAAAGGACCAGTGCTTTCAAAAAATAAAAATAAAAATCAATAAAAAAGCATCCATTAAAAATGGTTTATTACCGCAGGGCACAGTCTGGCACATTCCCTGCAAGTACGTTTGATTCAAACTTGGTTATTTAATAATATTCCGAAACAAAGGGAACCCACTTGAAGTCTAATAAATCAGGATGTTTGATAATGTGTTATTATCCTTCCACTGCCTTGTTCTGATTTACAGTAAGCTCCTCGTCTGCACTATTGTACATAGACACAAACTTTTTGGCCATGGTGGTGTTAATTACGGTTGCGTTGCTGATAATGTAAAAAAAAGTTTAAATATTGCTCTTAAAAGACTTTGAGGCATCCATCCAAAGATGTGTACTTTGATATTTCACAGACTTGAATAAGACTTTGTTTTGATGTTAATGAATATGTGTCTTCAGAGGATGTATATTTCTGACTAATCAAATGCCGCTTTAGCTATACAGTATGCTTGTGTTTTTTCTGCTGCAACAAATCAAGAGGGTTTCCACCCTGTTTTTCATATAATGTTCATCTCTGATTTGTGTATAAAGAAGTTCAAAAATGATTTGAATTGAAACGGGAAAGTATTTTCTTGCTATTTATGTGTATTTAAATGAATGAGCCTTGGCTATATTTTGCAAATCTGTTTTATAAAGACACTAAATGTTGAACTTTGCTCTGGTTTGGGAGTATTATTTCATAAAATAACCAAGTTGTGTGTGTGTGTGCATTTTTGTACTCTCGTATCTTTCTTTCTTGAGGACCAATTTGAGATTTAGAACTTGACAGTGACAATATTTTTGGCACTTTAGCCGGTCTTCACTTCTTTAACGCATGAAGACTTGGTTTTAAGATTAGATTAAAAAATAGGTGGTGTATATCCAATAAGGTAAGTTTTGAGGTTTGGTATATAGTTATTGGATCTTGACAATGACAGAGAGAGAGAGAGAGAGAGAGAGAGAGAGAGAGAGAGAGAGAGACAGAGAGATAGATAGACAGATAGATATCATTATCATCAGAATCATTAATTTATTCAATGTTTATCTGTATAGGGACAAGTATATAGCATGGACCAATAGTTTGCAATACCGGTCCCTGAATGTGTCTCAACAAAACTCAACAAGAAAATATTACAACAGCACAAAACACAAACAACGATATGATACAACAAGCACCAGATTCATTCATGACAATGTGACTGATCACACTGTTTTACCCACAATCCATTCTGATCTGTGGGTGAGGAGGCCCACCTATTAATTCTCTGCACAAATAAAGACGTCTGTCCGAAGGAGGATTTACAAAAGGGCACCTTATTTGCTTCACTAAGCACCTTAGGAACTTGGTTATTTTGGCTTTTATGGATGAGTTTAATATTAGAAAATGTAATTAGCATATTTAGTATCTTAATAGAACGGCAGTAGTGGGATTGTATTGGCTTCCTGGACTAAATTTAAATTTCATGATTATATATCATTTTAAATGTTTATGTACTCATACATACACATAACACATAATCTTTGTTACCGCGGGTACTCTACACTACCTGCCAGCTAATAGGCACGTAGCATTTAGTCAAGTCCACGCTGAAGTCAACTGTGCATTTGTGTCTTAAATACGTACACATATGAAATATGTCATTAATCATTTATGATAACACACAAAGGTCGCAGAGAACAGACAGACAGGAAGTTGTGATGGGTGGGACACATCCGATATGCTAAATGTGAATCGAATAAATTGTTCAGGTTGGAACGCTCAATATAACTCAACACACTGTATGTGAGCTATGTATGACTAAGTACAGTGACACACATTGTGTTAAGAGCACTGATTCAATAAAGTAATTAGACATTTAAGCTGAAGGAAATTAGAATCAGGATTTTTTTTTTTCTTACACAAAAGGTGCTCATCAAGTAGTTCATAACATACATAATACTCTTTAAAACACTTTTAAAGAGGTGGAGTAATGGAAAAATAAATAATTTAATAAAGCTGATGATCATGCTGCTGAGATTCATTCAGTCCTGTCTGATAATATTGACCCTATGGCTTTAATATTTTATATTTATAGGTATCCATCAGATTTTTTTTGTTGGGTAATTCACAAAGGTGTAGTTCTGTTTTTGACTGAGTTTGCCTTGTAAATGCATGATTACCACAAAGCATGTTGCCTTTTTTTATAGCGCTAATGTCATTGGTTATGTTTCATACAGTACACTACTCGTCTGTTTCTTCACCCTGACCTCTAGTGGAAAATAAGTGGTACTGTAACTGACTGCTTATATTCCCTATATTAGAAGAATATCCAAAGTTATGCCTGTCTGAATATACTGTGACATTTAATAAATAGAATGAATGTCAAAGAAGTGACCCAAATATATTTCTGAACATAAGATTAGCACATTAAAAACTACTGTTCCTGACTCTTTCACTGTTTTAAATGATTTTCCACCCTGTGGCTCATTAAAGTAACAAATTCTCATTGGTTATTTGGAACGTCCATCCTGGTGCCGATTTGTCCCTCTGGAGGGCGCTAAAGTTTTAAGTTTGACTCCTATGGCAAGTCAAGAATTTGTGTGACTTCAGATCCTTCCATGGACGTACAGTGGAAGTTACTTCAAAGTTAGTCAATGATCCACAAGCAGCATCGAAAATTTGTCACAAAAACATGATTCCAGTTGATGAGGTGTTTTCATCCTTTTTCTTTCTACTTTAAACATTCTGGTAAAATAATGCAACATAAAATAAAGATTCTGTGGTAAAAGCTTTTTATAGGACACACATATAGCACACCACATCCTTTTATGTGGGACAGAGATGGTCTGCAGCAGCTGCTTCCTGATGGTGTCACTTATTTCTCTGCACAGGGTTTATTGATGGAATGAATGGTTGCCGTGATAAGCTATGCACCTACAATAATGACTAAGAAGTGACTCATGAAATGTCACAGGAAGTTGTAGGTTACATTTTAAATGAATTCAAACAGAGCAGAATTTCATTCTGTATAAATTTGTTTTCACAGCTGTCAGCCACTGTTTAGGTTTAAGTGATTTTTGGGGTCTGATGAAACAAACTTTGACCTTTATGTAATTTGATTTATTCATTTAATTTAATCATTGTCCTTTGACTTAAAGGACCAGTGTGTAGGAGTTAGTGGCATGTAGTGGTGAAGTTTCCAATTGCAACAAACTGAACACCACTGGCGTCTGTATTTGACGACCAATGAATGAGGCGACCCGTGACGTCACTCTAAGGTAACAAAAACACAACAATTCCAATTCCAAATTGCATTTCTGCCAATAGATCCTCCTAAATGGACCTTCAGCGTTTGTTAATCTCTTTACCTCCACAAGTCGATGGTGGGGATCAAGGAAATATGAAAACACTGGAGGCAGTTTCCCTAAAGGCAAAAGCAGTGTAAATTCTGAATAAATGAATATGCCTTTGGATGCACAGATAACATTCAGCCCTACTTTAACTACTGGACGCTTTTCCATATAGCTAATTTTTAGTTCATTTTGGAATATTTAAAGTGGAGACAAATACTATTTTATTTTATGTTCTGCACCATTATTTTTGCTATGGCCAGCAGCTCATCTAAGGTTATAGCTGAGGTAAAGGCAAACAGCCATGTAAGGATAGAAAATAATATATGTCTGATTACCCTTCAAATGTAGATTTTTCATATTACAACAGAATAATACATTTGCAAGCACTTGAAAGGAAAGTGTTAAACAGATTTTTTATCAGAGATTATTTATAAAGGTAAACGGTATTTCTGCTGCTGAGAAAGGAAAAAGTTACTGTTTTAGTTCAATAGCCAAATATGAATAGGCCTCTTTCAAAGCACTTCATTTTACTTGTCACAGTAAGAAGAGCATAGGTGGTAGCAATAATATTAACAATGGCTTCATTCTATTAAATTGTCCCAGTATTCAATTTTTTTTATTTCAATTCAACAACACCAAGACCTCGAAACTGAAGTAGTTTCAAGTGACATGTCATAATGTCTTCTGTGAAAAACATTCCATATTTTATACAATACATATTTGTTGTGTTTGAGTGAGTGTTTGATATAAATATTAAAAATAAATATCAAACCACAGAATAATATTTGAAAATAACTGGAATTAAGTCTTACTTGACCTAATTTGTGAACAGTCAATAAATCTTGCTGTGTCTGGTTGGAGCATTCATAAACTGTGAGTCAAGAAAAGTTAGTTGCGGAAAGTTTACAACCGCAAGACAAATTGCATGACTTCCTGAACCCCAGCCCTCCTGAGGTGTGACTTCCTGACCCATTAACCTGCAGTCCTTTCTGGGTTCCTCTCTCTGTTATTACTTAGTCAACACCCTGATGATCCGTATTGGTACACACAGTGCTCCTTGCTCTGTCTGGTTGTGTGTGTGTGTGTGTGTGTGTGTGTGTGTGTTATGCTTGCACACACAAAGCATTTCTAATGGGACATCCTCTGAGGAAACAGTGTGACAATGCAGCTACACAATGCAGCTTCAAGTTAGACCACAGGGACTGTTGGAGGTAACAGGGTCTGATGTCCTCTGTGGGGTTTCTGTGGGGCCAATGAGGAAACACCTTCAAAACAAAGGGCCTCGAAAAAGCAGTTTGCCTGTGACAAGATCTCAAGTACAAGGAACAATATGTAAGACAAAATTAGACAGTAGATTACTGACTTCTACGTCAGCACCTCCCAATTTACTGAGCACTCCAAATAATTCAGTGCTGATAGAAGACTTTATCTCTGTATTATTAAAATATTTTTTGTGTTGAATTATATAATGATCACAAGTTTCCTTTAGAGCACAAGTTAGTTGCACTGACCTTCATTCCCAAACATTTCTTCTTTCACATGAACACATGGAACAAACTTTAACCTTTATGCAATTTTATTTATTAATTTCATTTAATCATTGTCCTTTAACTTAAAGGACCAGTGTGTAGGATTTAGTGGCATCTAGTCGAGACGTTTCAGACTGCAACTAACTGAACACCGCAGGCGTCTGTATTCGACGACCAGTGAATGAGGCGACCCGCGACGTCACTCTAAGGTAACAACACCATTATTTTTGCCATTGCCAGTTGTGTTCAGCAGCTCCTCTAAGGTTTTAGCTGAGATAAAGGCCTGTATGGATAGAAAATAATATATGTCTGATTACCCTTCAAATATATATATTCCATATTACGACAGAACAATGCATTTGCAACCACTTGAAAAGTGTTAACAAGATTTTTTATTGAAGATTATTTGAAAAGGTAAATGGTATTTCTGCTGTGTGTCACTCTGGACAGAGAAAGGAAAAAGTAACTGTTTTGGTTTAACAGCCAAATATGAATTTGGGAAATTACATCTTTGAGAATAGATAGAAACAATAAACCTTTTTCAAAGCACATCATTTTACTTGTCACAGTAAGACAAGCACAGGTGTTACCAATAACATTAACAATGGCTTCATTCTATAATTAAAGTTTCCCAGTATTACATTTTTCATTTAAAATAATTCAGTGCTGATGGAAGACTTTATCTATATAGTGGTTAAATAAAGCAGTCATGCGTTTCCTTTAGAGCACAAGGAAGTGTGCACTGACTTTCAAACATGATGGTCAAACATTTCCTCTTTGACATGAATACATTAATGCTGTTAAAGGGCCAGCGTGTAACATTATGGACGATCCATTGACAGAAATGGAATATAATAGTCATAGGTATGTTTTTATTATAATATATGATATTATCATATGATAATAATAATACTAATAATATGAATTGTTGTGTTTTCATCACCTCAGAATAGTTTTTATCTATAAGAGGAAGTGGATCCTGTAGAGTTCACCATGTTGAACCACCAGGTTTCTACAGTAGCCCAGAACGAACAAACATAAACCAAACATGAGAAGGAGAGCGGACTATCGACTGTTTCAGTTCTGTGTGGATGAGCAGGGGACTTACTTCTCCTTTGAGTTATTTTGTAATACGTTTGATGATTAACATTCAAGGGAAGAAAAAGAGTGATACAGTGACATGCAATGTTCAAGGTTCTCTTTTTTGTCTTTTGTTTGGTCACCCTCAGAGAAGCTGAAATTATAATTCAGGGTTAGTTTTGACTGAATTATTTGATACTCTTGTATTAGGCAAACAAAACAAACAGCAACTTCTAAAACAAGCCATATGTTAGTTTTCGCATATTTAGTACTAAGTATTAAAAACACAGAGGATATAAGTGAATAAGGTTAATGGTTTAATACCTGTTGTAAACTTGTAAACTAAATGATACGTTTTAGATTATTGCTGGAATTGATCACAGTCTGCAAACTTACCAAATACATTCTTGCAGCAGATAGCAGTACTCGACTACGTTCTTAGAAAGGATGTTTACACTTGCAGCTAAATTCTTAAAATATATAAAGATATCACAGAGATTAATCTGATAACCACAGTGCAAAACCTTCCTCTTCCTCAATACACCAAACACATTATGAGAAGCTCACTGCAGTTACGGGACTGAATCTCTGTGAGCTGCAGACAGTATGTCAGCTCCTTCTCAGTCTTTTTTCGTCGGCACCAGACAATCACTTTGAATCCGAGACAATCCTCCCTCTCTTGTCAATGGCAGACACTAAAGTGTGTGTGTGTGTGTGTGTGTGTGTGTGTGTGTGTGTGTGTGTGTGTGTGTGTGTGTGTGTGTGCGAGTGCTCTGACAACATCGGGGCCAGGAAGGCACCAGTCATATGGCAGCTAATGAAATATGTATAGAGTTTGGGAAAGGGATACTGTATGGTCAAATCCCCTTTAAATGTGTACATGAACATCTCAATCGTGAAAAAAATTCCCCAGGACGTAAACTACAAGAAAATATCACAATAAAGTGAATGACTCCATGATGACTGATTCTGCTTTTATAGTTTATTCATATCTAATTTTAACAATGATGTGATGGAGCCACAATAACCGACAGTACTGCACGAGGTATTGTTCTCTTTCAGCCCTAATTTCACGGCATTGGCTAAAATTGGATTTTTCAAAGAACACACATTTTTATCCTCCTCATGATTATGATCATGATGAGTATGTGAAATAACTTCACATATCTGAAAAAGTAAAAAAATATATACATAATATTAATAAAATAAAATAATAAAACATTTTTTAAATAGTGTAATACAGTTTTGCATCTGCAGAAATATGTTGTTCATGTGTGAAAAACGTTGCATACACAGACAGGAAATTTGTTCCTGTCTCTCTCGTGGTAGACTGTGAAACCTCACTGTTAAAAATATTCATTAGAAAACAAAACAGTTCGTCAGTTACAAAAAAACGTTATACACATGTGCAAATCATATCTCTGTGAACAAAATATTTTACACACAGTTTATGCACAAACACATGCATAAAATATTACATATAATAACTACAGTATACAGTACATAACAACTCAATGCTAAATTCAACTGCTTTAAAATCAGTGGATATGTGAGGTACCTATACTGGCATTCGTGCTGTGCACACAGCAGGAGTTTGTAGTATAACCTAATGTACAACTACATATAATCATTCAACCTATAATGGTTTCCTGTACACTATGTAGGTTAGTAATTCCCTAGCAAGCTGAATAGCAGTTAAATTGATTCCACCAACAGGAAGCAAACATATAACAAATATTCTTTCTTGAGAGCAGTCAGCCTAGAGTCAGCCTTAAATCTCAAATGAAAAATTTATTTTATCCTGAGTTCAACTGTGTTGATAGGAGATTAAACCACACATACAGAAAACGAATTTCATAATATTGTACAGCAGCAGCTACCATGCTGTGTCTAGAGGACGTAAATGGAGATACCCAACATTGATCCAAAAGAACGTCTACTTCAGATAATCTTATTATATAAAACTAATGTTGTCTGGTCTGACTTGTGCAGATAAGCAATATGAACATGTTAAATGAGGCTTTTGTTGGTGTATTTTAGACATGGTTTCAAATATGCTCTTACGGTTACAGAATTAAGAAATGAATGAAAAATGAAAAGCAGTGATGACAGAAACATTGATCTGTGATGCATTTTGAGTTAAGTAAACAATTTGGCTCATCAATCATGTGGCTTCCCAACATTTGCTCAACTACAACATGAAATATTGGTTTTGATTAGTTCCTAGTTAATGATGTCAAAGCTTTTGTTATACTAATTGAGGAACAGTTTAAACTTCCAATTTAGTTTAGTTTAGTTTTGTCTTGTGGTTACACTGTGGTGACACCCACAGACAACATCAGCTTTTTAGTAAGTTAAGAATCAGCAGAGGACTAAAAGAAGACTGCAGAGGAGTCAGGTATAGGTTTGCCGCCAATTTAGAATGAAGCTGCTTGAGTCACTGCCAAAACAATGAACAAAGAACCCAGGTTTAAAAAATATATAATTGAACTGGTAAAAATTATTCTTTTCTTTATATGTATTCCTGCATTATACATCAGATTATATTTGGTTTCAGGGATGTAATAAGGAAAAGGACGAGAGGAGTTATGATCAATAAATAAAATGCATCTAAGAATGTGATATTTGGGGTTTGCTCCATGCTCCACAGACTCCAGACTCTTCTCTAGGATAAAGACAATGTAATAGCCATCCATTCAGTAGTTAGTCAGGCAATGACCAATGACTGCTGGACATCAATACAACAAGCTCTGAGTACTGTAGACCTAATGGGCCTGAGAGAGAAAAGCACTGCCCTACCTCGTGCTAAATGGACTATTGCTCTACACTCACATTAACTCTCTGGAAGGCCAATACAATTGCACTCAACACAAAAGAAAGGAAACGGCTCGCTACCTAATGCAGTTGCGGGGTAGTAGCCTGGACTACCAACTTATCGGGGCTCAACATAAGGTCAAGACAGGAGCTGAATTACAATATAAAGCACTGATAAGAAAATTGGTCTCAAAATCTGTCTAAAACTCCAGGAACCAATCACACTTCCCTATTTTGACAAATATTGAACAGATTTACCAACTTTCAGCACACGCTAATACCATACCATTCACGCTAATGGAGAATGAGCCGACTTTTCACTTGATTCATGAGATCAATAGACAATTCCCTAACAAGTTTATGGTCTCAGTCACTTGTTGTTCAAGTGATCTTCCATACATTATGTATGATTTGTAAATTATGGTCCAATTTAGAGTAAAATAGACAATAAAGCCGCGTATGCTTTTAGGTGTGGCTACCTTATGATTGACAAGTTATTCTCAGTGAGTCTGTCCAGCACACAAAACTCAGATCAAACTGTCAAACTGTCAACTAGATAGGTTCACACTTGGTTGTAACTGATGACTTGCTCCAACTCTTGGAGCCATTAATATGTCACGTTATGTCTGCATTAACAGATTTGTGGTTTAGTCCTCTACAAACTTGAATGGGGATAAAATGATTTAATCGTGCAGCTCTTCTATAAAATTTGTGACACCCAAGAAAAAACTATTCACCATTTGATGTTGCCATTGCTGCCATTGCTTACACGGTTTGGCCATTATGTTGGCTGCAAAGCTGACAAAAAACACAAAATTATCTAAAGCCACTGTTTGTTTTGTCCGTTCTGAGCTACTATAGAAACATGGCATTCAACATGGCAGACTCCATAGAAGAGATCCCATTCCCTCTGTAGCTAAAAACACTGATTACACCAGTGAAAACATACCTATGAATACATCCATTTCTGCCAAAAGACCATCCTGAATGTTACACAGCAGCCAGAGTTAAGTGCATGTCATTAGGGGCTAGTTAAGTTACCTCAGTCAGCCGTAAAGTGTCCAGATAAGCTCAGGCATAATAGTAAATGAAAGGGTGTGTATTGTGTTCTGCCACAGGAGATAAATAAAATGTCCCTGTTCATGCAACATTATTACAATGTTCCTGCATTCATCACAGCAAACTTGCAGCTGCAAAATGTTACCAGCAGAAACACTGGAACCCTTCCCTACTCCTGCAGGCTATCTTACAGCTGTAGCTACTCAAAACAGCCCAAACTCTCTTCATGACATGACGTGATATAACATTATTTAAATCAGCGCCAGTGATCTTGATAAAGGGGGAACAAAAAAGATGGACAGATTAGTCTGTGGATACTGCTGGAATTTCCCCTTGGGGATGAATAAAGTATCTATCTATCTATCTATCTATCTATCTATCTATCTATCTATCTATCTATCTATTTAGAATTGAGTACTTTATTAATGCCAATGGTAAATTTTAGTATTCCAGCAGAAAAGGTACCACTTTCTAATAAGTCACCATTTATGAAGGGTTTATAAGGGTTTTAAGTTTTAATTAATTCAGTAATGATCAAGTCATTTAGAAATGCTTTATAGATAGATTTACAGTTATAAGCCCTTATCAAGGGTCTACATGATCAATGAAGCATAAGTAAATAATGTATTAGGCATTAATAAGGTCATTGTGAACCCTATATGAATAGGGTGTACAGTGGTACAAAAATGTATAATATCAGATTCATTTCAAGATAATATTGCAGTAATATTCTCCATATTAAATGTAAAATATTTGGGTGGTGCTGGTTTGGATGGTGTATAAAACTGTATTTCTGATATTTTGTTGTCATATCCACGTACGTCGAGGTGAGGAAAATATTATGTGTGCTCACATGCAGCAGAGCAGGCAGTAACCTTGGCTGAGAACCATGCAATTATCACGGAAGCCCTTAAAGTGAGTCTACTACAGAAAAACTGTGGCTTCTGGTTTTTTTTCCATGTTCAGTGTTAAGTGATTTCAGTCCATTAAATTTATGCTTGTACAGTAATGGCAGCCAGTTTGACACAGGATAGTCTGGTGAGGACCCACTGTAGTATTACTGAAGTCAGACCCATTGGCAGAATTTAAATAAAACCATCCGATTAACCTCTCTGGAAGCATAAAATGGGAAATTAAAAGCACTGCAGTTATGGTGAAAGAACTAAAGGTAAGAGCACTAAATATCCCTTCAGCAAAAGGAAGTGACAGAACTAAAGACCTATTTCTGTTTGTGTGGCCTTCTAAAGTTGGCAGATCCTAGACTAAACTGTGCCACAGCTGAAATTATGCCTCAGTAATGTCTTCGAAGCCTTGTTCTGTTAAGTTGCATGCAAGAGACCGCCGTGCCTTGAAATACTGCCGCCACAAAAGCCACAGGGCAGGAGGGGACTGTCCGCCTCAGATTTGTAGCCCAGACTCACGGGGCGTGTTTTTGCCTCAAAATGGCGAGGGTGAAATTAAAGGCAGGGTTGTCATGTAATTGCACATGGATGTGCCCACTGCCCACGGCTCTGACCCCAGCTCTTGCACTCTAATGAAGGGTTGAGAGCTTGAATAGGGCAAACCCCGGCAAAGTAATGGCTACAGTGATGCTGGCCAAATAGATTTTGTAATGTGCTTATAGTACTAAGCACAGGGCCCTTATCTTTATCCTATCCGGTCATTCTCATTTAACCATTAGTTCTGTGCTTTGAATGAGAGGCTATTATATTACCAATTGCATAAACTGCATTATAATCAATTATGAATGTCCTTCGAATATTTTATATGTGTAGGCATTTGTGAGTGCGCACTGCTTTTATATTGCATTATGATTTATTAATAATGGATATTCCGATATGTTTATGTCCTGGGTCAAGTTAGTTAAACCCTTTCTATCTTCATCTACGGACAGCAAGCAAATCATGTACAAAGCTATTTAAATTTTTAAAAAATAGGTATATTTTATGTCAAATATCTCAGCTTTAATCTCTGTATTATTTTATTTGTTTTACTGTCGACATCGAAAAATCTCTAGCGCTGGAATTTAACAGTACAATTACTCAGGTGCTCTACTGAAGTAGAATTTTGAGGTAGTTGTACTGCAATTGAGTATTTACACTTTACCCAAGTCTATTTTTTTAAGTTACGTTACAAGTTGTTCACTCATCAGCAATAAAAACGGATTAATACAAAAATACTTCAGAATCTTATGGAACCTTTAAATTAAAGATCTAAATACTTCTTCCAGCCACTCACAATGTCCCCCATACTGCATACTGTATAAGGTCCAGGACAGGCTGTAGTTGAGCAGTGGAAACTTTCCCCGAGGAATGATTTTACCAGCTGTGAGGCCAGCTACTCTGAGGGAAAGAAGGTTATATAGTACAGTACCTTCAAATGAGGGGCTGTGGCTTGTAAGTTTATACTTAAATAATATAGAATTATAATGGCAGGAAATCACACATACGGTGTATTGATGATTTAGGGGAGATGTTCAGCTCCTGATGCTGGAAAATGGCAGCAATAGAGAACTTTAATTACTGTCCTGCTGACAAACATGACAGGAAAATTCAGCCTCGCTTAAACCAAAGACGTGGTTGCCTATATGTCTAACATTTTAGTGAGGGTGGTCCTGCAAAAGTGAAAAACCCTCCACCCATGCTCCTCTTCTTCTTAGTCTATGAATATACATAGACATAGACTCACTCTAACCACATATTATGGGTTTGTACTTGCTGATGGTTTCATATTTGGCTCAAAGTTTATGTAAATGCAGATGTGAGCCCAGCATCACTGCAGTTTGCTGAAAAACCCAAGGTTTTTCCGACCATGTTCCTGGCCTGTTAATCCAGCTGCCTTTACGTAGACCCACTGTGTGATTGGTCCCAGATTTGCTGCGGGTACAGAGTAACTATTTGGCTTTTTCCCTGAGATTTTCCCTTTGCTGCTGGCACAGTGTGACCTGCAGGAAATGACAGAGAATTGTGACTGTAACAATGGTAATGGACCAATGCCAGACCACAGCTGTTTATTCAACCACACAAAACATTCCTCTGAGTTAATAACCACAGACACTGGAAGAGATCTACTATTTAATGATTTGGTCTGTGACACAGTACAATATGTGCTTCGTTTGGGGAAAATTGCAAGCAGCCAAATGTGTGGCACCATATGAAGTAAAGCAAAATTCTTAGCGTTTGAGTCATATTCACATAATTCACAAATGCAGTCCACGATGCTCATGGCTCCATTATTCATGCCGCAATTTCTGGATTTTGTTTGAAAATAGTTTATTATTGTAGTCCCCATTTGGGTCATTTTATGTTTAGTCTTAAAACCTATGCAGTGTAGATTCCCACTTCACCACATCTATTTCAAAGAGTCATCATCTGTCTTTTCTGCCTCCCAGACTCTCTGAGTCCTTCTCCTTGCAGCCAGCCCTGCCCATCCTTCCTGGATATGAGGTCAGGACAGAAGGACCAGAACAAAGGCTGCAGTCATCTTAACTTAAACTCTTACAGCACACTCGCTCACTCGCTCTCTTCTTTTTTGTCCATGTCAAGGCGGGAAAAAAATCAGCTACTACAGACTCTAGGTCTTTGTTAAAGTTAGCTATATTTATGATCTGCAGAGACATGGCTTTTGTTGCATTGCATTCATTTTGTACTGAATATCACCGTGCTCTTAGTTGTTAGAGAGCGTGGTCTATTATTTCTCTGTCAGTCTCTGTCTATGCAGCCAGTTAGCTAGCTAGTTACTGTAGTAGCTTAAACTAATTTAAGCAAGCCACCTTATTAGCTGGTTAACTATTTTATATTTATTAAACATTCAAGCAAGCTAGTTAGCTATCTTAAATTCAAAGACTCAAAAGCTTTACAAGCAAATGAAGAAAAATAACTTTAATGAACCAATTTCTGACCCATGTTTTGCGAAGATAAATGACTAAACTTATAGTATGGACTTATAGTAGATGTGGCTGACTAAACACCTGAATCGATAAGAAATGCTAACAACATACTACCAAAATGTAATAAAAGCTCAATTATATAGAGTTTTTTATTTTATTTTTTAATATTCCTGGTTTTAACGTGTATGGGACACGTCTTAAAGGCATTATGGGTTGGCACATACCTCCGAGCTTCGATATGCTTCGTGGATTGAGCTGACCCCTCCAGCCTCTCTCTGCTCTCCCAGCCCGGGTTGGAGGAGGGGAGGAGAGGGGGGTGGTGGTGGAGGTGTGACTTCCAGCCAACCGTCGACGAGCTCCGGAGTTTAGAGATCAGTGAAAGATGAGGAGCTGCTCTCTTCCACGGAGCGAGGCAGAAGACGGAATTAAAGTTCAACATCAAATCACGGAAACACGGAGAAACGACAGCTCAGCAATGAAATGTATGTCTTTGAGTGTGCGTTTGACTATCAACTGAACCCTGCCTGCAAGCATCCTACGGTAAGTGGAGTTTAAACAGGAGTTTGCACACCTACTTTGTGAAATGTAATCGATTATCTCTAAAGTGTGTATTTGTGATTTAAAATGCAGCTAATTTCATGTCTAAAAAAAAAGCTGAGGTGAAGATTATTTACATTTTTAAATGAGCCTTTGGAAGTTTGGGCAGTGGTCCAAGATCCCTATGTAAACAAACAGCATCGTGGTATATTTTAAGTATGCTGTAGACTATATGTTTACTATATTTTCAAAGGTTCTCTGCAGGTATGTACTGGTTTTAATGACATCTTGTTGCCATAAGATTAAGGTAAACTTGATTATTCAGTTAAAATCCATCAGACAGATCTATGAATTGCTGTATTAGTAGGCCATGACAACATAATAATCTATGAATTTGCTCTATAATAACACCCACATTCCTCACATCCACTGCAGCTGAACCTGAATCTGCTGACACTGGACTCCTTGCTCACTTCTGACATCCAGTGTCAGCAGCCGGTGCTTTGAAGATGATCAATTCTCAGATATACCTCCACTACAACTACACAGGGAAACTGGACCACCGGCCCACCATCGGCACAAGCGAGGGCACCGTGGACACCAAGACCGTCGTTTTCCTCATCATATGCAGCTTCATCGTCCTGGAGAACCTCACCGTGCTGGTGGCCATATGGAGAAACCACAGGTTCCACAACCGCATGTACTTCTTCATTGCTAACCTGGCACTATGCGACCTGCTGGCTGGAGTCGCTTACCTGGTCAACTTGCTCCTGTCGGGAGAGAAGACCCTGCAGCTCTCACCCGCTCTCTGGTTTGTCAGAGAGGGAAGCATGTTTGTAGCACTTGGTGCCTCGATTTTCAGTCTCCTGGCTATTGCTATAGAGAGACACCTGACTATGATCAAGATGAGGCCTTATGATGCCAACAAGAATTACAGAGTGTTTCTGCTCATAGGGACCTGCTGGTTGATCGCTATATCTCTTGGAGCTTTGCCTATTCTAGGCTGGAACTGCCTGAAGAACCTCCCTGATTGCTCCACAATCCTCCCTCTCTACAGCAAGAAATACGTAGCTTTCTGTATCACAGTGTTCATGGTTTTGCTTTTAGCCATGTCAGTCCTGTATGCCCGCATCTACATCCTGGTTAAGTCCAGCAGCCGAAAGGTGAGCAAGCACAGAAACTCTGAGCATGCAATGTCCCTGCTGCGCACTGTCATCATTGTAGTTGGGGTCTTCATCGCCTGCTGGACGCCCCTCTTTGTCCTGCTCCTGGTGGATGTGGCATGTGGGAAGCACTGTTCCATCCTCTACAAGGCTGACTGGTTCATCGCAGTGGCTGTGCTTAACTCCGCCATGAACCCAGTCATTTACACTCTGGCCAGCCGCGAGATGAGACGGGCCTTCTTAGGTCTGGTGTGTGGCATTTGCTACAGGGGGAAGGTTTCTGTCAACGACAGCGGGAACAAGCAGTCTCTGGAGCCCAGCCGCAGCAGGAGCAAGTCGTGGAGCAGCCAAAACAACCCCAACCAGAGCCAGCGGAGCTCCAGGCAGGCGGAGCCGGAGAAGGAGCAGGAGACAGACACGGCCCATGGCGAGGTGTCAGTGGTTGCAGGAGGGGCTGCTCACGCCGTCCTTGAGAGTGACAGAAAAGACTGATTGAAGAGAACAAGATAGCATAGGAAGATGTGGGTGGTCCTAATGTGTAAACTCATTGAGTTGTGATTGATTTGTGGATTTCTTTAAGGAAATGTAGACATCAGGAAGAGGCTGCAGGGCAGTGGTTTCTCTTTTGTGTTATTTTATACATTGGCATTCCATATTTGGGACACTTATGTCCAAACTTGTCATTAGACTGATTAATTTATGAGGCCAATATGTTCAATTACACAATCAATAGCACCTCAGTAACACTACAAAGAGCTCATATTTCATCACCGTCCAGATAGAACAATGTATCTACAAATTAGGTTATTTTAAAGGAAACTAAAAGGTTAAATCCTTAATTGGTAGAGAAAATAAACAGAACAACTAAACTAAAAACCTCTTGGAGTATCTGAAAAAATATATATTTGTAGCTCATAAAAAGTGGATGTTTTAGAGGTGGTTTTTGCAGGACAATGACAATTTGTGAACAACTGGTGCTCTAACCTTTGGCAGAGGAATCATTTACCTCTGTGGTTACAGACATGACCATCCAAGA
The DNA here is from genome assembly GCF_905237075.1 of Dicentrarchus labrax. Lineage (NCBI taxonomy): Eukaryota > Metazoa > Chordata > Actinopteri > Moronidae > Dicentrarchus > Dicentrarchus labrax. The sequence goes on from NW_026136710.1 coordinate 9,042,521, forward strand.
CTAACAAGTGAAAGGTCACCTACAATGAATTAAAGTGCAATTATAGTTCTACAAAATAATGTAATGAAAAATGATTGTAGACAATTATTAGTGTAATGTCAAACAATAGTAATTATTTATTATTCTATGCAGTCTAATTTTGTATTTACTCAGTAATACTACAGTATACGGTGCAGTTACTGTAATTAAAACTGCATTATAAGTTGTATATGTGATGTAAATGAGATTGAAAAAAAACACTTGATACCCTTTCCATTATAACAGTAGCATCATTCAAACTGCGTTATTCTGCAAAGAATTAATGTAACTGATGCAGTTCATTCAACATCAGTAAGTCAGTGATACCAGAGCTCCATCTGCTGGTTAATGATGGTAGTTAATATCATCATTGCTGACAAGATACCTTCACAACATTCTGCATGTTCAGTACAGAATCCTGATTTTAGTACCAAATTGAAACTTAAATTGTGTGAGTGAGTGTGTGTGAGAGAGAGAGTGTGCGTGTGCGTGTGCGTGTGTGTGTGTGTGTGTGTGTGTTTTACCTGATCATTCCTGAAGTGGAAAACAAATGTAGCAACTTTAAAAGCATGAAGCTGGTAAACTGGAGAAAGAGGCATGTGAATGCAGCATGCGAAATAGAAATAGTGTGCTACGTGCAGCTTTTTATACGATGCGAAATATTATCTTTGACACAAGTAAAATGTAAGTAAACATACTGTATAACAATGATTCACCTAGATCACCCCATGTTGCCACAGAGTGCAGTTAATTCAGGTTGATTCACCCAAATGTTTAAGAAATTGTAGTGGTGTCTAGCCACGCAGGTAGTTTTGATTTTGTATGTCTAACTTTCGACACATCAGTTACTGCCACCATAATAAAGTGGAGGTGAATGGATTTTTGTTTTGTTGATAAAAATCAACATAATATAATAATAAATAAAATATTATAATAAATATTCAACAGCAACATATTTTACAGATATAGCCTCCCTGTTTCTGGATAATCAGAAAATCTAAAAATCTGGGAAAATACACAAAAACTACCTGGATAGCAAGACATCACTAGTAAGTTGGAAAATATTTTAATGATTTGGATTAACCAACCCAGGAAACTGTGATGACACTATGGCTAAATGCTGTCTACCATAAAATGAAATATGTTACTGATTATTACAGCAGAGAAAAAAACAGAGATTCTACACATTCACGGTTTTATTGCCAACAGTCATACAGAATAATGATAAACCCATACAACCAAAAGATTAAATCTGTAAACATCATTTGGACTTGTTGTTTCTTTGTTTTTATTTCCTTTTTTTTTTTTTTTTTTTTTTTTTTTACTATACCTGTTCCAAAATAGTGAGTTTCTGTGTGATTCCCTCCGACAAAGATTTATATTTAGAATCTGGAAATGATACATTTATAATATATAATAGAGAGGGAGGGAGGGAGAGAAAGAGACAGATAGAGAGAGAAAACAGTAGTCTCAAGCAGCAACACGCAGCAGGGCAAAACACAACCTCTAGTGAACAGGCATGCCCCATTGAAGATCAGCTATTGCACTTTGAAGAGAGAGAAAAAGAGAAATAAAAATACCATTTGTACAAATAAAAGGCACATTTTCATCAACAGAAATCTGGAAAGAAGCCATGTTCTTTTTGTGTCCCAGCGTGTTTGGTTGTATAATTTCTTTATGCCACACAGCTAATCGTCATGTTATCAGAGAGATTCAAGTATGGAGTTGTTCCTGCTGTATATGCTTTGTTCAAAACTTTGCACATTTTGCCAAGTTGATTCTACAAATTTGCTCTTTAGAAATAAAGACAGTTCTCCAAATAATTCTTTACATTAGCATAGTGCTTTCTTTTTTTCCCCTTTTTTAAATTTAGCGCATTATTCCTTCTCCCAAGATATTAGATTTGATGAAATTATGTCACCAAGAATTGGACAAAGTAAAAGTTAATGGCGGATAAGTGTAAAAAAAAAAAACTCAATTATTCTTTGTGTCCTTTTCTTCACACCTTTCTCTCAAAACTGCCTCTTCCCTTTTAAAGGGACACAAGGAATTAAGGAAAGTCTTATCGGCTTAAACCAAAATGGATCTGGTGCTGGATATTTTTTTTTTATAACAATCCCAATACTGCTCTTTGCTAAAATATGTGTTGTTGTGAGATGCATGTACTGTACACTCCCTCTTGCAGCAAAATACAGGCACGTTATATTACATTGCATCTGTCTTGTCAAACTCATTGAACACATGCTGATTTTGGTTCAACTGAAGTGGTCCAGTGCATATCAAATACAATGCCCCATTCATTTGGTATCCATCAGAGTATTGACAATAGTAAGGATGAGAGCATTTAAAAAGTCTTTTTTGCCAGAACTGCTGTGTACTATTTCTATAAGCCGTTTCAAAATTTTGATTCCCACTCTACAAAAACAGTCCGTATAACCTAAATACAGTAAACTGTTCTGAGGAACGATTGTGTACAGTGGACTGAAAAATGCAAATTAACGCTGACCTGGCAAGCAATAATGGTTGAAAACTTGCTTCTTAGAGTGGGATTTCTCCCCTGAACTGTAGTAGTTGAAGCAATACACAGCCAGCATCCTTTGCTACTTATAAGTGATAACACAAGAGAATTCAAGTGAGTGTGACAAGGGGGGTAAACAAGCATTTCTGTGTTGACATCTTGTGGCAATAAAGTAGTCTTACCATAAGATATCCACACACATCAATAAGTGACGGTGATCTAATATTAAACATTCTGCAGTGAGTGCACACTGTGTGAACTCAAACATTCCTCTAATTCAGTAAAAAGTGTAAATTACGTCTCAACACATCGGTAGTTTGTCTTGGTACAACTGACACAGATGATCTAACTGATCTAACTTTCTGATTGTGCTATTCATTTGTGATCATTCAAAAATGATAACACTAACTTTTAAAAGTTCACAAATTAAGCTGAAAATGTTAATTAAGAATGTGAGAATATCCATTGCATGACTCAAGCCCCCAAAACTAATCATTGACTACACACCTAAAAGAAGAATCCAGAGAAAACCAATTCAGAAATAATCACTGGTTGAAAAGCATAAATATTTTTACAGTGTCAGCATACACAAGCACCTCTTTCAAATAAAGGGGTATCAAGGTCTACGAACAATGTCCACAAGAACAGTTGATTTTAAGTCATGCGACTGCAGTGACACAAGAAAATACTTCATAAAAAAAGTTTATCTTTAAAGCCATTGACAGCACTATGAAGGATGTCTGTTTGCACCCCAACACTTTGTGACTACTGCAAAGCAAAACACATTCAGTTCTAATCCCCAATAAAAGCAGATTTCATATAGTGACTAATTGAGTGAGCTGTCACGCTATTGGTGAGATTAAAGGACATTTTCCCTAAAGTAATTCATTATAAATAGCATTTGTTGTCCAAACTGTTTCTGTGTCCTCCACCTCTTAGCCAATGGTTCCTGTAGAAATGTGGTTGTGCTTGACAGACAAAACTAAAATTTCAGGTTTTTATTCTAAAATACTCTTGTTAACACCTCTTTGAGGTTTGATTTGCACTTCATCTAAACTAAACTACAATTGTCTTTTTTTTTTATCTTTTAAAACACCAAATCAAGATATTATGTCCAAATGCACCTATGTCTTCTCAAAAATATAGCATTTCAGTCATCACAACAAAATAATAACAGTTCTATAAATTATTTTTCATCTTAAACAAATCTTGCGTCTTTCCAGTGCCTCCGGTAAAGTAACCACGGGCCAATTTCCCCAAAACACTGTCACGCATGGAGCCTTTAAGCATCTACTCTTCGTGTTTCATCTTCAAGTTTCAGGATGGTAGGAGAGACTGTCCAGAGCTTCCTATTTCCCATCAGGCATTGCAAGCATCACTGTTTCCTTCCAACGGGCTGTAGGAGACACAGTTCACTCCCAGCTGACACAATCGGCAGATTGTTGTCACGGTGATGGCCAATTAGATGGCTTATGCTGTCAAATACATGATCTTTTGTCCGTACCTGTGAAAAGAGAAAGATATGTTAAATGTCTGTTAACATATCTTTTAGCTTTAATTCATTTTCTCGCACAATCAAACTTCTTGAATTGTATGCATTCTCACACACTGACACCTTCACAAATCATTCACTTCTATTAGCAGTATCTCCCTGAAATACACACTCTACATGTCCTTTAACCCCGTCTTACCGTGCCCTCAGGGTCCACCAGCAGTAGGTGTTTGGCAAGTCCATTGTGCATGCCCGTCAGTACGTAGGACCCTGGGTTGGTAGTGCTCTTACGAACCAGGAAGTCCCCATCGTCTTTTAGCAGTTTTTCAGCGTCACGGCGGCTCATTTTGCCATGGTACCATGTCTGGCCCTCCAGCTCCTCCTGTGCCCGGAAGGCTAGCGAGCGCACAAGAAGAGGGCTCGAGTTGTCCACGGATGCTGCCTTGTGAAGTCCAGAAACCTGGGACTGGGCTTGCCCTTGGGACGCCGGGTGGGACTGCGACTGAATGGCATCCTCAAAGGGCTCTGGTACAGGTGAGGGCAGTGCCAAAATGATGAATTAAGAGAGGAAAGATGTAAACAATGCAGGTTTTAATGTAGGTTCAAAACGTAGGCTTTGCAAATACTTTATGAAAAAGGAGGTGCACTCCACACATTTGTCAGACCTCAAGGATACACACAGAGTGTTCTGGGGAGCAACGCTGCATGCAAGGCACCTTGAACTTTCAGGAAAACTGTCACTTCCACAGAAACAGGGAATCTGGTGGCCTCATGTTGCACCAGTAAGCACAAACCTAAATCTAATAATGCCACTTGTAAATGACCCTGATCCTCTGCCTATCCTATCAAATTAAACCACTCCTTTGGAATAGAGTTTAAAATAATTCTAATAATGTTATGTCCAACACAAACATCTTGTTTCAACAGGAAATACATCACATTAAAAATGTCAAGATCCTGTTTTGTCATTCACTACTGTTTAAGCTAAATGGGATAAAGCAGAGCTTATGGACACCTTTTACATTCATATGAGATGTTTGACTGTGATCCTCTGTGAGCTCCGGATTAATTCATGTTAATTTGTGTGAAAAATCAGGATATCTATATCAGATACTTCTGCATTCTGGCAATTTAGAGTTACCAAAGCATGTATTTGTATCATGACAGGATATGGACAGAGGTAGACCATACAAACTTTACTCATAAAGGACAAGAGCAATGTTTAAAACCCAGAACCTTCTTGATATTTGACAACATAACCACTAAGCTTATTTCAATAGTCTCTTACTTATTTAATTTTGTATATATTCATATTCTGTTATGCTGATGATACACAAAACAGTATTTCTAAAAATACTATAAAATGATTTTTGCTACTCTTAAACAATAAATATAATCCACACAATAGGATGAAGGTTGGGGATTATTTTTCTGCTGAGCTAATGGTGCTCACTTTTATGACTGACTAGTAATGGTCAATAAAATGTTCACTACTATCATATAATACTGCACTTAATTACTTATTTAATAACTATCAGAATCCAGTAACTGAATTGTTCCACATTGTATTGTACATTAATCTGAATCCAATTTGATTGAATTATGACTTTCTGTCATGCAAGTGCTGGAGTTTTTTGGCAGAGGAACAAAGTAAAAAGTGAATGTTAACAGTTAAAGAAATGCAATAGGTGGACAATTACACCTGAACTTTGATTTCATGTAAGAACAGTTCACTCCAATAATCGTATAGTTCACTGCTCACATGTAATTTGCTTCATGGATTCTTCATACATAGTTACACACATCTTTATTTAACAGATCTTTCCATGTATAATAATAGCAAGGCTAAGGTTGACTTCGAAAGGAAGAAATAATAAAGCTGTACACTGACATTACAACTGTCCTCCTATTGTCTTTATACTGATGGGGTATTATTATAATGCCATACTAAAGGACTGAGGAACAAAAGCTAGGAAACCTCTATAATTAAGAACTCTGATTAGAAAATCATCTTACGAAGTAATTCTGAATGCAAGATCCTGTTCAGATACTTTGTAGTGGTTCAACAGGTGAGTCTTAACGAGTACCTACAAATCCACTATTCAGTTCATGTGACCAACAAAAACTCAAACTTCACAACACACCAGCCAACACTTACTCATGTCAAACAGGTCCTTCTGTGGGCTCTCTTTGGCTGCAGCCGCCATGCCCTTTGTCACATTTTCCGCCTCTGCCTGGAGTGCTGCAAGCACCTGGGCGTCAATCTGCTGAGTGTTCACATACGCTGGCATCTCTCCTGTTTTCGTTGCCTGACCTTTACTCTCGGGCAGACTGCATATATCAAACGATCCTACAGTAGACATTTGGAGAAACAACCACAGCCACAGTATTTAATTGATTGAATAAATAAAATGAGGCTTGTGTACTTAGATAGTGGGAAGCATGGATTTGTTCTTACCCTGTTGTATGAATATGGGCTTTCTTTCTTCTCCCCAGTTTTCTCCACAGTGCCGCCCTTGGTAATACGTCTGATCTACTGAACCTGGGCCCATCTGATGACATACGGTTATCAGTTAAGATACATTACTCAAATGGAGATCCCGAGTTGACATTTAAAAAAGATTTGGCATTTTGCTATATCACGTGATAACACAAGATTTTCTGTTCAAGTTCCTGAGATGAATCTATGAGTTGTACCTGGCATCCATCTGCTGCTGCATTCTGATTGGTCAGCCGGGTGTCGATGAAGCCTCCGGGTGGTGGCATCTTGCCAGGGATGTTGTTATAGTAAGGATGTTCTGCTGACTCCTCCTCTTCCTCTGTCCATGGTAACTCCTCCATGTTTAATACCCTGTGGAAAAACATGGTTTGATCATGAAGCCCAACGCTGTCTGTGCGTGTACACTTGTGTATGTGAATATGCACTTTTGCGAGTGTATCATCAACGCCTCACCTGTCATGTGTGGAGGACAGTTTGCTTGAGGGACACTGCAGGTACTGCTGGAAGCGAAGGTCAAAGGCCTGGCCGATGGTGCTGATGACGTCCTGGGCCAGCCCGTCAGAGCATTCCAGGATGTGACATGCTGACGAGGGTCAGAGCAAAACATTGTAATAAGCATGTTGCATGTGGGATATGAGACACTCTATAATGAATTAAAAGAACACCTACCTCTTCTGTTAACAGGATCCTTTGCTACATAGGCAACGTAATCTGTTGTGTCCTAAAAAACAAAACAAAAGACACATTACAACAGTTGTAGGAATCTACAACTATAAAAAACACAATACCCTCATACCACAACCTTGATTTTCTGGTTAAGTCACTTTTTCAGTACCAATGATGGAAAGGTTTAAACTTTCCAAACATGGAATAACTAATTCACAATGTAACACATTCTGGATATTTGGTTATTAACCTCGTTGCCATGTTTAAAAAGGGATAAACATCAGGCCATTGAGTTACTTACAGGGTCTCCACCTGATGCAAAGGAGATGGATTGCATGTGATGGTTGGCTATGATCTGTCAAGAGTAAAATTATACAGTAAATAAGAGTTAGCCAGTGCATCTTTATACATACAGATAGATAAAAACGCACATGCATTAATTCTACACACATATACTGTAAAATGTATATCATAATTTCTTTAATTTCCTTCCTTTGCCCTTTTATTCAACAACAGAGGACTGTCTGCTATCTAACTATGAGGCAGCCATATTGGAAGTATTTATTTAGCTTTAAAGGAATAGTTCGACATTCTGAGAAATACACTTTCACTGACTGGACAGTAGGAACTTTAGGAACTTCATGTTCAACATATTTCCATTATAATTTGCTTCATGAATCCAGCCAGCTTCCTACAAGAGTTGGTTTAATTTCACCTTTCTTGAGCTGCAAATCAGAGATTGGTACCAGAAAGAAAAGAGGTTGGGTGAGTTGGTGTTTTGTCAACAGCTACTCTGAAGCATTCTCTGCATTATCACCAAAGGAACGGGCACTCAAGACATCAGAAATAGTATTCTGTCTTGTTTGAGTGACATTGTATAATAGTTGATTTACTCTTTACTTTGGCACCATCTGCTGGCAGTACCAAGAAGAACACTGTGGTAGACAGCAAAGCACAGTGCAACCACTGACCACCCATGCCACAAAAAAAAACTGACTAAATATAGTGATGTGCACATAGAAAGTCAAGTTGCCAACCTCCTCTGGTAATTCTAGCAACATCTGGAGAGATCATGTGCTCTTGCTTGTCTTCCTCTTTTAACTAACCTCATTAAACAAACATCCATAACTCTTTAAAAATATTTTTAGCAAGCGCTATGAATAAGTTTTCCTTTATTGCTGCTAAATTTGGAAACGAACATCCTCTGATCACTTTTTTTTTACTTTGTCTGCCGTTGAGATGTATTCTTAATCTTGACGACGGGGGTGCATTCATTTTTATCACATGTATGTGGCTCACATAATCCTATAATTGTTTACAAAGGTTGCAAAGGTTGCACACTGACCTGTTTGCCGTCGGGGGTCATCAGGTTGAGGCTACTGGTGGAGATATTTAGGTTGATGGACATGCCAGCAAACTGCAGGTTGCTCTTCCCCAGGATACTGGACAGAGCTTTGGACGGTGGCTGAGGATCAGAGGACACAGACAGACACAAATAAAACAAATTACAGCAACCAATTATACAGTATATCTTAAAGCAATAATTTGACATTTTTTTTGGAAAAAACATTTTTGTTTTTTTGGAACAGCTAGCCTGCCTCTGTCCAAAGGTAACAAAATCCACCTACCAGCACCTCTAAAAGTCACTATTGGATACTCTATGTCTGCAACTATTGCTTATTCACTGTGACTTAAAAAAAAAATTTACATTACACAAATTTGTACACCTTTTGCACAAATTAAACAAATGAGAAATAATGTGTTAATAGGTAAGCAGATTTTATTATATTTGGACAGAGCCAGGCTAGTTGTTCCTCCTGTTTCCAGTCTTTATGCTAAGCTAAGCTAACCGGCTGCATGCTGTAGCCTCATATTTATTTTCTCGGGGAATAAGTCATAAAAATGTACAACTATTCCTTTAGGGAGTATCCAATAAAGTGTAATTTTACCACTAGGAAATTAATACAGAGGAAACATTATTGTTCAATATTTGTATCGATTACAGATGCAAATTTCATCTAATAATGGGGGTGGGGGTGAAGTGTTGGATACTTAAGATACTGTTGTGAGAGGTGATTCTGATGAGGAGAGAGGAGGCTAAGAGGCCAGATAAAATTAGCCAAACCCATTCAAAATTCCCAGTATGAGGCTGATGTCACCATAGTGCATTTGTCACACAGCCAAAATAACATTATCTTATATCTTACATCTAGTCTGAAAGAGAAACTAGTCGGCACTGATTTTGTGTTATATACTCTTCCCTGACATTTGAACAAGCTCTAGAGAGCAGAGTAATGCTTCATTTCACACCCCACATTCAGACACAGTCTCCTCACACACTATGGACACACACCACGTACACGCACGCACGCACACACACACACAGAAGACAGACACGAGCACACACGAGCAAACACGCACACACACACACACACACACACACACACACACACACACACACACACACACACACACACACACACACACACACACACACACACACACACTAGCTCAGCCTCCTGATCACAGATATTGTGCACTACATGAGTCACTAAGCACTGTGCACGGTGTGCAATGCATCGTGGGCTGGAGCTACGCCCACGCACATACAGTCCCATACCTCTTCATCTCTCTTCTCTCCTCAGCCTCTCTCCTCTCTAAGTACAATCTCTCTCTCTCATCATTTCTTCCTCTCTCTATCTGTCTCCGTTTTCCATCTCTTTTTACATGAAGGAAGGAAGAGAGAGAAAGAACTTACAGAGGCGATGCTATATATAGAATGTGGAAGGGTAAATGAATATCTAATGCTGTTTCCTCTTTTTCTCTCTACTGTACCTTTCACTAACAATCATTTTTCTCAGCTCTCTCAGTGTGGGCATCACTTCCTCCGTGATCACTCCATCTCCCTCCCTCCTCCTTCCCTCTCCATGTACCTTTCTCTTCCGCAGAGCTCCTTTGGTCCCTGGAACAGCCTCACACACCAGGCTGATGGCTTCCCTAGAGGGAGGGTGAGAAGACGATGAAGCCAAGATGGTGACCATAGACAACCACAGAATCACAGATATTTTGGCGTTAAGTCAGACTGTATTTACAGTTACTTGCCATGATTACGTACATTGCCAAGATAACAAAAATAATATTTTGTTATCTTGGAAGTAACAAGAGTGCAAAGCCATGCTCTGTGTGGCTTAATTTAGGCACAGCAGAACTTGGCTAAAATGCAAACAACCCCATGCTTACATGCTTTCAATGACCTGATGTTTATCAGCTATAACGTATATCATGTTCAGCATGCTAACATTAGATAATTAGCACTCAACACAAAGTACACCTGAGGCTGACGGGAATGAGTTTTGCAGGTAGAAACCAAAGAACTGAAAAGTTAGATGACACGTTAAGAGATGAGCAGTTATTACAATTCATCCTGAAAGGGAGATTTCATAGTTATCCATACAACAGTTGTTGTAAGATTTCACTTAAAATGCCAATGTCACCCTCATGGTTCCCAGACAAAGCCAAGTCAGGGGTTCACCAAAGTCAGAAGGATTCAGCACCTGGGGACCATGAACATATACACCGAATCTCATGGTAATCCATCCAGTAGTTGAGCTAGTTCATTTTGGACAAAAGTGGTGGATTGGTAGATCCACACCTTTAGCTTGACTAAACATTTCCAACATTTAGGCTATTCCTTAATCAGTTATGAGAATTATTTCTACATGAGAAATCTCTATATTTTGAAGATTTTGGGTCCTCTTTCTCTCATATTTATAACATTTAAATTGTGATAACTGTACTCACTTGTACATGGGATGATGTTGTGAGGCAAACTGTCAGGCAGATTTTATTTTAAGGCACATGAGCTGGTAAATGTTTTAATTTTAGTGCTTTGTAATCGTAATGGTTCAATTCTTACTGATTCAATTGTTTCCCATCAATTACTCATTATTACGGATAAAAATGTTTAAATCTTCTGTTCACCTTTGCAGTCTAATCTGAGTTATTGGACTATTCAGGAAACCTTGGGAAATGAAATATTGACTAGATATACAGTAAGTGCAAGTTAATATTTTTCAGACCTGGCATGTGAAACTCTTGTTCTTATTTTAATTTACTATATTTCTTGTTTTCTACTATTTAATATTCTTGTTTTAATTACAAATCTTGTAATTTCATTGTCTTGAAAATAATAAAAGACAAAAAAGTAAATAAATACACTCAAAGAAAAAACAAAAAGACTGTATTTACAGTATGCCTGAACTCTACAGGTTGTTACACATAAAATGAAATCACCTTGGCCACAAGAGACATGAGTCAAGATTCAATATGCAGTGTAGAGTGGTTTATATGGTGCCATAGGGAATATTGCAAACGCACTGCACCTCTTGAAACCTCGCAACTGTATCTGTTATACAGTGCTACGCATCACAGACTGAAATCTAAAACTGTCTTTAAGATGGGAAATGAACCGTTTTACCTGCACCGGCCATCACCGTGCTTAATTTTTATGTAAAAGACAACAATGTGTGGTTTGAATAGTGGCTAAAGATAGAGCTTCTTTAATAAAGAAAAGTCAAATTCTAGTGAATATTCCAACGTGAATATTGGTTTCACATTAACGTTAATTTCTGTATCTACCTGGATAAATCCCACACAGCAGTAGGTTCTTTTAGAAAAGGATACATCTAATAATAGCAACAGAATGAGATATAAAGCTTTATCTCTCTATTTGTCCATCTCTTTCTTTATTAGAGGGAAACAGAAACACACATACACACATTGAGAGAGCCTACCACTGTGTGGCCCTGTAAGCTAACGTTAGTCTGGACTGACTTCAGGAAGTCAAGCATAAAAGTGGACATGACACAAACCGATTCACTGTTGGCCTTTGCCTCACTGCACATTGGTCAATGATTTCAAAGATACACATGGAGTCAGAAAATTCCCTGCAAACAAATTGTGATAACAGGCAACCTAAATGCATTTTTAGAAGAGGTGATTTGATTTAGACACATTTGGTTACATCAAACATTTTCACTGACCAGTTTGAACTGATAATATAGTCCATAAAGTTTTACTAACAACAATGCAACAACTTTAAATTCATCCATTTCTGCTGTTGCTTTCTGTTCTGCAGTACATTTTCTGCTGTTCTTCTTATCGCTTTTCTGCCCCCAAATTTACTCTTACTCTTTTGCCTGGACCAGCTATAGAGTCACCATTGTCTTGTTCATTCAAGACATGGCAAACAGTTATATATTATCTCATAATAACAGTATAGTTTGGAATAATAGTTTGGAATTTGGTCTATAAGAAGATCTTATAAACATAAAATAATGCTGATTTGGACATTCAGCTTAAATGTGTGCTATTCGAATCAATTTAGAAAATGCTGCATGAGTATATTTGGGGTAGTATTTTTCAACCTGGTATAAACAGTTCTTTCTGGATTTAACTGGCATGAATACATAAAAGACTATTTAATTCACAACAAAGTTGAGGCTTGTGTAATATAACTTTTGATGGAAAGATAGCTAAACTGCAGATCTTCATTAGTGTTACAATTTAAAGTAGAAAGGGTATGACAAAATAGATATGAAACTGGTTTCAGGCTGACCTTTAACTTCTCTAGTTACCATGGCTCTTTTTTTTTTTAGCAATGATGGTGTTGTACTTGTAGTAAGAGGTATATTAACTTTTATACAAGAATACATTTAATTTCAACAAAATTTCAAATGAGATACAATAGTCAATGTGCTAATGATTGTTGTTTGGAAGTGTCAGTAGATAGTAACAAAATAAAATTGAAGTAAATAGCTAATTTAACCCATGCAAGTTTTTTTTTCTTTGAGGTTAAAGTGCTGTACACAATAAATGGTGTCGAAATGTTTGACAACTATATTGCTAAATCTTCTGAATTAGAATCAAAACATGCGCCATTAAGTAAGATATTTTTACATTTCAAATCTCACACATACTACTAAGGCTTTAAATCAGCAAATGGACCTTGGAGCTTTTTTGATTAATTTAAAGGGAAATCAAATGAATCCTGAAAAATCTGAAAAATAAGTGCAAACATACCTTGTAATTTGTGATCTTGTGGTGAAATCCAGAGATCTCATTGACCGAAGGACTTCTATACAGCCCAGATACTGGAAAGCAAAAACATAAAATACACCTTCATTCAGATTTTCACCACTAGCACATCATCACGTACAGAAAACACACCTGATTTGTTGGATTGGACGTTAACATCCAACTTGACGCAGTTGTTCAAAGTTGTGTACAATTATGATCTCGAAGGTAGCTGGTCTTAAAGTTAATGCAGTTATCTCAATGTGTTGATATATTAAATGTATGTTCTTACACACTTGGGTTCAAGATCTGGATCACTGATCATGTGTATTGGAAATTAGAATAAATTGCCTATAGGTACGCTATAACAGTAAATAATAGTAGCCAACTTACATTACAGACTTGAAAAATTTTGTTTTTTCTTGAAAAAATACATCTCTTATCAGGCACTTAATCACTATGCAAACATATAGGTGACACAACCACCTCCATACTGTATGTCGGAGACAATACCATATAGATTTCTTGTCTCTCCCTTTTAACTGTAACTTCCAGTGAAATCTTGTAGCCCTTTCCATTTGGTTTAATCTTAAAGATTGTATGGTGCTTCTAATCTTTCACAATGCGGCCGTAGATATATTTATCTAAAAAAAATCTCTACACAATCTAGTTTCATAGACAAATCTAGTTGTATTAAAATACAAAAAATGCAGCAATAAAATGTATTGTATTTTAAAATCATCAATAAATTGCCTAAAGTGCTTTTAACTTTGTAATACTGGTTGAGCCCCCAGTTGAGAGTTGGAGCCTGAAAACTGGTCTGGCACCAGGGGTTAGGATCAATTTAACTTGCCATTTAGCAGGTTAGTGTCAGGACTTCAGTTGCCATAGTAACAGACACATTTTCAGCAATTCTGTTTTTTGAAACAAAAGCTTTCTTTGTTTTAAGACTCAAAAAATCTCTGATTTAAAGGTACCCTGTGGAGTTTTTGACCACTACTAGCGCTATGGAGCAGTGTTAACGTGTGTATGTGTTTATTTATTATTCACAATACTTCACAGACTGACCAAGATACTTATGCCAAGAAAAGACAGTGAAGAAGAAGGCTGCTACCTAGCAAACATGGATGTAAACAATGCCGGATTGAAATGAAATAGAGACTTTGCAAATGTCCTATGAGGAAAGAAATTCATGAATAGTTTGTTTTTATTGTTATGCATCAAGAACACATACAGTGCATTTGTTTGTTTACAATAAAAACTCCACAGGGTAACTTTAAGTTGCTTTTTGCAATACCCAATACTCTGAGTACAAATTCTTTTAATACGCATTACTGATCTTACAAATGGATATGTAAGGGATGTGACTGAATATTCAGTTGGTAATATAAACCCACCTTCATCTGCATGTGCAATAAGATATAAAGAATGTACTAAGACATAAATCTGTATTGCATCAGCAAATGTGTGTTCATAAACTTGCTGGTATCACAGTTTTCTACTTTCTAGTTGAAAATAGAAAAAATCTAGCAGGAGTCTGACACAAAGTTGATGCAAAGTTGGAATAAAGCATCAAGTCAGAGCTTGTTCAAAGGGATTTGGAAAGTGCATCAGTGTGTTACTATGCCACATAAGGTGACTGTAGTCCTATCCCATAAAACCATCTTCAGCACCAGCCACCTACTCACATTACAACACCTCTTCTGATTAATGTTGCACAGACTGGGAACATTTTGTGCTGACGAGTTCCTATTGTTATCAGAATCACATTCATAATCTGGCTGTAAACAAAACAGACATCCAGACACACTAGCGTTTCTATTTCCACTCCTTTTCAGAGAGAAGTGAGTTATTAGAATCATAACTTTCATATTATGAGGCCCCTTCTCTCCAGTGAGCGTTTTGCAAGTACCAGCAAACAAATACCATTTTGTCAACATGACGTTTGCACATTTTTAATGTTATCTATTTTAAGAACCGTGAGTTTGAAGTGCACAATTCAGCAGGGCCAAAAATATATTAAACAGTTCTAAAATTGGTATGGACCTATTCTGAGCACAACATGAAGGCATTTTTCTCTCATGCTGTACAACAAACAAGTACATGGTTCACACAGGAAAACTGAACTTCAAATTAATTATGAAAATCAATGGGAGGCCAGCTCTGAAGTGCCCATAAATGATCCCAGTGAACAACACAACTTCTGAGTGATGCACTAACAAAACCATACAGACCTAAATGTGTATTACACAGTACTGGCTTTATAACAGGCACATACCTTCTGAAACATTAAGTCATCTCACACTGGCTATAGCTGTTGCTTACTGGAGTTTAGATGTGCTTATAAATGTAAACATTTAGTTTATTTCCATATATAAAAAGTGACTTTCATATCATTTAGTTGCACTCAGGTTAAAGATGTCACAAAACCTGTTGTACCACAATTATGTTGTGCAGTTCTGTTCAATGATATGTCAGGTCAAGAGGATAAAGCACTTGTTTTATCAAGAGGCTAAATAAAATAGGTTGATGAAATGAGTATTAATAAATGTTGAATGAATAGAAAAATTTGCACCACACACGGATGATGCACAGGCATGGATTATAAGATGAGCAGTAAAGAATTACAATACACTAACCAATGCTAAAAGAATGGTGATTGCTTATAAAAAGGGTTGCCAAATTTGCAGTTCCCTAAGCTTTACGGAGCTTTATTGTTGAGGTTTTTAGCTCATGTAGCTATTTGTTGTGGGGCAAAATTTAGACTGAACGTGTGTTTTGTTTTTGCATAAACACATAGCTACCATGGGCTAAAAGTGTGAGTGTAAACAGTGCCACTGTCAATCAATGTCCCTTAGAGTAATGGTGCATGATGTGCGCAGAGTGACCACATGATGCTAATTAAAAGTGCTGTGAGCATAACACCACGTTGAACTCAATACACACAGGACTCAAACCACAGGAAAAGCAGAGGGTGGGGGAGCACAGACCGGACCCATTTCCCCTCTCACAGTGTGGCAGCAGCATTGACTGGACAAATAAGCGCTCTTGTCCTTAATGCAGTTAATGGAATGTCACAGATACAGTAGGCTTTGTTCAGGCAAGTTGTAGTAGGTGTCATATGATGGCAATCACACTATGTAACTTGATTTGGAATATAACACATGTCACCACGCAATGATGCTCAGTATGCTCTTTCAGCCACCCAAAAACTAAATGTTGCTTTTTGTTTAATGTGCTGCTTAAATAAAAGAAACGCTGAGGCAAATGCACACTTAACTGCTACATTACGGTATCAGTGAAAATGGTTTGTTCCATTTTTTTTTTCATTCACTTTACACCTTGAAGAGCCAGGGCTCAGCATCATCACTCCTCATACTAGTGACTCATTGCCGGCATGATGACATTCAAAGCTCTCGCAGTTGTGCGCCAACTTGTGCTCCTTTAAGTGATGTATGATGGCTGAACGACATTAACATGAGATATGGATGTGATGAGACAAACATGCGCTGCGTGTCTTTTTTTTTCCTATTCCACCATTTCACTATCTGCGAGCTAAAACAGCTGTACAGCTCATAGAGATGCACAATGTACAGAAATAACACATCACCATGGTTACAAAAGCATAACGCTGCGGCTCCACATACACAAAGACAGAAATGTACCATAAACTGAAATGTTTACAGCATGCTCAAAATGCTATATCAATGCTATTTCTGTTTTCCAATCACAGATTTTTCTCTGCTTTTCGCCAATGTTGACCTTCTCTATTTCCTGAATTATTCAATATCTATTTTCTGGTCGCTGCTCTTTCACTCAGCCTTCTGCTCTAGCCACCCTACATACACCTACTCAAGGGCATGTTGTGATGTGCCAATAAAACTACATTATCTACCCTTGCAGGTAGCTAAGCTGGAGTCATTGAAAGAAAAGAGAGAATGGGTGAAGAATGGAAAAGAGGCAGAGGACAAAAATGGAGACAGCATGAGACAGAGGGACCACCAACCTTCACAATGTATGTCACTCCTGGACCAGAGATCTTCTCGCTCGAGTGTAGCCATCCTCTGGAGGGTTTGTTCACCAGTCCACCACCTCCACCTGGATTCCAGTCCTCTCTGCCAGGCTGGAGCTCGTCCAGCCTGCTCTTCTTGCTCATGCTGACGGCTGGCTCCAGCTGTGAGCAGGGGGTTGAATGGGAGGCCGAGCTGCACAGAGAGCCGCCCACACCAGAGGCTGTCGCTGCTGTAGTCGCCACACCGGGGCTCGGGCCACTGGAGCTGCCTGAGCCCGATCCCCCACCCACCTGCAGCTTAGACACAGCCAGGTCCTTGACAGCTGAGGGCAGACCCTTGATGCCCAGCAAGCTGCCTGAGTTACTGAATTTCAGGCTGGACACCTTGTTGATGAGTGTACAGAGGGTGGTGCCTCCATCTTCCAGGTGGTCAGAGCCGTGGCTGGTGGGGGTGCTGGAAGCAGTAGTGGTGGAGGAGGACTGGACCTCAGTCGGGGGTGTGTAAGATGTCTCGGCTGCAGACTGGGGGGTGGCCGAGACCTTGGGGTTCATGGACAGGCCGTGGAGAAGCTCATCGACGGATGTTACTGACTCATTCCTGAAGCGGTTGTATTTGGTACGGTGAAGCATACCCTTCTCTCTCTTGCTCTCTCCCCTCTCTCCACCAACCAACACGCACAGCCTGCCTCTTTCACAAGTGTGCTGGCAGACGTGGCTGAGCCGTGCTGATTACCCTCTCCTGTAACATAGCAGCAGCGGTACAGGCAGCAAACGCCTTTTAGCAATCACAGGCCACCTGACTGTAATTTTCTCTATTGAGGTTACAGTGGTGGATGTGTTGAGCTGCTGCTGCTGCTGCTGCTGCTGCTGTCACCAAAGTCCAATCTGCTCTCAATGAAATCCAGAGCTGCAATCCAATCCGTCAGAGAGAAATACACAGACACAATCCATGGAAACACAGCATTGAGGCAGAGGAAGCAGAGGATGGAGAGAAAAAGGTCCCTAAAAGGCTGCCAGTGTTGTGGTGCAGCTTGTTTGGGTTCCAGCGGTGATGCTGCTGCTGCTGCTGATTTCTGGCGTCAAAAATCCAAAAAGTAAGAGAACAGAGAAAGGTCTATGTTGTCGATGATCACGGATACTGCGAGGGAAGAGCAAATACTCTCTACTGACTGCTGCCTGCCTGCCTGCCTGCCTGCCTGCCTGCCTGCCTGCCTGCCTGCCGGCTCAGAGCTAAAGCATGACTCACTGATCTGAGAAAACCTTCTCAACAAAAGGCTTGCTGAACACTGCAAATCACTTCCTGTCGGAGGGAGAAAAAAACCTCCCACTTACAGCACACTAGAACCCATCAATTTTTAAATTCCCTAGTCTGATATTTATTTCCTGTAATTCTTTCCGTCGTATTTGTTTTTCTGAGAAAAGGAAATGAGGAACGAGCGGAAGTTTGATTATTTAACTTAGCAACATAATTATTCATAATAATTTGCTTGAATTCCTATAATACTCAATATCTTACAAAATGGATGAACCGGTAAAAATTGCAATAAAAGTTTGACACGGACAACAAACTAATCACAGAGACAATAATGAAATAAGTAATGGGAACTAGCCTACACCTAATTTACAGATACAATTGTCTGCCAAAATAAAGACATCTTTGATTCAAGAATAAAATCTCTATTCAAACATTTCATTAAGATGTCCTTTTCCTTATAGGATGCAAAATAAACCTCTATAAATCACTGAAAGCAAAAACACAGGAAAATTTTGACATGACTGGAAATACGCAACATCATTAATATATTGTCCATGTTAATTTATAATAGCTGCAGAGTATGGGCAGACATCACTCCTGGTTCTCAGTTATGTACTTTCAAAAACCTATGACTAAATAATACACTTGTTGTTTCTGCACAAAATGTTTATAATCAGGCATTAAAGCAAAACTGAATAAAGCTATTTATTTCCATAAAATTGTTTTGAGACCATTTGTCTAATGTGTAGCACTAATTCTCCATTTGTATCCTGCAACAAAGGAATAAAACATTCAGTTGACAACTAGGAAGCAGATATAATCTAACAGCTAGTCTAAAATACACAGCAATTGGTCCAGGTTGAACTACATGAATGATATTCAAAAAAACACAACATGAATGACATGTTTCTCAGGCAGATGGGTCAATGAAACAACCAAAAGGATAACAGAAAAGGCCAATGAGTCTCCTTAAAACCAGCAGCAAAGAAGCATCTTTGTCTCCCCGGTAGCGGAAAGCACACAGCCAGACACCATTCATGTAAAATGTCCTCAGGAGCATCTAGCAAAGCCGAAAGACTGACACTCATTCATAAGCAGCTTCCGCTCTCACTCTGCTGCAGATTTCGCACTGCAGTCCCTCCCAACATCTCTCTTTCCTGCCTGGCAAACATAGAAAAAAAAAAAAGACAGCACGTCTGCCTTCTCTCCTCAGAAAAAAAGGCAAACACAAAAGCAGGGAAGAAAAGGCAGGCCCTCGCAAATCAAAAAAAGGAGGCAAAAAGACAAAGGAGGATAAGAGAAGAGGACAAAAAAGCATGCAATATTTAGTCTTTTATGTGAATGAAATAGCAGGCTGGCATACCAATGTTTCTGTGAATGGAAGCAAGGCCTTTCTGCCTCTGCAAGGCAATCCCTTGGGATGGCATGGTCTTATCCAATGAGGAGCCAGCTGGATGACTCATTCAGGGGAGGCTTGCAGAATAGTGGAAGAGACCATTCCAGACGCAGGTGTACATTTTGTTTTCCCTTGACTGCCCTTTAAAAATAATGCGTACATCGTCGGATATGAGATTCTTGCATAATTTATTAAGAGAATTTTATGTTAACAGAATGAGAAACAAGAAAAAAATCCAAGCAAGAAATTAGCAAGTAAAAATGCCACCCCCATGATTTTGATTGTCACCATTATCATTTTTTTTTCTTTTTTCCCACATTCATGTGAACAGTTACCACCTACACATTTAATTAGTGACTTACTGTTTATATGTATGAGGGTAGATAGTACAAATGCACCAGAACAACAAATGTATTTTGGGTTGACAGATATAATTAGATGTATATTTGGACAACTTGAAAATACATAATCAGCATCCTGTATAAATGTAATAAATTGTAATGTGAACTTAACTTAGCAATTTTATTTTTAAATTGGCAAACAACAACATCAATGAAAATTAAAAATGCAAACTGGGCTTTTTCATTTGAATCTGACATCAGTATTTTAGCTATATTACATTATTAATATGAAATATAAACAAAATGGAAATTTTGCAGTTTGGTGGTTTTAGTTGAATGATGCCAGCATTTTACGAGGCTTGTTTTGTATAATCTGTCAAAGTCACAGGACAAAAAATCTACATCTTGTAAACCCCTCCTCCAAAACAATGTGTGTCCAATCATGGCTTAGCAACCCACCGTACATAGACATGGCAGGTCTGTCAAGTTTCGGCTTTCTCCCATGGATGTATTAAAAGAGCTGAATAAAGGCCATTAAGTTTTGCTGACAATTTGTCCCTGTGGCCAACTGCAAGTACTGCAAAAAAAAAATAATCCCCTGCAGCCCAAAAAGCATTTTCCCCATAGAGGAGAATTATAACAGAACTGTTGATATGTCCATCTGAAAACAAGGTCAATTATTATTATTTATATAATATATTTTTTTAAAACATTAAGTATTCATGTTTGAGTTTAGAAAAGCTATTTTTTGTGTGATGCCGAAGCAAACACAGAACCTAGTCCATCCATGATGAATGACATGATTGATATGGTTCTCCACATATTGAAGCAGTGTGCATGGGGTTGTTATAAAGGCTATACCAAAACTGGGGAGGATGGTGTCTTGTTTTCTTTTTCTTTTTTTTGCTTTTCTAAAACCAAAAGCACAACAGCAATGTAAGGCATGGATTTTGTGGGGCAACAGACTGTGTTATAAAAGCCTTAAGTAGAACGTTCACTACCTGCTACTATATCACAATTTAACATATGTAGGACCGTCCTGCACTTTAGTGGATTTGGGGAGGTCTACACAACAGCAACCTTAGCATGTTAGCATTGTCACTGTGAGCATGTTAGCATGTTAATGTTAGCATTGAGCCCTTTAATCTGACAGCCACTACTGTTATTCACATAAATAATATCTAACATGCAATCATTTTCTGAGGCTATTGCATTGTCTAAATGTGGAAGTGAGAGAGTGCACCCACCGTTTCCCTGCCCCTGTGGAGAGAAACACAAGGGTGTCGAGTTGAAAAGAAAAGGCGGGAATATCTGGAGAGGCTGACAAACCCAGTCATCCCTCAGCAGGAGTTGGTAGTGCAGCAGGTTGCATAGGCCACATGGTGGAGCTTCCTGTAGTGAATGATGGGATCCATCTGTGGACAGTTCAGAGAGCGTCTATAACAAATCATAAATAAGATGGCACAAACATAAAGGACAAATTATCCTGGGGTCCTCTTTTCCAATGTTGTAAAGTCTTAACGCGCAGGTAAGTGACAGGTAGAGCTTTCAAAATAAGAGTGCTCTGAAAACATAAACAGAAATGTCTCTTCTGATAATTAACTGAGAACATACACAAAATATACATATAAGTCATCCAGATAATCAACCAAATTTCATAGCATTTAATAGATTTATAACAACAACTAACATAATGTTCCACTGCAATTCAATATCAGTTTACTATCTCATTTTTAAGACATACATTAAGAGCAAATGAGAAAGGAGAGACAGAGGAAAAGAGCATCCGTTGGCAAAGGAAAGCAGCAGACACTTCTCCACTTGACTACTGTTGCCAGGTTACCAAAAACATTCAAAAAAGCAAGAGTTATTTTCAGACTAGCTAGAAGCAAAATAACCAATGTTACAGAAAGGGCAGACACTGGCAACTGGTAAAATGTGACAATTTTTTGTCATTATTTTAAAAAGAAAAATGCATTATACAGCAACAACACCAAAAGCTCCAGAGATCTGGCTCATGATTTAAGTTTGTAATGTTTGCACTCGCAATAACACTCACAATAAAACATGAACATACGGCACAGATAAGAGTAGACTATGAGCAACATTACATATATTTTAAACAAGCTTTCTTTAAGGCTACCTGATATTCATTCTCCAGAATCTGACCAAAGATTCCCAAGATTTAACTTCCACAAGTGCAGAAGCCTTTTTCCCCACCCAAAGTGTAGTCCTGGGAGAATGTTGGGCATTGGTCTTCAGTATGTCATTCCCATATAAGTGGTAGCCTATATATCATTGGGTTACTGCCATGAAAACTTAACCACCCCTAATTTAGGCTCAGTTTATTGTGGCTACATGTCTGCTTCCACAAGGATTTGTGTCAAAAATAAGTTTCTGGATTCCAAGTCGCTACAGTTGAAAATATTTTGAACAGAAACTGCTTCTTGGCCATCTGACGCTGTCGGTTGACATCGCCGCAAATCCAGAGAGCACAAGACAAATACAAAGTTGATCCCTGGAGTTTAAGGTACTCTTGAGGAATCTACACTTTACAGTATGAAAGCCTACTTTTGGTTCAAGCTTCAAGTATTGGACAAAAAAATGATGTACACGAAAAGTCAAGATATTGCCAAAGTGGCAATAATTCATCCTGAGGGGCAAGAATGTCTGGACCAAACCACTTTTCACTAAAAAACACAAATGTGAACCTCATGGTGGCGCTACTGGAAAAGTCAGTGGACATCCAAAATCCCCAGAGCACGGCCCCTCAGGGAAGCATAAACGTCTGTACAAAATTACATGACAATCAAGTCAACAGTTTTTCAGACATAGCTCGGACTAAAATGATTTGTTTGTAATGAGTTCAACATCTAAAAAAGTGCAAGCTCAGTTTTGATTAAATAATATTCGAGAAAGAAAAAACATTTAAGTCCATCCAGTTTGGCGCCACTCATTTGCTTCATATTTAACACAGATACTTTATGTTCATAAAACCATCTGCTTGTTTCACTGTGTCTTACATCCCAGTACAACTTTTGTTACAAGTTATGGAATAATGACAACAAATAACTGACCTATATATCGTCTATAAATCCCATGGACCAGACAAACCTTTGTTTGACGAAAATATAAATAAAAGTTACATAACATTTGATTACCATTATGTTCACACTGAATGGAATTTCTAGACTCATTTTCTTGGCCTGTCCATGACCTAATATAAGCATGTTTGTGACCATATTTCAATAGCATTATTGCCTATGGTTATACAAGTGTGTGTCATGTTTCCGAAAAGCTCAATGAAACAAAATCAAATGAATAGCGAAGAGGAACAATGTTGATAGCCTTCTTGAAGAGAGCAGAGTGATGTAAGAATTTCCTGTGTGGACAATAACATCCACGGCCTTGAGAGCTCATTTTCATAATTATGTCTGAGGTATCATTTGAGCTTTCTGTGAATGCTTCATTAAAAAAGCGGCAGAAGCAGTAGAAGCATCAAGAGGATCATAGGTGCATGACGACCATGCAAGCCATTATGTAAACCAACTAACCAAATAGTGATAGAAAATTCAACAAATTAGTAATTGTCATATTTAATTTAATCTATTTAGTGTATACTGCACACCATATGAGTTTATTGTGGCTATAATATTAACACAGTACAAGTGCACACAAGACCTGTGCAATACAGGAAGAAGTCTTTCCATGACGTCTATGTCTAAACTATACACTATAAACTATATGCTATTTGTTTCACTATTTTTTATGTGATAGAGATGTATAGAGGTATATCCATTAGTAATGTTTAAAAAATTACATATGTAGTGGGACCATGCAACCAGCCCGTATATACCATATTTTTGCATAGG
Source organism: Dicentrarchus labrax (assembly GCF_905237075.1). NCBI lineage: Eukaryota > Metazoa > Chordata > Actinopteri > Moronidae > Dicentrarchus > Dicentrarchus labrax. The sequence continues at coordinate 9,066,666 of NW_026136710.1, forward strand.
CCTAGATATATATGTTTTTTCTGTAAAAAATATTGTATCTATGAAAAGACTTATTAGGCATTGACATGCAAAACATGTGGGAACGAATCAAGGTTAAATTAATCTTAATTTGGCTCTCCTAAATAGTATAAAACCATTTCGCACGAACTAATGTATGAGTGAATTGTTGTCATTTACTGCCAAATATGAATGAACGAATGAAATGAAATTAAAATATAGCCCCAAAGGTTTTGAACTTCTTTAATGCTAAGAGTTTGTTTTTTTGTACACATTGCATCTGTGCTCCTAAAAACTACAACCCCATGAAATACACATATTCTCCGTTTCAGATAAAAAGTTATGATAAAACAATTACCAAAAAAAAGTATTAAACACATGACAACTGAGACTGAAACATATTTTACAGACTAGACAAAAAAAGTGAGAGAGTGAAAAGCGATGTTAACATGAATGACTCACCTGTTATTTGATGACGGCATGGAACCTGGATGGCACGAGATTCTGGTCACATGACCTAAATCATCCAATCACAGCTCTTGTGACATTTAAAGCAATACGTTAAACGGCAGGTGTGACTTTGAAACGTTACCTTAGTTAGTTTGTTGTAAAATTTCTACAAACAAAGTTTATAGTATTCAAACAGGTACAACGACGACTCCTGCCATGTCTGTTATAACTTACTGCAAACATGGAAGTTTTAGTTTTAGCCATTCATTCTTCATGATTTTTCTTTTATAAAATATAAAAATGCTTATTGAAAACATGTTCGTTAAAGTATAAATCTCACTTTAGTTAAGAACTGATAATGTCTTTTTAGTTTTTTAAAGACCAGACATGTTCTGCCTCCTGTAATGGCTAAATATGTAAAATGTTCTGCATCTAATGTCTGAAGACGACAGGAGACACCTGGGAGTGTACAGTGTGTAATAACCAGTGATGCCTGCCTACTAAATGGGGTCATCCAGTTTATAAGGCCCCGTGGTATTAACAGTGACATGACTGCTCCTGCATATTTAGCTAACCCCTAAACGGGCCTGTAGTATTTGAATATTGTCACTTAACTTCTGCTGCTTGACTTTAGGGAGTAAGGATCATTAAAAACTTAACATTAGTCACAGAAGAGATGCAGCTTTTACAATTAATACTGGCCCAGAGGGCTATAAGTATTTCTTATCCCTTACCCCCTCCACTGAGGAAAACCAGATAACTACGTCATATGCCATCCAAGGAAAAAAAAACCAGCCTGCACTACACCACTGTTTAACCGTTATTGGGTCCCACAAAACCTTCAATGCTCACTTGCCTTGAAAATACACTACTTATTTGTTCTAAAACAACAAATTTGAAGTAGCAACCATGGTCCCCTTGAACAATTAAACAGGTGTGCACTCTCACACAGTGCAGCAATCGGTACATATCATTTGTCTGTCATTGTCCTTTGAGAGACGCACATCCTCGTATTCAGAAGACCTCTCTACCAATACACCATCCTACTGTCACTCATCTGGAAGATTCCTCCTGTGATTTTAGTATACAGTGAAGACTTTCTAGCTCCACTTAATTGGCTGCTGTGTATTAGCTGTACTTTCTCAGCCACAGAGCTCAGACTGTATAAAGATGTCTGTTGCTCATTGCAGCATATGGAATCCCACTGGCCCTGCTGTTGTGAAACACTGCATCTAAAGTGCCTGAATGATCAACTAGTTGAAACAATCCATAAGACCGTTTCTGTTACTGAACTATGTGTTAAAGGGAGCTGCATTAGTTCACAACACTGATTTCAATCATTCAGGAGGAAGATAAACTGTCTTGTGACTTTGTGCCAGGATCAGAAATTTGGGCTGAATGTTTGGATGATACAAAAGCAAATAGTTTAAATAGTAATGCTGCTTTTTTGTGATAACTAAAAATCTACATGGCTTTAGTTATTCTTTCTGTGTGCCTGGAAATTGTTGGTCCACTATCTGTGTTTTCTGTTGTTTTTCCTTTTTTTGCTTGCACTCCTTTATTTAGTCACAAGAGGGTGCCATGGCTCCAGTTGTGTAGAGGATGCTATGAAAAATAAAAAACCATTATGCAGCCATGGTGAGCTATGGAAACTTGGCCTTTAAACATCACATGTAGGGTTTTCCTCAGTTGCATTTGTTACACATTAAATGTCTAATACAGCTATCTAACCTCTAACTCTCTAACACTCTTCTATAAATGTGTGGGACATAATCGTCTCAGCATTGTATAAAGTAAATACATTTTCAATCAAGGATATTTTATATGCTCAGAAAATGACTGACTTCAGAGGAGAAAAAGCGCAGTGGAGGTTGGTTAATAATTCACATGGTAAAAAGTGTTCCTGCAGAAAAGGGCTGACTGGTCACCGTGGCACTCCTGCAGGTTTAATAACTCGTTTATAATTGGATCTATCAGCTGATATCAAAAGTGATAACCATGCTTATTCCAAACATGCCAAAATATGGGATGCATTGATGTTTTAAGACAATGTAAGCAACGGATAAAACAAACTCCATTTATTTCTGCATCAAGGGCAAATATGTATTCAGTTTCAATGAGAAAAACTAACTGTAGACAGAAAGCAGTAAGGTGCAGACTCTGTTACTCTATTATTCAACCTGTGCCATCCTTGGCATTTCAGGTGCTGGTTTTTTTTTCATATTTCAATTGTGGTGATATAATCTTGCTTAATGCCAAACACAAGATGTGTACTGTGGTTCAAAAGAACCCTGCTTCCCACAGTAACCTACGCTGAATAAGCTTGGGCTCTGACTCTCTGTAAGGAAAAAAATAAAGATTAAGGGCACTGTATAATCTAAAGTGAAAATGTCAAGACTGCAAGGTAGCTTTGAAGGACCAAACTGAGGCTTCAGAAGGCAGTAAAGGTGCAAACATCTGAGACACATGTAAAATAAAACAAACTACAAACAGGCCTGAACTGTCATGGATGCTGCATCCCTTACAAATACAGATCAGTGCTCCTCATATACCATCCGTTTTATTGTTCCATACAAGCACTTCTTTTCAGGATGTTCATTTTCATCAGTAAAAATAAAAATAAGCTTCATCTCCTTGTCAGTTTTGGAAGGAGTCCCAACACCATCATCACAACCAGCCCAGGTGAGCCCCCTGCAGAAGGCAGGTGTTGTGAATTCTTTGCTGCATGGTCCATCAAGCTCCTGTGTAAGAAGTGAACACTGACATCGTATTCCATCTGTTTATCATAGTTTAAGTGGCAAAGATGTGGTCCACCTGGGCTGAGGACCATGTTAAGCCAACACAAGTGAAGCTCAGGACATCCTCTCAGAGCTCAGTGGCCTTCACAGCTTTCCTGTGGAAGGGAAAAACAGAGTTGTACTGTGCAAGTAAAGGAGGATGTAAACATGGAGGTTTAGGGATTGACCTTATTAATATTAATAACAAAAGGTTAAACTAGCCCGGTTCTAGACCTCTGAATCGCTGCCCACAACTCAGATTTTATCAGTAATTCAAATAATATTTAAACAAAATGGTAATGGAAATCAGGAGAAAGTTGAGCTGTTTACCATTTGGAAACTGCTTTGCAATGAGGCAGCTTGCAAAACTTTATACATGCATGTAGTCCATCTCCACTCAAACAAAACACAGAGACAACTCTGAAACTGAATGTTTATCCAAATGTGTAATGTTACAGCTACAGGTGGGTGTAAAAACAGAGAGTCCCTTTTAATGTGAAAGACACTACTAGAAAAAACCTGCTATAAAAACTATAACTTGATGGGGGGGGGGGATTAGAAACAGGAGAAAGAACTGTGATGTAACTGAACTCAAATCTACTGTATATTTATAGATCCAATAAAAAATTCAATAAGTTCAGACTTGTGCATGTTCTTGGAGGAATGCGTTAGTAATCCTTTTAAAAAAGGAACACAAGTGTTTCGTTATACGCAACACAATAAGCTGAATGTAGTTAATAGATATTGAACAGAAAATGTAGTTAAATGTACTGTAGTTAAACGTAATGGCTTAAGTAGTTTAAAAAAAGCAGACTGTGGGAAACGCAATCATTTGCAGATTACTAAACCTGTTTATTTAATGGAATATCAATCAGCTGGCTTTAGCTTTGTGTCCCTAATTATTTGCTGTTGCCCCAGTAAATCTGGACTTTGCACTTCTCTATTGCTCCTGAGAAAAATAAAATCCAGAGTTCAAACCAGTTGCCTAAAGCCAAACATGCAGAGCAGGTTAAAACTGGTGCTCATGATGTAAGTCGACCCAGGCAACCGCACAGCCACTTTTATGAAACTGGGACAAAACACACTCACATGCATGAACATAGACCTACCCAGGCCTTTTCCCATCTTTTTAGCAGTTGCTCATGCTCTGTGAGTGCACCTCTCCACTGGTTCAAATCCCTGGATGGAATGCTCTCCTCATCTGTCGAACAACAACAGCCTTTATATATAGAAACCATAACAGATGCCCATCGCTGGACTAATAAAATAATGGCAGTGCTGACAACCAATCCCAGGCACTCCATAGCCAGCCATCACAACAACATCGGGTCCAGATACCTCCAATAGTGAGGCGGAGGTCCACCTCAGACATATCATTCCCTGTGCTGGCCTCCGCGACACAGTGGTAACGGGCGTCCTTGATCAGCGGCCCCTCTCGGAGCCAGCTGCTCACTAGTACCTCCCTCTGACCCAGTGGCTTGCGGTACTCCATTATGGGGGTGTCCAGACTGTGCCCATTTATAAGCCAGTGAATGTGGACATCACTTGGACCTGAGGGACAGAATCAGACTTCATGTTTGACCCCTGATGGTCGAGACACTGACACGCCACTGACACTCCACATAGACGTGCTGTACATGAAATGGAAATACTTGCCTTCAGTAGGTCCATTTGTGGGGTTCAGTTTCTAGAGGTTGGACTGGATATACATGCAGTTTATATGTATGCACAATGCCTGATATCAGCTGATATTCAGTGCATTTTTAACAGTTTGAGACAAAGCTGTACACGTATATGTTTGCATAGAATTTATATAATTCGAAGGCTAATTTGTCACTAGGAAGAATAGCTGTATTTCCATCAATTTTTCTGCTCATATTTTCAGTATGTGCAATGGGATCCTGATCTTGTAGCCACATACAGTAGTTTGGTTCTGGGGTACATTTTGCCATTATGCTCACAAATGAGTCCAAAATACAATGCAGTCAAAAAATTTAAGCAAACGAGCCAGTGTTGAAAACATTTGACAAGATTTATTTAGCCTCCCTACCAAGAGCAATAGTCCCAGAATGTCTGTCCCCTAGATTTATGTACATCTTCAAAGGTATTTTTCCATATATACAAATATATTTACATTTGTTTACAGGCACAAAAAAATGATCCAGATAAAGTATTGAGATGTAAGACATTTGAGCATACTATAATTTGATCTGAGGAGAGATTCTCAACCCCTTGGATGAAAAAAAAAAAAAAAGGATCTAAACTTCACACGTTTCACATCAGAATGCTGTTAAAACAATAATATAAACAAAACTGTACCTTTCGTTTACATAGAGTTGAGAACTGTTTAAGAACCAGATCACTGAGAGGTTGACAGTTTAATATCAGAACCCAGCTTTGTCTTTTTAAAACATTCACTCATTATACGAGACACCATAAAAAAAAGGAGATGAACAGGGACGCCTGTTCATCTCGAGTCAGACACCTTAAAGCAAAGAGCAGGCTAGTTTTAAACAAAACCAGAAACGCACACATATACACACACACACACACACACACACACATTCCCAGTTAGTTTATATTTGGGAAATGGTAACATGCAAGGTGTAGAAAGGAGAGAGAATGAGTGAAAAAAAATAATGGCACAAAAAAAGAGGGTTAAGATTTCCAAACCAAGCAAGAGCAAGAGGAAGAGTTTGGATTGTGTCAGCGTCACAAGCACCACTCACCCAAGGCCAGGCAGAAGAGCAGGAAGGCCTCCTGGGCATGAACCCCCCAAGCTTGGTCCTTCAGCAGGGGAGGCAACAGTCTAACCTCTGCCTCCCGGGCCTCCACATAGTGGGGCTTGGTGGAGGAGGAGGTGGAAGAAGAGGAGGAGGAGGAAGAAGAAGAAGAAGAAGAAGTGGAGGAGGAGGAAGGGAAGGCGGAGGGAGTGCTACTTCCAGAAGAGGACAGGGAAGATGAAGTGTCGACAGGAGAGGAGGCTGTGAAGGAGGGAGTGATGGGAAAAAAGAGAGAGTATTGAGGAAAATAGGAAATCTAAACAAGGGGATGACATGCAAAACAGACAGAGGGGAGACTAATGAATGAGGGCTAGGATCTAAAAAACAAAATTGGCTGCAATAAATAAAATAAAAAACAAAAAAAGGGGAAGATCACGACTACTTACACAATAGACAAAAATGATATTACCACAGACGTGACTCATCTTAAATAATAATTCTCTGAAAATGTTCTAAAACTTAAAACATAATTACAAAAAAATAACTTCAGATTGTTTCCAGGGCTGTTTTTAGAAAAACAACAAGTGATGATGGATATCGCCAAACATCGTGTCATTCTGAACATATTTATGTTATTAACAGACCACAGCGAAGATGACTAGTAGAGGTTAATACACAGAACCGTCGGAGTTGTCACCATGTAGGAATGTCGAATTCACAGGGAGCGAAAAAATAAAATACAGAGAAACTCAACACTGTCACTTTAGACAACTCCACACAGGACAGTGGTTGGATTTATACCAGCATTTTTCTAATGCGCAATTCAGCACTTGTCCGCTTGTTTTTCCTCTTTTTCTGACCTTCAAACCCTACATTGCCACCGCACTGGGTGAGATTAAGGCCCACATACCAGGTGCTGCAGATGGCAACACTGTACAACAAAGCCAGGCTATGATGTACTGAGCAAATCTTCCCTGAGAAATTACTGTAATGTTGAAGCATTTACCCATGTCCAATAGCCTACACATTGCTTCGGAAAAAGAAAAAAAGAAATTAAGCAAAAGCTTCAAGAGATTATTTCTCACCCAGGCTGTACAAAAACATGACTCCAATTTGGAAAACATCAAGGTAACTTACCAATTTGGTAAACAATGTTTCCAATTTGGAATTTAAGAAATAGCTTTTCTTGCTGGACTAAGCTGAGGGGGGGCAGCTTTCGTGGATACAGTTTTTGCTTTATCATCATTAGCCCTAAATCAGACAGCAGGATTTAAATCTCTACAGGCAAGTGGGGCGCCTGACTTAAGCATTATAATGATTAAACTTCATCTGATGCTGTACACTTAACATACTTTCACATAGGAGGAAACCACTTAGACTTATAAGTTGTGGGAAGATGCAGCAAAAGCGTGACCCCCATAAATAGTCTCTAAGAAAAACAAAAACAAAACAGAGGCTTCTGGCTAGACGTAAAGTTAATCTGCATCTGCAAACTGGATGGGCTGAGATTCACAGTCCACATCGAAGGGTTTCTCCTGGGAGGGGCTGTCATCTCCAAAGCTGTGAGAGGGGATCCGACCATTGCCGCACTCCGGCTCGGTCTCGTACCCAGTGTCACGGAGAGCCCGGAGGTTCTGAGTGGCTTGGCTGCCGTTCTGCGTCGGCTGCTCCGTCATGTTAATTTTGTCAGTTGCAGACGCTTCCATTAGACCTGCTTCACAGGCCCGATACTCGGGCTGATTGGCGCTCTTGTGACTGCCCAGCAGAGCAGCTCGCAGCCGCAGGCAGGGGGCTGGGAGGTACTGCATGTAGCAGTTGTACACCAGTGCGGCCAGGAAGAGGAGGAAAAACAGGAGGAAGAGGAAGAGGAGGGCGGTGCTGTTGTTGTGCTGCAAATACTCAGCCGCTGGGTCCTGGCTGCCTGGACGAGGAGTGCTGGAGCTCGGGGCCAGATGTTGGAACTTGATTGTGCTGCTGGGGGGTGGGGTTAGTGATGAGTCAGTTTGGGGTGGGGAGGTGAACTGGACTGTGGCTGTGAAGCTGGGAGGGGCGAGGGCCGAAGTTAGTGGGGCTCTGTCTATCTTACCATTACCTTCAGCTGCGTGTGCGCTAGATATCTCCTGGCTGCCGAGGGTGGTGGTCACGTGGCCTGTCTGGTGCGGGGGTCTGGGTGGGAGATCCAGAGTCAGGACATATGCAGCCAGAAGGCGGCTGAAGTTCTTCCCGGCGGCAGGGGCCCATTCCACGGACCAGCACTCGTAGTGACCTTGATCCTCTGGAGCCACGCTGTAAATAAGGAGACCATTTTCGCCTATGAGGTGGAAGCGAGAGGCTTCAGTGAGAACCGAGCCATTGGATTTCCACATCACCTGGGCCAGGTTGGAGCGCACCAGGCACGGCAGCTCAGCAGAGCTCCCCGGTTTCACTTTCACACTATGGTAGTCCTTCAGAGACCGACCTGACACTACAAGGCAAAACAGAAAGAAAATAATGACTTTTGGGCAGTTTAAGTCTGGTCTAGTCAGAGATTTACAAACAAGGCTTATAATTAGGATTGAGGATGAACACAGCATTTAAGTTATGTTATGATAATTAAATAATCAGAATCCAGGATGATGTTCATCAATGTACGCAGTGGGATGTTTGATGTTGCTGCAATTTTGGGAAAAACAATTTCCCCACAGTGTTGCGTCAAGAAGGTAGTAAGCAGTGATCGCCTACTTTCGACTCTCACTGTTCACGTTACAAAAGGTTCTCATTAGGTTGTACGTGAGCATGTTGAACCCTTACCTGAAGGACACTTGTCTGCGTCACCATTCAGGCTTTGGATTAGACTCCTGAAAAAACAAACAAGCATTATTTTCGTGACGATCTAAAATACATACACTCAGACAGTCTGAGACAGTAAAGCAGGTCTGACTGGATGGATTATCAGCAAAGATGTCTCTCGATAGTGGGTTTTGCTTTCGTTAACCAGTGTAGTAATGCATGAGTGGAGTACCGGTATGTAGAGGGGAAAAAAAGAATGATCGAGAGTGAATGCTGTAAATCTAGCTTAATGGTGAGTTACCCATTGGGTTTGCTGGGAGCATCAAAGATGTTGACACAGGCAGCAGTGTGCAGGTCCCAGGCGCAGTATGGGTCACGAGCCAGGACACAGTCATCGCAGGACAGATACCTGCCGCAGAAGGCCGTGGGTGACTGGACTACGCCCGAGTCTGAACCAGCGTACAGGGATCGTGTCTGTAGAAGCACAAAGTTGTTCACGTAAATATGCCACAGAAAGAAGTGAACTGAATTTCAAGTAAAAAAAAAAAAAAAAACACATATCAGATGAAAAACACTAGATTCAAAAGTCGAGAAAAATTTGTGTCTGCAAAAGTTGTACCCGCGTGACTCCAACCACAGTAAAGATAAATATGCAGTCTCATTTAATTTAGAGAACTCTTCTCAGCAACTTCCTATTGTGTTCTTTTTTACAGCAGAGTAAACACACACGCTCACACTGCATAAACTGCTGACTGAGTCTTACGTCTGACACCTACTAATTCTGTTACTGCTGTACAGTTACTGGGAAGTCACTGACCTCAGAGGACAACAGCAGGTTCTTGATTGACTCGGAGTTCTTCAGGAGCTGGATCTCCTCCACAATATGCACTTCTCCTTCAAACACCACTGACTTGTGCAGGACACCTTTATCTAATGATGGGAATGGAGAAATGTCAGTCATTCAGATTCAAACGCCAGATATTAGCCAATACAGGATGTACTAAATGAACTGTATACCAATGTGACCAATGTTGTAAACAGACATTATCCACAAGTTCTGCTGTTGAGACATGTCTTTTAAAAAGTTTGCAATTATTTCAAACTGGAAAATGAAATCTGTCCAACCCTCTTTGACAGCTCAAAATGTAATCTATGTAAAGATAACACACGTAAACATAATAAAAACATCCTTATTTACAGTTTCAAGGGTTAACTGATGTGTATTCACCTGTTCCAGTGAAGATGACATCATAAATGTTTTGATCGAGCGCCCTGACCCTCTCCACAACGATCTGAGTGTAGTTCACGTCTTTGGTGATGAGGCGAGGCCCGTTGCCAATGGGCAGGACGGGATCCTCCAGCAGGGGGTGGTCCTTCACAAACTGAAGGGTCTTGTCTGGCAGGTGGAGAGAGCTGCTAATGTTCTGCTGTCGCATCAGGTTGTTGATACACTAGTGGAGGTAAAAATGCATGACATTTTTTTATTTTAAAAGTATGTTCACCTCCACTGTATGTGTAGAATAAAATTAGACATGTTTTTCTGTCTGTTTCATAGTTACTAAATAAAGCATTTACTGGACCTGGACTACACAAAATTTGAACAAACATGACACAAAACTGAACTCTTAATTATTTGTGCAGTGTTGAAGGTACTTACGGCTCCTGGACGCGGAGAAGGAGTGATGCCGTTGTACCGGACCCACTTAGTGTGGGACTGCTCCACTGTGGCCTTCTGCATGTACTTGCCCTTGGAGAAGACCTCTTCCACAGCTGTCATGTTGTAAGCACACACTGCTGACAAACCCACATTACCCCTGGGGGATGAGGATGATGATGGAGTCGGAAGAGGAGTGGGGGAGGAAAGAGAAGTGAAGTTAAGGACCATGCATTATATCAAAATATAACACTTTTTCCCCTCCTTTTCTGTCCCCTACTGATCCTCTACTTAAGATCAGAACACTGACCACTGGGAGGTGAAGACCCCATAGATGACCGTGTCCCTCCAGTCTGCCCCCTTTAGGATGAAGACATCATGTACTACGTTGAAGACGAAGTTGAGCTCAGGCATGGAGCACACCAGCTTAGCTTTCAGGAAGGACGTCCATTTCTTCTGCAGAGTGCGCTGCCCCCCGAGGTCACCCTGTGGAAGAGAGGCCCATTAGGCGGTGTGGGTGGAGGAAAAGTGGTGGAAAGAAAAGAAACGAGAAGCGGGAGAGGGAATGGCAGGTGATGATGAGTATGTGTGTAATTTCCATTAGGGGTGGGGGAGGGGGTGTCCCTCACTTTTATTGTGTCCAGTCGATTTTCTTACCAAAGTCTTGTCAAAATTCCCCAGATAAGAGAATTGTTGACAAATATGGCTGATACAATCGTCTGAGCTGCCTTCAGTTATTATTGTTACCTCGAAGCTATAAGCCCAAGCAGTACTAATCAATGCCATGACTTTTTTTTGCCCCCGTTTTCGCCTCTCAGGCTACCCTAACATATTGGTGAAGGTTGCCGGGGCTGTATACGTCAGATAGTATCAATTTACCCTTGAATATGTCTGACCAGCTTCTCATTATAACGTTTTTATGAACTCTCACAGGAACATTAGGATTAGTGAGGTAAAACATTTATTTTCAAACTTGGTCTTGATGCTAAGGCATGTTTTTGGAAGGGAACCTTATTTTGTCACAGATTTATGTGTTAAGCTTAGGACACAAGTTCTTTGTTTGAAAAATGTTTCACTACTGCAGTAGTATTTTCTTCACTTATCGTCCATGTGGGCTGGGCACTTGAATGAGCATGACACGATGACACAGTGAATAACATGACTGACTATCTGTAACTGATTTGCACCATGATATGAGCTCAGGTTAGATAAAGAAAGAGATACATGATAACAGAAGGAGGCAGAAAGAGGGATCTAGACAGAGAAACACATGCACGCACAGACAATGGGAACATAAGGGCTAAAGACGGATGCTGCTGGTATGTGCAGATGGTACATGACGTGTACTGACCTTACAGACGCGCGCCACCCTGGGGATGAGCAGCTTGCCAAAGAATTCATACTCCACTGACACCTCAGTAAAGAAGTAGTAGATTTTATCGTCATCACCATCTACTCGGTTTGTCCCTTCCCTGATCACGTCGGCAAAAACAAAACTGGGCTCTGCAAGGAAAGCACAGAGAGGGGGAGAGGGAGAAACGTATTGGTAAAATGGAGTATAGTAAAGGAAGACAGAGACAATGGATCTGCTATTGCGAAAACCTCATTGTAGTGTAAAAAAAATAATAATTCCCGGCAATGTAACAATTTTTCTTTCAATTAATTCTAGATGTTCACATGTTGTCCCAACTCACCATTGAGCCATGATGTGGAGTACTCTGTCCTCAGCAGAGACTGCGATGGAGAGTATCTGGAAATAATCGGTTCACTGCCTAAGAAGTTATAAGCTGTCCCCGAGTACAGCTCTCCGTCTGATAGAAAAGCATGGAACAAAACAAAACAAAAAGTAATTTATTGTCCAGCATTTGCCCCCCCCCCCAAAAAAAAGATTATTGGGGATTACAATGTATTTTACTGCAGGGCTGATAACCACAATAGCTCTTTGTGAAATGACACAAAACTGGCCTCAACTCACCAACCATGACAGTAGTAAAGCTTTGTGAGGGGTCAAAGGAGCACTTCCCCCTGCCATCTTCAGGTCGACCGTCCAACGAAAAGTCTGCAAGGTTCTGAAAGAGGGAGTTCAAGATTAAATTTCAGTTAAAGGTTGCTGCAATGATTGGCGAGCCAAGGCACATGTTTATTTGTGCAGTGTGATGTTACCACTTAAGAGGGGATTGGCCATTAACCTACCAAGTAGTCACACTGAGGTTGAAAGGCGTGTGTGCCGCAGACGTACAGACGCTCATCGTCTACGACTTGGAGCACTCGAATGTAGTTTAGACAATCCCTCTGGAAAGCAACATTCAATAAACAAATTAAAATACTCTCATATTCTATTGTAGACTGTTAGTTTAAAACACTAGAAAGTGTGATTCTGACACAATATAGAGTAGGTTAGGACAAACATATGAATTATTGAACTAACCTCTTTTGATTTTCCTTTAAGCGTGCACATCATCATAGGGTGCTGTGCAACTGTCCACTGAACCTAAAATGAGTTAAGAATATTAAAATTTTGTAACGTATTTCATTTCTGTTGTCACAATCTTATTCATATTTTGTTACCTTGTTGTTTCTGACTGTCACATTCTTCTTGCTGAGCTCAAAGATGGCCTCCCGGGCTCCCACATACAGTGCATCCTTTTTTTCACTCAGCAACAACGTAGAATAGTTGAAGATGTCAGGCTCTGAAAACTCCATCAGATCTAAATCTGAGCACAAAACCATTGGATCAAATTACTTTAACATCCAAGATGACCATAAACTACAGTAAACATGCTTAGTTTTACTTTTAACCTGTGCATTCAACAGTATTGAGAATTTTATTTAAAGCTGCTATAATCAACAATGGCTCAAATGACATTTGTAATGTGAAAGAGGTTGTTTGCAATGACGAACCCAAAGATAATTCTCAGCCATGCTCCAGTTCCCCTCAGCTTTACAAAGCGTTTTAACATCTTTCAGCTTATTGTTTTGGTTTTAGAGGTGGGACTGATTCCAGTTGCATTAGGCAGGTTTTTAGAAAACAAAAGCTCTGATAAACCCACAATACACTACCTGTTTAGAACAGTCACTATTAGCAACTAGCTGGTGAGCATAAACAGAGCTGATCTCTGTTTGGTGGAGACCAAAACAGAGCTGAAAGAATAGCAAACATTGGACTGACATCAGGTGGGCAAAAACACGACTCCAAATGAATGGTAACATTGCTCCATGTGTGGTGAATGTATAAATACTTGCCATTTTGCACAACTAAATAAGCTAATTAAATGTCAGTATAGTTTTTACAGCCTGTTTCCACAGCCCACAAGTGGCCAAAAACAAAGAAAAGTTAATGCACCTCGAGTTCTTCAGGAGGAGTAAATGGGTAAATATAAACTATTTCAACAAAAGGTGATGTAGTCTTGAGATAAGACCACCAAAACACAACTGCCTTTCTAAGTGAGACAAATAAGTATTGTGGTGAGTGCATCTCTCGTTATACTCTGTGATGTGATTCATGGCAAACCTAGCAGAGAGTTCGTGTCTGGCTGGCTTTGGTTGTACCAGGTGCAAGTGGGTTCGGGTTGCAGGTGCCTGGACATAAACACCACAATGATGAAAGCAAATACCCTCACTGACTGACTGAAACAGTGACTGTGCCACAGCGAGTGGAGAAACTCGACTTTGTTAAAGGGTGAGCTGTGCTGGTTCTCACGGATCGAATGAGTTAGTGGAGCTATTTATGTAAACGGAAGTATGCAAACAGAACTTTCAACTGACAGTGAGTGCTCTAACTGGAGAGCCTGTGGTGAGCCTGAGGTGAGGCTGAGTGAAGTCCCTTGAGATACATTAAAAAATTTCAGTGAACCATCTGTTGTGAACCTTGATATATCTATATAGTAAAAAGGCTCAGTTCTCCACGCAGTGCTAGTAAAGCAACTGAACTTGTGAACCGAAGATGAAGCAAACTTGTGAATACCAACTTACCAAATTGAGTGCCTTCAAGCAAAGTTTCAGTTTAAATCACAGCGATTTCAAAAGAGCATTTACCTGAAATAGTTTAGATTCTTGAGAATTAAATTTAATGTAAAATGCACACAGATGTATAGGGATGTTATTTTTATTTTTTTTCACATATTTCTATGTACATTATAGTATATTATAGTGTTCTTGTTTTTATGTCTATTTATATCCTCCTGTAACTTGTTCTTGGAACTGAACTGATACTGAAGTATACTGAGAATAATAAAAAACCAGAGTCACATTCCTTGTAAGTGCACAAAATCTTGTCCAAAAAAGTTGATTCAGATTCCAATATAAAAAATATGTGATGACTTGATATATTTATCAATTGATTGATTTGAGAAAAAAAGAAAAAAAACACTAACTTAAAATAAAAAAGTGTATTTTATATATTAGTAGTAGTAGTAGTAGTAGTTTCTATTATCAGCAATACATCTAATGAATGATTTGTTCACCTAAAGAATGATTATCAAAACTGCTACCGATTTTCTGTCAAATGCTTAACATTGGATGGATAAATCTTTTACATATCTAAAATTAATTATTAATAATACATTCAGCCTTACCTTGGTGTCTCCAGGAGGTTCGAGGCACAGCATGGGGTCCATGGGTGGAGACCTCTAGGAGCAGCCCCAGAAACACTCCCAGCACACCAAATCCCATATTGGACTCTGATAACTTTGGAACTGTGAAGTTTCCTCTGTAAGACAAACGTGACGAGATACAGTTAAAACCTGATGCATTAAAACAAAAATATTTTACAAGCATATAGAAACAAACAAATTCCTCACAGGCTGATCTTATCATGCAGCACAGATACTAACAGAGAGGCATCAAATCCACTTCCCTCATACTGAAAGCTGGCAGGACTGATTCATCCTCTTTTGTATCGCTTAGGAGGTTAGTACAGCACGTCACATGCATTTGAATAAAATCAATGAAGACATTTTGGACAGAAATAACACAAACAGAGGGAAGGGTGCAGCACGCTATGAGGTCCTGTACTAAAGTGAAATACAGTGGCTGAAAAAACCCTACTCTTGTTTGCACAATTATTACACACGCACAGTTGGTCTGACACTATGGCATGCAAATGAATGCATATATTTAAAGTCTATTAAACAGCGTAGTTACTGTGGTGTGTCTTATAATCAGTGTATGACACTTCGGTTTTAAGAAAATCCCCATTTTACTGAACACATATTATTCTGCACCGTGTTACTGTTGAGACACAGTGATAGGTGCATTTGTTTGCCTCGGACGATGATGATGGCGACATCATTCCTGGTAGTTATCAGCTCTTATTAATATGCGGGTGTCATTTTCCATTTGCCAATTAGCATTGTGATCTGTCTGCCTTTTAACAGCCCTCTACATTCACTTCAGGATGTGCCTGATAAGGACTCCATTAAGCAGCTCTTTGCAAACTGTGTAAACAAAGTGTTTATCTTGTCCAGACTGACCTCAGGAGGTTGGTGTTGTTATGTTATGATTCTATACACTAGTAAAATCAATAAGTTATTCCCTTCCCATTCCCCTGGGGGTATAGCGTTATATCACTTATTAATTCCAGTATAAGTACGTAACTGTATAATAATTGGTAAACATTCTCTCGGTTTTGCTTTGGTTGCAGTATCACCTAAATATAGAAGATGTGGTAACTATAACTAATAATATTTTAGTGTTTTCGGTCATTTTGTTGGGACTCATTTGTGTAAAATGATAATATCTTCTGGTTGAACAAACGCCTGTTTTAGGTCAGCAGAAAAGCAGGGGGGGAAAAGCTCATGCTTTAAAGCTTAAGTAAAATATTAAAATAAATCTCTAAATCTGTTCTCAATCCTGCTTGTAATACATGCAATGTTTGCCAAATTTACTCCAATGCAGGGGCATGTGCAAAATAATCTTGAGGTCAATTTTCATGATTGTCAACCGAATTCCCTCTGACATTGGACGGAAGACTGATTACCTTCTTTTACTCTGCAAATATTATTAACACTGAAATGACATTAACTCAGAAAGTGATTAACTGACATAATTCAATTGTAAGGATCAAGTGCTTCCTTTCTCTTGATCCAATCATGTAAGAGGAGCAGTGTGGGATGTTTCAGCCTCTTTGTACCGTGGATTTTCTCTCACTTAACAGATGAAATTGGCCTTGATTAATATTAGACATGACTCTGGATTTCTTGCTGGCATGTGTGTTCACTGAAAGCAAGTAGTAGGCAGAAGGCAGGTGGGTCAGGCTGGTCAGGTGACTGCGTGCACTTCTGAGCAAGTAAAGTGATTTAGAGCAAAGCAGGTTATTCTGGTTTTCCACAACATGCTAAAAGGAAGCTGAAATACCCGCAACACACCTCCGCAAAAAGGGTGGGTCGGTCACGCGAAGAAGAATAAAGGTTATCGGATGTCTTTTAAGATGAGGTTGGAGATAACAAAACCTTTTCTCTCACAGGAACTAACAAGCAGTCTCGTAATGTCCCAAATTATGTGGATTTAATTAAAATAATTTTGTTCACTAGAAGTTGCAATCAAGCGGCTGAAGGGAGATTTAGTGAATATAAATGACATACAAGACAGAAGTGTTTTTACTACTAAGAAAGGTAATTTGTCTTAATTTTAGATTGTATAACCAAAATTATAGAACAAAAGATAAGGTCAAAGGACAAATAAATCATTGTCAACCACGTTTTAATGACCCAGCAGCACCATTGGGGCTAATCCCACTCAAATATAGGTTAGTAATCAGTCACCCAGCCAAGGGGGAGATATCATGTGGTACAGCAAGTATAGACAATCAATGAGGGCCACCACAGCTAGAGAAAAAAAAGGAGAGAATGATAATTGATTATTGATGTGGTTGTAAATAAGAACAAATAGCCCCAGAGGTATGACCCTCCTAATACTGGCTTTTTACAGAGTGTTTCTACCATCTAAATCTGGCAAAGATGGAATTCCATCCCAGCTTCAGCCCTAGCCATGGACTCCTCTCTGCTAAAGAGGGGGTCAAATATACAAGGACCTATTGTTTACTGAAGATGAGGGTAGCCTCCACTCCACTCAACCCCCACATCATCACTGCAAGAGTATTCAACAATGAACACAGAGAGAGAGAGAGAGAGAGAGAGAGAGAGAGAGAGAGAGAGAGAGAGAGAGAGAGAGAGAGAGAGAGAGAGAGAGAGAGAGAGAGAGAGAGAGAGAGAGAGAGAGAGAGAGAGAGAGAGAGAGAGAGAGAGAATCACTTCTCCATCTCGTCTAGTTCTTTTACAGTCTTGCCAATCTAAATGCCAGGACAGCTTAACCCTGAGCCAAGCCAGTGTTTTCAAAGATCACACAGGCCCATGAGATCTGGAAGCACCCCGTAAGGATGCTCCATAAACTGTCTGTTGACGGCAGTAGAGACTGCTACTGTTGAACAGAGGGAGAAAGAAAGGGAGTGACGCAAGCACAGTGTGAATGGACGAGATAACAATACTGAATCAACGATGAAAACCCCAGACAGACAAAAATTATCTTGTTTTGGCCTTTGAAAAAGCCTCTATCGACACACTGAAAAGCCTCAACCATGACTCATCCCACTATCTGTGCACTCCTGATGCCCTCCATCAGTCTTACCACTCTGAACCCCATTTAGGGCAAAGGTTTTTAAAAAAAAAAAAAAAAAAAGCTCCAAACCCCTTTGAGTCAGTGTTACAGTAGCCGAAAGAGCATATTGGCAGCTACCCTATGCCGCTGAGAGATTTAGGAGGAGTGGCCACACTGGCCTGGGATATTT